>NC_134715.1:121236060-121539090 GCF_049634645.1 Pelodiscus sinensis
CCCCTGCTATATGTAGCCACTTTACCTCACTCTGTAAAACGGTTCTGTGGCCTATGGGTGAGCCAGAGTCTGTGCAAATGAACCAGGAAGAAGCTATACCAAAACAGTATTTTCTCCAGCCATATTATGGCTGATCCACAGCAGAATTTCCTGAAAGTGAACATTGCCTGGGGCAGCATTTCCTCTTCCTCACACTGCACTTTCTGTGACTCTCCTAAGTCACAGGATGGAGGTAGGGGCAGAGCCAGTGGCAGCATTACTGTTAGTCCAAATACAAATGTTCTTTCCTTACTGGTCCCAGGAAAAAAATGTGTTGGCTTTTATGGGAGTTTTGTGCGAATATGAATTTTCAGAACTGGCCCAATATTTTTAATACAAGTGGTACAAAAATACCCTTGTATCTTTACACATTCACAGGGAAACAATTTCAGAATAATGAAAAGAAAACGTCTCCCACCTGAAACTGTTGTGTACAGCACTTCATCAGAGTTCCCAAATGACTCATGTGTGGCCCACGTTGAGCGCATAGCATTAATTTTTGCAGAGTCATGCAGGACGAAACTGTTTGGTAGAGATAACTGCAAGCCAGTAGTCAAACTTTTAAACTGATATTTAAATGTTTTTTCTCTTTAATGTGCTTTACCAGATATGTGAAACTGTTCATTTTCACCCAGATAATGAGCATTTTCTCATTTGTGGTCTACTGAACATCTTAATGTGCTTCTTGTACTTTGCTGAATAGCATTAATGTGACTCAGAGCTTTTCTCATGTTGATTTTTCTGTTCATAAAAAGAGCAGAATTGAAAGGAATTATTTCACTCGTTGATACAATTTGATGTTGTATGTGTGCATTCCTGTGCGGTTAGAATATACTAGCTGCATCAGGTCTCCTTCTTACCAAAATGCCTTCTGGATGATACACACAATTGAGATCTTGGCTGAAAACCCCATGGTATTTTATGTTCGGAGTATTAATCTTTTAGTCCTGGCTAAATTCTAACTCGGGCAATAATAAATTACCCCTTAAGATAGTCCTCGCTGTCTGTCCTAAACGGCTTTATATTGATCCTGTGCCACTCTGACAGTTGTTGTTTGAAGCAGTTTTGTGGGTTTGAATGTTTGTAATGTACTTTGGGATCCTTCAGAAACTGAAAGTATTATTGTGCCATCTAATATATATTTAAAAATGTATTTCATATGTATTCAAATGTTTTTACAGGTGGCCCAAAGCCTAGGATGCTAATATTTTCAGTACCTTGTATGCTAAATAGCATATTCTCCCCTCTGTGCACCTACATATTTAATTATTATAACTTTTGTTCATTGGTTCCATCAGGGGATGCTCAATTCTCCACCCCCTTCACCAACTTTGCTGCTTTGGAGTTCATCTCAGTGTGTTACATTTTGGAAGAGTGGTAAAATCCTCTCCAGTTCTTCCCTTAATATTTACCTGGTTTCTTAAGCCTTCCCTTGCTGAGCTTTGTAGTCAGCAGTTTGGCTACCAAAATACTGTACTACCGTCGCTTGTCCGGTGCAATCTTTGAATGTGATGCAACTTGATGGCAGCTTTTATTATGCTCAAAAAGCAACATCTAAGAAAATAACCTTTAAGCTGGGTAGAGCAGAATGTATTTGAGACTCGAGTGTCTAGATAAAAAGACTATGTTGCTTTTTTGAATGCTTGCAGGAGGAGGCTCACAATAGAGGCTCTATTGTGCTGTTAGTACTGTGAGTACAGGAAATCACAAATTAGCTATGACGAGGGTACTGCAGGGGAGTTTTAGTTTCCCACAGTATTGAAAGATTTTTGAAACTTTCATAATGGGTTGCTGTTCGCTGTTGGTAGAGCCTGTTTATCCTTGTTAGTACCCTGCTGAGAATTTTTCCTCAGTATCTCTTTATTCAAGGGGTGCATGTTTGAGCCCCTTGTTTTCAGGTAGAATTCTTTTCAACTTGAACTGTTATCTTTGCTGCTTCTAAACCACACCTCATTTTAACCCACTCCATCACATGATCATCCTGCAGCCGTCCAAAATGTAAACCTAGCTGCTTGTTCTGTCCGTTCAGTTGGCTGAGCTGCTTGAGGAGCATGGGTTTTGGCCTTTAAGAGGCATTGAAGAGACCTCGCATTTTCAGTTTTCCTTGCAGACTTGCTAAGTCAGCGTCGTCCCATGTATAATTCCATTGACTTTTGTTGAAATTACACCAGGGATGAATTTGACCTGTAAACTAAGGAACTGGTTTCCTCATTTAGGTGTAGAATTTGGGATGATATTGAGAATCCCAAACCACTGGTCTGGCTTTCCTATAGATACAAATACTTAATGTAAATATTACAGTGCATTGTACACAGGCAGCTGGAAAGGATTAGTGCCTAAAATACCATGAACATCATACTGTTTCACTTTTTGTTCAATAACATTTTGAGTGTCATCTCTCTTGGTCTGCTTTAAGCCTCTTAATCCGCTTGTTTCTGAACACACTGAGCTGTATGGCTCTGTTAGGACAAGTGTTGTTTCGTTTGTTGGAGGGGGGAGAATAATGTCTCATTTTCACTAAATGGAAAGAAAGAAGCAAATAAAACAAAACGTTTGCCTGTGTTGTGAGTAATGTAAAGTTTGTACAGTATTTGTTAAAGTTTACCACTAACTGTGCTAGTATTGCTTATATATACTTTGGTTCTTTGGGGATGAATTTTTTTATCCAGAAATATAATTAGCCTATTTGCTTTCTTCTTAGATGTATATTTGGAAAGTATTTTCAAATGGAATACAGCCGCTCCCCGAGTTATGGTCACCTTCACTTACGACCATCGGCACTTACAATCAAAGCGGTCGTAAATGCAGATCCGAGTTGCAAACGGCGATCCGCACTTATGAACAGTGCAGTCGCCATGTAACTCTATGGGATACGAGTTACAAACACTTCGAGTTACGGACCAAGTGTTGTTCCGTAACTCGAAGCGTTCGTAACTCGGAGAGCAGCTTTATTAAAGTCTGATTATTTTTTGTGATCAGTAAAAGCATATCTCTAGTCAAGTGTTGTGACAATCTCGGCTCAGGTGTGAGGAAAGTTGCACTTATTTAATCAAAGGTGTGATTTCAGACTGATTTTAGTTAATCTGTGGGAATCCCTCTGTTGAATCTCTTATTTCAGTTTAAACCAGACTTAAATCAACTTACCTTCCATTAATTAGGAATCAGTCTAAGATAAATCAAAATAAGTATACCCACACAGGAAATTGCACCAGTTTAAGCAAAATAAATGTAAAAGCACATTTTAAGTTTAACTGGTGCATTTTTTTTGTATGGATAAGACCTAAGATGATTACATCCAAAATCTGGCCTTAAGTGTTTTGGGGTTGGGCTATCTGAGACTGCCTCTTTGTGTTATTGTTGCCATTCGTGACTGCAGATGTAGTTGATGACAGCATCATGTCTTGCAAATACAATTGTGTCTAAGTAAGGCGATGCGAGAGTGGTAGTCTTTTCTGCATTGAGCACACACATCGCCTGATATCGAGGAAGGGATTACAGCCTATGCCCAGTGAATCTGCTACTGTTTACAACTCAGCCTCTATGCCTCAAGATCCATATGGTGATTCATTTCAAACTGAGTAACCCCATTGTTGACTGTTTCTCACCAGCGAGCTCTGTTGGTTCCCAGTTTGTCGTTATCAGTGTTGCACTGCTTCAAGTTGTGCTTCAGGATGTCCCGGAAGCACTTCATTTGGTTGCCCACGTTCAATTCACCAAGCAGTAACTGCTTTGGCATGGTGTCATCCACCCCATCCACACATGACCAGCCCTGTCGAACTGTGAAGACACACAGGTTCAATGCCTGTGGAGTATGTTGTGATATGCTGCCACAACTGACATCAAGGATGGTGTTGCTAGATTCTTCTGGATACAGTGCAGAGATTTCAAGGTGAGCTCTGGGCTTCTGGAATGCCTCTTGTACCTGGCTTGAAATACAGTAGCTGCATTTGCTGACTTTCAGGGAATTATGTATTTATTTGATTTTTACCATAGTACCTGAGAGCCCAAGTCATGGGACAGATAGCATTGTGTTAGGAGCAGCACAAATGCTGAATAAAAGAATAGTCCCTGCCCAATAAGCACATAGTCTTAGATGAGACGAGACAACAGATGGAAGAGTACAAGGAAAATCGAAATAATATTGGTGACACAGCACCAGCAGTAGATATCATGGCCAAAGACGAGGAGGGATTTGAAAGTGGAGAATGAAGTAACATGCTGCATGGCACTCTTTTTCTTTTTGCCTGCTAGTGATGAGAGTTGGGGAAAGCAGTAGTGTTGGCAAACAAATTGGAGTGATGATTGTAGTTAGAACTGCTATTTAGTAGAGGGAGTGTGCATCTAATTTTGCAGTGTGTATCTAATTTTGGTGCTTGCTGCTTTTTTAATGTAAATTCATTCAAAATAAATACAGTTGCCAAAAGTGAGGTTGTGGTCTGACCCAATAATTATGCCCTAGAATGGATGAAACGTTCTGTTCTAAATAACGCATGTGCACACAAGTGTGTGTGTGTGTGTGTGTGTGTGTGTGTGTGTGTGTGTATAAAGGCACACCGAAAATATGTTTTCTACCATTATAAATTTGTCTCTTTGAATTTTGGTGGTATGATCCTTATGATCTCCTCAATTAACTGCCAAGACAATATGCAAGAGAACTAACAATTGAATGGTAACTTTACCAGACTGCAGCTCATATGACATGTGCTGAACTGCAACCATGTTTTGCTAGTCCTGAGTACTTTAAAGCCTCCTGAGATGTAAAAATTTGGATTAGAGACATGCCAATTTTACTTAACGATTGAACTCTGGAAGGGAAGGAACATAGTTTCTTATAGTATGAGTCTGTGCACTGTATGAGCCTTCAAGATTTTGAGCTGACTATTAAATAAAGACAGCTACTGTATCAGTCCCAGATGGAAAATGGCTGGAGAAATAGCTTGTCTAAAGGGGAGGAGGAAGATTTAGTTTTAGGATCCTCTCCACTTCACACAGCTTGTGCGTTTGGCTTCCTCCTCTCCGTTGCTCCTGCCAGAGAAGCATGTGAATACCAGCTTAGGAATCAGGTCTGTAACAGAACATTGCTCCCCTTCATTGATTGCATGACAGAACACAGAGAAAAACATCAGGCTTCCAACGGGAGCTTTTCTGTCACACCCTTTCTCAGATCCATGTTATGGCATAGTATGTAGTAGCTGAAATCAAGAAGATGACTCTCTTTTGAATCTTCTTTACTATTCAGATTGTCCACTACTTGTTGCTGTAAATGGCAAAGGCATCACTGCTTAACCAGTATTGTTTCTTTCAGAGGCTACAATGGTTTTGTGAAGTAGGATAAAGTATTTTTGCTAATAGGTTGAGACCATTAATTCATTTTAATATAGCACACTTTGTCATCCTGTTACCTCTGTGCCATAAACAGATGGTTCAAGTCTCAAATAAAATCTTCCATGTATACCTAATGCTGAAATTATAGTGCAAATTAAGGATGTAAACAGGTAATTGGTTAACCCATTACCCAGTAAGCATCTCCCTTATTGGGTGTGCTTACTGGTTAACCAACACTCGGCCTGGTTGGAGAACCCCTTGCCTGCAGCATGCCACGGGCGGGGGGGAGGGGGGGGCTGCTCCAGCCCAGATGGGCTCAACGTGCTGCACTATGGGCCTGGCAGCCAGCAGCGGTGCCTCTGGGTTAACTGTGTAACCAATAGAATTTTAATCAGTTGCATGGTTAATATGTTTATATATTTTTTACATCCTTGGTGCAAATAATTGGAAACCTATTAAGCTTATTATTTATTTGCTCAGATTATTTATTTGCCTCACATATTGCAACTGAAGTTCCTTCTACCTTCATCTGGAGGCTGGCCAGTTGAAAGTGAGAGCTTCCACAATACCTTTGCAATATGATGTCATCCATATGTTGGCTATCGCTCTTTCGTTCAGTTATACAAATAGATGTTACTAGCAAAGGCTGTCTGAGAAATATTGCTGAACATGTAACTGTGCTGTTTGCCTTCCTAGTTACTGCACAGTTATATCTAAGTCAGTGGTTCCGATTCTGCCCAAGTTGAGTGAAAAGCCAATATAATCTGCTGAATGAAGTTCAGTGTGATACGAGTTGGTTGGAGCTGGCAGTTTAAAGCCAAGTAGATAGGTGTTTTTACAACAGTAGATTCCCTTGTTGACACTCTCAAGAGATTAGAGACACTGAACTACCTTTACGTCTGTCACCTGGCACAAATGCTCCTCTCAGAGCACAGTGGAGACATAGTGGCAAGGAATCGTATGGAGGCTCAGTTGCTGCTTCTGCCATCCCTGTTCTGTATTAAATGAAAGACTTCATTTTCCAGTACTGTCTTCAAAAATCTTAATAGGTTTCATAAGAAATCAGAAACAAAGTTATTCCTTTTTCTATTTCACATTGAACTCTTGGAATAGTGCACAAACTATTACAATTTTAGGCCCCTTCTGAAAAGATTTATGTTCATGCTTAGCTTTGCCCATGTGAATACAGGTTGAACCTCTCTGGTGCAACACTCTCTGGTCCGGTTTTTCTCCACTCAAGCTCATCTGAAGAAGTGGGGTTTGCCCATGAAAGTGTGTGTGTGTAATTAATTTATTTTGATGCAAGACTATTAATTGTTTTTAAAGATTAACATGGCTGCCCCCTGAGACTTGTAAGAGCCCAGTAAGCAGTGGAAGTGTTGGTTATGGTGTTAGACAATATTGACCTCTCATGGTTTGTCAAATTCTTTGGTTCAGCTCAAGTCAGTTCCCAAGGGTGACGGATTAGGGAGGTTCAACCTGTAGTACCATTCACTTCACTGCTCAGAATGTATACAGTTAAATATGTATGGAGGTCTTTGCAAAATTAGGGCCCTAAATAGCAAATGACTGTTTTTATAGGGAAACTTATGTACCACCTCACATTAGTTTTCATAATGACAAAGCTAGGCAGTAAGGGTGATATCACTTACAAATTATATTGTCATTTTCCAGGTGCCATAAACCTCTCAGGGGAGTTTAATTAGTTGGTTATGGACTGTCCATACAGCCAAACATTGAAAAGAAAATGGCTGACAGTGAATTTCAAACACAATGTGTTGTGAACTTACAGTATGCTTCAGTAACCAGGCACCTGATACAAAACCCACTGAAGTTAATAGAAAGACAACCCTCTTCCCCTGTGACTTCAGTGATCTTGGGATTAGGCCTTCCGTACATTGTCCATTTATGCCAAAAAGTTTAACTCTTTCTATGGAATATTGTTATAGAGCTGTTGCTAATAAGGGGAACTATAGATATGTCATTGGCTAACACAGCATTCTAAATTACTGGGGGGGTGGAAAGACCTCATTTGTAATCCCTATAATCTTTCATTAAGTATGCATTTTGGGGTAGGACCGGACTCTGTGCTGTAATTAGTGCCTTCTATCCGTTGACTAAATTAGCAAATGGATCTAAGAATGCATTTTATATAAACCTTAAATTCTCCTCTGCAATACCTGAGTGTGTGTATATTAAATATAATGTGTGTACACACACGCACACGCGTGCTCTCTCTCTATCTGTATGTTCGTGTGTGTGTTTAGAGTAACCAGCTTTGAATTAGTGCTGGCATTTGGGATTTTCTGACATTTAATATTCATGCAAAATGCAGACATAAAAATAAAATAGAAATACATGCAAAATGCATTACTGTCAAATGTCAGGAAATCCCAGCTGCCACTTCCACGACTATAATTTTCTTCTAGTTTTTAATGTAATGTCTTTTAATATGTTCTCAAGAACCAAATACAAAGGCAAGTTATTATGATGTTTACTTAATAAAAGAAATAAAGAGGGCAATAAGAGAGAGAACATTATATTTCTATCTTAACTTTGTGGTCATTTATACTGCAGGTTTTATGGATCTTTTACCTGGTGTTTAGATGTATTTATTTCTCTGGGCTGTAAAGACCTAATATTTGAATCTTCTGGCTGCACTGCTTATAAATATCAATGTTATCATGAAATCTTCTTTAGATCTTTGGCATTTGTTTCCAACTTAACATTATTTTATCTACACTGTGTTGTGCTTCTAAATTATGAATTAACTTTTTGTTTATAATAGTTTCTGTGTAACATACCAGGTGGTAGTACTCTTTCACCAACACACACACACTGAAAGCTTATTGAGCCACCTATATAAAATCATTTTAGAATTCCACATCTTAATTAACATTCTGCCTTCTTTATCTCGTTGCGTAACAGAGAAAAATGTATGGCTTTGAAATGCTACAGTTACGTCATTTAATAATTTTAGACAATTTACTGTAGTCTTAATTTTGCTGCACTTACTCAACAACTTACTCAGTGAGTTACCCTATAGAATAATTCAGATTAAGGTTCCCTCCACTAGGGATGTTAGAGTTTAAGTGATTAACTGTTTAACTGTTAGCTGATGCTTATAAGTTAATGGTATTGTCTGAACTCAGCTATCTCTGAGGGTGGCAGCATTGCTGCGGTAGGGCAACAAAGCCTCCTCCCCAGGAGTCAAGTGGGCAAAAAATAATCTGGAAGACTATATTTAAAAAAAAAAAAAAAAAACCCCAAAACCCCCAAAACCCACAGCAGACTGACAATCAAAATGCTCATGACTCATAAGTAGCTTATAACAACAGTAGAGAACTTGACTGCAATGCAATTTAGGCATGAATTGTATATGACTAATGGCACTTCACCATTAAACTACTTATAAAAGTTGCCGTTCTCTAGTACACAGGAAAATATATTGAACAATTAAACTAAAAAAGCATTGAAGGTTAATATCCACTGAATTAGTTCTTACTGAAAGATTTTAATTTCTAGACAGTAAGAAAAAAATTATGAAGTACTGTACTTAAAAATATTACTACACCTTAAATGATATTCAAGGAGACCTTATTTTCTTCTTAACATATGGTTATTTCTCCCCTCGGCCATTCATGTTGAGAGTAGGGATGTTAAAAATAATTTAATACGTTAACCATGTAACTACTAAAAATTGTAGCATTTACAAGTGCTGCGGGCTCTGCAGTTACTTGTTTTTTTGAATATGAAAATGGAAGCCATATATATGTTCTTCATCATTTAACCATTGTTAATGTAAGCAAGCTCTCCAGTGCTATATAAAATTGTCCTTGAAAATTATTGGTGTGTTTATAAAAGACAAAAATATGAGAGGCTAATACTTTTCAGAGTCTTGGTCTATCAGCTAGATCACTGGTGCTCAAACTGTTCCACAGGCCCACTTCCTGTGCCTCTCCTTGGTGGGAAATGAGAGCCAATGGAAGCATCTTTCCCAAAGCAGGACCACAGAACAGTTTGAGAACCACTGAACTGGACAGTGTACAGTATAAAACAATATAACTAACTAACTACAAGGATGTGTGGGTAGGTTTTTGTTTCCTTTAATTATTTTAAACTCAGAAAGCACATGGAGCTTCCTATTTATACAGAGACACTGCAATGAAAATTAGTAAGTAAAATTTACTGCTATTAGTGTATTTATTGATGTTATCCATTCCTACTTTTTTGGTTTAAAAAAAGAACTCTGAGGCTATATTTTCCTCTCTGGCAAAGACTTACAGACACTTTATTGAGCCAGTATATTATTTTGATCACTATTGATTGTTTATCCCAAATAGGATTCTAGGTTCTTGGCAAAATCAAAGGTTGTGTCCAAAATTATTTATGGCCATGAACAAACTTGTGTTACAGACTTTTAAGATGGTTACTGCAGCAATGCCTTTTGTGACTTGACTGTGGAATACTTCAGTGATGGCTTCCCAGGAAAAATAAATAGAATTCAATATCAATCAGTCAGGATACTGGAGAATATAGGTAATAGATCATTCTACTTGCACATATAACAATGATAGTTATTTCCCAAAATCAAATCTGGCTATTTACATTACTTCCCAAATTGGATGGGACCAAGTTTACTTCTTTCTGTTTAACTTTAAGTTGTCGGGAATTACATTTTTGGTATCTCTTGTTTGCAGAAAGTGATACATCAGTAGTATTTGTGGATACAGATTGTTAAGATTGAGATGGACAAAAAGCCACTCACATATTTTGTTTGAATTGGCATTGTATTATAGATAGGTCCTATAAACTTCTGAGTACAAATTCAGCCATTGTAAAAGCAGATGCAACTATGTTGCCTTTAGTGGAGTTAAACATACTTTGCTTATGGCTAAATTTAGCCTTATAATGTACGAGAGCATCTCAGACACTGGTCGAAGAACTGCATAAGTTTATTGGAATACGAATTCACACTAGCCCACTCCATTTCAACTTTCAAGGGAATTTTTTGAGTAGCAAGTTCATAAAGGTCACTCACGGAATGATCATAAAATGAATGAATTAGAAAAATAATATAGACCTTCCACTCAGCTTTACACATCTAATATCCAATCAGGTGATCAGACTTAATAGCATTATTGTATTATATGTTCATATCACATTTATTTCATCCTTACCTCCTCTTCGGCTGATTAGCGTAAATTGAATGTCATGCTATTTAGCCCATGTGGTTAACACGTGATAGGTCTAGACCTAGGCTTTTGGCAGATTGTAATAAAAGTACTGCAAGTTTGCACTGGGTCTGAATATTGCTAATTATTTATTCCTGTATTTATTTTTTGTTAGTCTAGTGGCATTATACTACAACCATGTACTTCATTTCTGCCTAGCCATTTTCCCCTTCCCTGATGTCATCATACTTATCAAAGGGCAGAAAAACAATAAAGAAAAAAATCCTCAAATTGCCTGTTTTTTATGTCTTGAAAGGAATCACTTATATGTTTTGAAGTGTTTGTTTGTACATTTATTTGTGCAGAATTAAGTCATACTTTGCAATTATGTACAGATACCACATTTTGCATAAACAATCCTGCTATTTAAATTAGCTGAAGGTACTACCTTTTACACTGGAATGTGCTGGGTGAAAGGTTTCAGTAATTAATTTTTGGTTTTCATTGGAAAAAAGTCACAACTACTATAATTAGAATTCATAAAAATATTTGTTAACAAAATTAAAGTTGAGATACCTATTCAACTGTAATTTTAGTGCAGAGAAACTTTTTACTGTTACATATCACAAAATAATTCAAATTAGTTATGGAAAGAGTAATGGAAGCTGTACAAGTTTCTAATTCAAATTTACTATGTATGGTAATCATTCAATAAAATGAATGTTTGAAGTTGAAAGCCTATAATTTTAAAACTGTTCTTTTACTTCCCTATTGCAAGCACATTAATAAAAATTATATTACATTTATTTAATTTCTTGAACTTTCCTATAAATGTAATCTACGCAAAATGACTTTGCCTAGTCAATGACCGGCTTCACCTGCTAGAATGGAGTATTTAGGACCTAGTAGAATCTGAACAAAAATCCTAGTTTGTTTCATACTAGACCTTACTTTTGCGATCTTTCTGTGTCCTCTGCTAGATTCTTTGAAACTGGGTTTGCTACAGCTAAAGGCAGAAGTCACAGAACGAACTTGGAAGAACCATCACCTTTTTTTTCCTTGCTCACAGCACTTTGCAAACTAGATTTTCACTAGTGCTAATGTGGCTGTGAAAAGAAGCTATGTCCTGCGACTTCCTGTGTGACTGGCTGCATCTCACGAGATTGCGATTGCAAACCACTATCCTGTCTTTCTCCTCCCACTTCCTCCTTGTGAGTAGGTTAGAGGTGGGCAGGCAAAAAAAGAGTGAGAAGCAGTCAGGGAATGGGGCTGACTGCTTCTCCTGATTTCTCCTTACAATGGATTGATCAGTCAAGCTAGTTAGGTTCTGGGGCAAGTAAGATGCACCCCTTTCTTGATTTCTGTAATAACTTCCCTCCCTCCACCACTGGAAGTATCTTGCTGATGTTCCTTGTATGGATAGCACTAGGCCTGAACCTCTGTTTCACTTTAACTTTTAGAAATTAGAGATGGCAAAGATCTGCTATATCATCCAATTTCCTATCTTAGTTCAGTATTGGGAACCCCCTGAGGTAGAAGCTATGCTTTTGTTTGTTCTTTCTAGAACAAAGTATAGTGTCAGTATTCACCAAATAATGCAGTAAATTTTCTAGTGCTTCCTTTGTTTTTAAGTTTTCCTTTGTATTTAAGTTTTTCTCCACTTCTTTGGAGGTAAAAAATGTGACGGCATGAATTCCAAGTGCTATAGGAATCTTGAAGTCATCCTTGTGTAATTTATCTCTTGCATAGATGTGATTGTAGTAAGCATGGCATGTTTACAAAAGTAGATTCCATGAATGTGTCATCAGATTCTAAAGCCAGAATTCTGTGCTGTATGTTTTATTTATTTAAAAATGTGAATTTAAATATATTCCAATGGATTTAATGCTTGTGGGAGTGATATATTACCTCTGCACGCTTCAGGTAAGACCTGAACAAGTTTTACTCTCAGAACTCTCCCAATGCACTTCAAGACTTATGAGAAATATACTTTATATTTCTGGATTTCTTTTGAGCGGCAGCTGCCAGTCATGTCAAGTCTTTTAGTTTTATGATGTGGGTGGAGAATGTCCAACGATCAAAATTACCCGAGTAACATTACATGTTACTTACTTGAACTCGGGTACATAGATCTTAAAGACTGGTTCTGATCCTGCATTCGTTAATATTCATAACAATGCTCCCATTAACTGCAGCGAGTACAGGATTGAGCGTGATACTACTAAGCCATTAACCACCTTATTCGCCAGGTAACTTTTGACAAAGTTGCACTTGTTATACCACAGTACTTTTAATTTAAGTAAGCTAAATATAGTTATGGTGAATGATTCACTGTATGTAGCATTAATTATGCCATAACTCTACAGGCTAACCAGAGAACAGATGTGTAAAAACATAAGCATAAAAAATAATATGCAAGTTATGAAAAGAGAGATTATGCAATGTACGGGGGAAAATTAGTGAAGTCTACTGGCTTCTGTAGGTGTTGGATATTCCATATATTTTAGATTGTAAGCTTGTTGGCCCAGGACTGTGTACGGTTAGTGAGGAGTTGCCCTGTTAGAATTTGCATAAAAACGATATTTTTTTTATTATGATTAGCTTCCAGGACTTGAAAGTGCATTCCATGAATCGGATGTTAGTGGAAGCCCTCTGTTTCAAAGTGATTGCTTCTCTAGCAATGAGATATAGCTCAGTGGAGAGAGGCCAAAAAGAATCAGTATTCACAATACATTATATCCATTATCACAAACAAAAATGCTAATCCTGAGGTAAGATTAACTATGCTTCAAAGATACAAGGACAATAAAGTGAAATATGCTTCCAGAGTCATTTATCAACTGGACAATGCAACCACATTATCAAGGGTTTCCACTGTAAATTCTGCATCCCATCTCCATTCCTTTACTTCAGTCATTGTTAAATGAGCCTCTTCTCTCCCAAATTAGTACACAGATGTAAAGATTTATCTGACAATGATGTTCTGTAGGTATTCTCAACAATTTTTTTGCCTTCATCTTCCAGGCTAAACAATGGATAATAGCTTTTCATCTGTGTCTAAGTTGTTTGGGACATAAAGAATTTAAAGGTTAATCTAGCTGGTCAAAGTCCATGGGGAAAACACTGCAGGAGCTGGCTCCGGATTTACTCTAGAGTGGGGGGAGGGTAAAGGGAGGGGAGAGGATATTGGTTGTCTCATGCTAAGTTAAATGCCTAATAGTAAGCATAAAACCACTGCATGCAGCTAATACTTGAAAGCTGCCATAATAACTTACTTTAGAGCTTTCCTCCTCCCCTCTCATTCTTTGTAAAATGCCACCAGGGAAACCATCCTCACCATTTTTTTTCATTTTTATAGAAGATGATGATGATGATGATTGATGATAATAATAATAAATTCGCTTGTATTGGCCAACCGAAGCGGGCTCTCCCCTTCCCCCCTTTCCCGTTTTCCTGAAATTACAGGGACAGGGAAGCTGCTGAGTTTGTTGTCCAATACCAAAAAAAGCTGTGGCTCTTTTTGAAAACTAAAAAATATCTGTCTGACGGTCTGATTGTATTTTGTTTCCATTAAATTGTTGGTGTTTTGGTCACTTTTCTCAGATTTTGAGTATCTGCTGTTTTGTTTTTTGGAAATACAATGACCATTTAAAAAAATATTTTTTTCATGTGACTTTTGGAATACTTAATTGTTGTTTTTCCAGCTATCCGCATTTTGTTCTTGGCTTCGGAGTGGCATGTGACATAGGCATACACCAGAACAGAAGTTACAGTTGCTTACTTTGGAAAATGTGTGTGTGGGGTTTTTTTTTGCAACTACTCAAAAATCTAGCATCCTACCTAGTTACTACCAAATCTGTTCTTTCTTTTGAAGTAAGGTTACTAAGGTCAGTTTTTGTTTGCCTTCCATTTATCATAACCTTTTTAATACTGCAGAAGTTTTAGGCTGTCACTGAGAAGGAAGAAGTTTAAATTAGAGAGAGGGAGATGACATTTACATGACGCACATGTATGCCATGGGCAGATTTCCAAAATGTTTGTCTGCAGATTGGTGGGTAGAGAAACTATAATAAGTTTATTTTTTTAAAGATTAAAAAATGACTGGAAGGTGCTAACTGACAAGTTAACTTTCTTTTGTTAGGGATTGTAAGCTTGGATTTATTTTTCAAAATTGTTCCTTGAATCAAATTAGATAGTTTTTATGTTCCAGCAGGGCCAAAAACAAGAATATACAATATTCTAGCTGTAATTTTAACTTACTAAGCAATGCATTATATGGAAAGAGAAAAGGCTTCTTGTTTGCATTTTCCAGAAAAGGATCTTTTGTTGTAATTGCTTTTAGTAGAATCTGGAACTTGTCTGCATGGTGGGATAATGTGTATAATTGGTCTGTGTAAATCCTGCAGGTGCACTTTAAAGTAGGACTGTATGAAACAGTGCTATGTTAAAGCACACTAGGGAACCGTTAGCGCGCACCAGCAGGTTCTGCACAGACCAAGGAATATACTACATGCTGATGTTTTTTGGAAATCATACTCAGCAGAGTGCATTACTCCACTGTGTAGACAAGCCCTCAGTAACACATTTTACATGATTTTCCTAGTCTGTCCTTGGGACTTTGCAAAAATAAGTATGTACATGTTTTGTGGCCTAAGAAGCTTACAAGGTGAGGCCTCTATCCTGTAGACAAAGCAATTTAAATGTGTGATTTAGCCCCATTTAGAGAGGTTTCTACGTTTTACCCATTTTTACCCATATGAGAACATCAAGAACTACAAGAAACATCAAAAAGCCAGTGGGGGAAAAAAAAGCTAATTTTTAAATGCTTCTGACTTTTAACCAATTCACTGGAAGCACTTAAAACATTCTCAACGATCATATCTAGAACCTTTTAGAAAGGTATTGGGAAGGAAATATTTTCTTCTCTCATCCAACTATGAGAATAAGGCCCTAACTTGAACTGTATTTTTCAACATTGCTTTACCTGAGGTTCTGGGATCAGCCCTTTCATAATTGCAACTCTAAAGTGCATGTGAAAAAAACCTCACTAGAACATTTATCTCACGTCATATGATTTATTATATTGTGATTAAATGTAAACCAAGCTTTTGCCTTAAACTCCCTGTTGTAGTTGGCTGTTACACTGTTGCTGCTGGCCCAGTCTCAGGGAACTAGTCATTTTTACACATCCTGTTTACTAACCTTTAGAATGAACATCTTTTAAAAAATCCTGTTTACTGAAGATTTGACTCAACTAGCACAAGTTAGCCTATGGAATATATAGGATGGAAGACGAGTCTTTGATTTCCTTTATCCATCTAAGTTTTAGAGTCTTTATTTTTTTTAGAGACTCGACTGTCCTCTGATTTGTGATCATCAACTGTTTTCCTAATATTAACAGAGAAGAGCAAAGAGGTCTGAGGGGAGGGAAGAGAGGGGAAATTAAAGGAGCTTTAAAGATTAGAGGCTGCTGTACTGGATCAGTGTTGATGGAGTTGCTTTGGCATGCAGAAAAATATAATGCAGCGTAATTTGAGAGAGTTTATTGTCCTCATTTACAGAAACTTTAATACTGCATTGAGTGGAGGTTTCTAATGACAGTGATCTTTTTAAATGCCTGGGGATTTTTCAAAGTTTTAGTTGCAAATCTTTGGGGAGATATTTTGTTTCTCTTCCCCTCCCCCTATTCCCAAACAAGAGTCACATTTTTTTCACTGGAAGGATTGCTGCCACAAATAGCTATGTGAATTTAGCTGAAGGGAAGATGAATCTCAACAAAAGCTTTCCTAAAAATAAAATCTTAAGAAGTGTCATTTTAAAGACATTGACAAGAGTTAAGTGTTCAAAATGTAAAAAGAGTTCAGTATTATTTTTCAGTTTATTCAGTTAATGTGAAATACCCCTCAGCAATGTAAAACTGATTTGGTTTGCTGAAGCCCCATATTTATTTACTCTCAGCATTTTTTGATAAGGAAAACAAGGAGTGCCTCTTAACGTTCTAGGTCAAAGTACAGGTGTGCTGCTATAGAAAGTACTTTTTGTGTTTGGGATGAAAGGTGGAGTAGCCTTTGATGTTTGGCTCCACCTTGATTACCCTGCTTGATACAGCATCCTTGACCAATAGCTAATATGCACAGAGAGAAGCACAAAGGAGTATTATCATTTCAGAATGGATTGTGTGCGTCGTCATCAGTGATGTCTTAAAAATACTATGTAGTTCTCATGAAAACTGCACGGTTGACAGCCCTATGAACTGACATCTTCGATCCACAAATTGACATCCATCTATCCTGCTGTGGTAATGGACACTTCTTTATGTTGCCCCATGATGTGCCTTACTTCTTTTTTGGAGGGAACCATCTTTAGAGGGAGGGAAAAGTTTATTATTTAATGTTTATTTGAAAAGTTGGTGAACTCTGTTTAGAGTTTTACTGTATTAACAAATCAAAGACAGAGGTTCCTGAGCAGTGTTCCCTCTCAGCTGAACACTTGGGCCGCCACTGAGGAGAGATTCAGCTGCTGCCCTTGTGATTAGTAGAGCACCCACAGCCAGCACTATGTTTTCTAAAGGTAGTATACACCCGCAAATGCCTTGGTGCACATAACAAAATTTATTCTGCTCATTGATGGAAAAAATTAGAGTGAACTCTGTCCCTGAGTATGTTACATCCTAAATTCACTTTACATGACCACCCAATATTTATCAGTTACCAGCAATGGTGCTGATTGTGATCATGTAGTAGAAGACAGTGCTACTTGTTTACTTTGTGATATGGACAGTTGCAACTAAGGGCTAAACTGAGACTATCTGCTCTTCTCACTTCACACATTGATGCTTCTCCAACCTGGGTCAGATTTGAATCAAATTCCTAGAAGTAAAGGGCTCTGTATCCTGAGTCTCAAGTTTCGCAGAAGCATCCAGTGCTCCTTTTATAAAATGCCTTGGTATCGCTTGGCATGATCTAAATTGTTGTTGGACTGACTAGCAAAATTAATAATTTTGCTCTTTCTACAATTGCTGAAGCAGATTCTTTTTAAAAGGTTTGATAACTAGAAAAACAAAGTTACACCCACTTCCCTTAGTGCTACCATCTGAAAGCACACTTCCCACTGTGTACTCTATAAAGCTGTATTATACTTAAAATAAAGTGTGTGTGTGTGTGTGTGTGTGTGTCTATGCGTCTATGCTATTACTGAGATTGCTGCAGAGAAGTATTCATCCTACAGGGAACAGGCAATAGCTTCATATAAGGTATATAGTGCATACATGTGCTGCTTCTCAGGGCTATCTCTGGGTCATATTGCAGGTATTTTTGCATTTAACTATTGAATTTTTATTTTGGGATACTCCAACTGATCAGTAATTCAAAAGTGACCACATCTAAAAAAAGACAAGCTATCAAGTCCTTTGTTAATGTTTTCCTTCCTTTGCTATGTATGAGCACTGTTTCCTACTAGTTATAAACAAGATTGTGACACAAGGGGGCTGTTGCAGAGCTGCCCTGCTGCTCATGTCTCAAGAAATCTGGCGGACTTTATCCAAAATTCCTTTAAGAACGGCCTAGTATTATGCTCTGACAGACCAGCTCCACCACCTTTATGTAAGTCTCCGTTCCCTCCTCCTCCAGTGCCCAGCCAGCCTCTTCTGGTCAGTCAGAGACATGATCTGCTCTCTCTATGCTCCAAGTTTTGAGGTGGCTAGTAGTTGCATGCTCTAAGAAGGGAGGCCCCTGTATAGAGATGCAAGTGAGAGTTCTTGGAGTTTTTCTGCCACTCCCATTCTATATACAGCAGTGCATGTCATGCTCCAATCTGGCCCTAACATTAACAGCATGAAGGAGGCAAACAATCTGACTTCATCTTGGGCTAAGTCCACGCTGGCACTTTACTGTGCTACAACTTTTTGGCTCGGGGTGGGTGTGAAGAATCACCTCCCCACCCCTAAACACAGCAAGTTACCGCACTGTAAACCACCAGTGTAAACAGGCCGCACTGGCAGTTGCTCTCTGTCCCTTGTGAGGGTGGTTTACCTAGAATGTTGGGAGAGAGCTTTCTCAGCACTCCTGATGTGGCCACACTGCCGCGTTAAAGTGCTACCTCTGCAATGCTCTGCATTTTAAAATGCAGGCAAACCCTTGGAAGAGTGTTTGCAACTAATCTATAAAACTAGTTTCACCCACTTCTTCCACCAGATGGAGAAACTTGAAAAAAATTAAAAGAGAAATAAGTTGGCGTAGGGAGAACAAATAGTCAAAATTGATCCCTTTTTTCAGGGCCTTTTAATAGTAGCAGATCCTCAGCTGGTATAAATTGTCCTACCTCCATAGAAACCAGTTCCTCTGGGTCTGTCCTCTAGACTGTAAATTCTCCAGGCCTGATTCTTCTGTCTCGATATTTGGGACTTGTACAGAATTGAGAGTACTGTCAGTAATTAACAAACAGTACACAATAATAATTATTAAAATGAACAGGCAACTTTGTTTTTCTGCTCTTTCAAGCCTAATAATTTATTGAAAGTATGAAGTGAGAAAGGAGGCGGGACCCATGTAATATACATAGAACATTTAGTTGTGACTTTGGAACAGAAAGTGCTTTTGTAAGGCTCTAGCTTTTCCATCAGGTTGACTGAATAGTTTTGGGGGTTTAAGGAAGTAAAGCCTCCAGTTGTCAATACATTGCTAGCTCTAGGTGAGGTTCCATTGTCTGTGTTGTTCAGAAGGTCAGAGTAGGTGATCAAAATGGTCCCTTCTGGCCTTGGAGTCTGATAATCTGTAGTTAGACTATGAGCGTGAATGTAGAAAACTTCAGTTTCATGGATTGAATACCTAATTCATGCCATTATTACAAATATCCAATCTTTCAAAATAGCGAATATCAAAAGTGTCTATCGTCCTTCTCTTTTTCTCTTTTCACTTCACTGATAAAACCTCTAATGAAGTCTTTATTATGAGTTTGCATTAAACCCTGCATGTCCATGGAAAGCTTTGTTCTTGAAATAGTTTTGCTTTTATGAGGCCTGTTTTTAACTTTCTGTCATCTCAAAATTGCAGCTTCAAAATGTTGGCACTTGGTATACACTGTCGTTATGTTGTTTACTATGCTTTTGTTAGTATTTTTGATACTTCATCTTTCTTTTAATTGTTTCTGAGCATGTTGGTTTATTTCACCTTGATATAGAATTCAGACATTATCTGTGATCACTCATGGTGTTACTGCCCTTCATTAATTTGACATTAGAAAGGTGTGATTCATATTGTTACAAGAGTTGTTTTGGAAAGCATATTGGGCATATCATTATAGCATACATAGCAAGGAGATATTTAATGTGTGTGATTTTTATGACAGATATGAAGTGGGGGGGGGGGAGGGTTGGAGAGCCAGATTTCATGTGGCTGTTTGAAGTAAATGTTTAATGAACAGAATATTTTGTCAGGCCATTATTTTGTTCCCATTTATATAGCTATTACTTCTGCCTATAGACTGCAAAATATATTGAGCAGTTGAGAGAATTAATTTTTTTATACCCTATGACAAGTTTGCCTGAAGATTTTGTGTCTATAGTAACACATTGTTGTCTTTTAACTTCATGGAAACCTCGTCTATTTAAAAAGGACAACTGAGTTGTCTTGTTTGGATTTGTCCAACAGAAATAATGTATCGTGTAGTCACATAGTGTTCCATCATTAGATCCTTTGCATCTTCATGGTATAACACTGCCTGACTGAGTCCTGGTGGGACTTCCTTACACTGGATAACATCCAGCTGTAATGTATATGAATCCCAATCCTGTGGAAATCACTGTGTCAAATACTGCAGTGTCATGCATTTTGTTGGCATTGGCTATATATTGTGTGTAATTGGTCAAGTAACGAAATTTGCTTGTGAAAAATGTATGTAACATACCAAGGGGAAAGAATGGGTGTATAATATATCAAGCAAAACAAGTAATATGGGGATGTAAGACAAGCAACTGCTTTGCACATTATCAGGTGAGCGCTGATCCGGAAACCACAACTTTTTGGTCTGTTACATTTTTTTAAAGAAATTACTTGATTTTCACCCAGACTTGGTAAACAGAAAGAGTGCATTCATATCCATAGATCATTGTTATTTCTGACCTACGAACTGCTCCACCAAACCACTTCAGCACTTTTGTCATTAAGTCATGTGAGTAACCCCATGTACTTCAGGGGGACTTAAATGGTTAAAGTAAGTGAAGCAAGTGCTGAAGTGCTTTGCTGCATCTGCATTTCTAGCACTGGACTCAAAACCCATTGAAGTGAATAGAGTTCTTACACATCTTTTTTTTAAATTGATAGTATCTGGCCCTTATGTCTCTGCTATTTACATCTCTGATCTTCCAGTGAAATAAAATGCAGACATTAAAAAAAAAACCACTTTAAAAATATCAGTTAAAGACTAACATGGCTACCCCTCTGAAACTTATGAAATGAAGAGTTCATCTGCCAGGTAGAGGAATTTGTGGGGCTCAATAACAGCTTTCTTTTACATATTTATATCTGCTACTTTCCTTGATAAACCTCCTTTCTAGCCCGTTAGTGAAATCCTGACCCCTCTGAAACCAAGAGAGTTTTGCCATTTAACTTCAACTGGGCCAGGATTTCATGGTACGTAAATTACATGCACTTTATATATTTCAGAATATCAACATGGTGCATGGAACTCTACTTTTCCTTACAGTCACATGTTTGATCAGTTCACAGGTGATATGTGATTTGTGAGTACATCACCACATAGTCTTCTCAGAATTTGGTCCAGAATGTAACTGGATCATGTAAAGAGATGTCCTACAAACTCATAGTGGTGTAGCAGTAAAATAAATTCCCAGATTTCTAATTTTCCTACAAGTTAGTCTTTCCAGACCTCAAATGAAAATTTTACAATTTGGGAATTTTCTACTTATTTGAAGACTAGAGGAATATTATCAAACCTAATTTATGACAATTTGTAGTAATATTATAAGATGTATTTTGTTTGTTTTAGATGAATTAAGGAAAGGAATGCCATTACCAGGGGTATTATTGTAATAATGCCCCAAAGTAGATGCTTCACAGAAAAATAAGAGACACATGGCCTACCCTTAAGAATTTACAATGTAGAGAGGGAGAAAAGTGAGATGAAACAAAAGAGGATAGGGAACCTAGGTACAAAGGTTACAGATGTCAGCTCAAGTTATCTGACAGCATGTCATGATAGTGTGGTGTTCTTTAAATGTTAATTCAGAGAGGGAGTTCAATAGTTTGTGATTTATTGTTTAAAATTAAAACTACTGTGACATTTTAAAAGATAACTGTAATAGGAAACGTTTTTTTAAACGGACATTGTCAAGGGAGTTTTCTTGATAAAGTAATTGTTTTACATTCTTGTTCATCATTTCCCCCTGGACGGTTGAAAATGAAAACTCTGCTTCCCAGTGCCTCCTGACCCCTCAAGCCCTTTTTACTTGCATTCTGGTTTGTTTTTATAGGGTTACTCATGAGTGTTGTGCTTTTTGGCATTGATATATTTTTCAGAAAAAAGAGAATTGAAGCATTTGTTTTGAAAAAAGAAAAACACATTTAAAGAATTACATGGACTTTGCAAACAGATATAAGAAAATGAAAGGTAGGTCAAATTTCAGGCCTACATACCTGACAGTATCCCTTTCATTTTAAAATCTATGCTTTATTTGACAAAAAAAATTAACAATTCTTGTAGTGTTACATTAAGCAATGGCAGTGAAATGTCAAAATAATATTATTGTCTTAACAGTTGGTTTTCTTCTATTGAATTATGTTGTTTTTAAATGCAAATGATTGCTTGGTTAGACAATGTCTCCCTTTCTGTAATCTGACTTCTTTACTTATAGTTTGTTTTAAATATGATAATTGCGAAGAAAATGCTTAAGATAAAGGACCAGTGACTAACATACAGAGGGGCTGTTAAAGACCCAGAGAATTTTTCATTTTCCCCCCCTCAGCATTTATATCAATCTTTCATTTTATTACACACACACACACACACACACACACACACACACACTCTCACTCTCTCTCTCTAGCTGATAATTCGTGTACAAGGATTCAGTTCAGGAATGATTGTGTGTGTGTTAGTGTTGGGATTTCTGTTTAACAAATTTGGGGTTGCTTATCCATTTGTTCAGTTACCAGAAAAGAAGAAAAATAAATGCTATGGATTCATTTCAGGGCTGCACAGATGATTTGTAGGGCATATCCTCGGGGAAATGAGGGGAACTGGGCATGAGATGCCTTCCCCTCCAAACTTGGTACCTGAATGGGTGATCAGGTCATTAATCTGCAGGTCATTAATCTGTGTGAAGACCCAAGGAATCACTCACATTGCTTGTGTAGTAGGTTGGTTCTATGTGAGATTTAATGACTGAAAACTGGCTTCACACTAGATTTGGATTTTTTTTTCTAAATAATCATCCCAGTATTCAGTTCTGAAAGGCACTGTTGTGTCCATATGTAATAGCTACTCTTAACATATGGAGCTACTGTTCATGGGTATGCATGTGGTACTGTGGGATTGTTTATCTTTTATTTTAGTAAAAGATGAACAGTTGTTGACACAATCACCTTACAGTTGTGTTGAAACTTTGTACTTAAAGAGCTGATGCATTGACAAGGAAGACTTGTGTCAGTGTTTGCTGGATTGAGGCCTATTGAATTTTGAGTTGTTAGCAGAAGATGTTTCTCTTAAATACATTTAGATAACATTAAGGGCCTGACCTATACCCACCAAAACCAGCAAATTCAGAGTTAAGGCTTCTCACTTCATCTTTAATGTACACCCCCACTGTGTCTGGCTTTTCCAGCAGCATATGAAACAGGAGATCACAAACTGTCCTCAGAACCCTGCAACACTTTAGGCAAAAAAGTTTATCACATGACTGCTCTGAGCATTCCAGGTATGTCCATTTACGGTGCACCTGCTGTGCTGCTGAATGTTCCATATATGTTTTAACATTCCATTGATTTCAGTGGAATGTGAATTGATGGTAGCAGTGCACAGCAGGTGTGGAGAACTAGCAGTGAAGTGGGGAAGAATAAGGATACAGTGAGAAGCTTCAACTTTGAATTTCCTGGCTTTTGTGAGTATGAGTCAGACCCTTAATGTTGTTTTAATGTATTTTTTGTGTTTAATTTTTAGTAAAAATTTGAACACGATCCAGGCTACAGAGGTTGCAGTGGATAAGAAGTTTAAAAGCTTTGGTTCAAGATTACAGGAGACTACAAGAAAAGTTAAAGACATGGAAATGAGGATCAAGTGACAGGATACTATTTTGCCTGAGAATACTGAAGATTGTAAAGAATTGAGAAATCGAATTCATGACCCTGGAAATCAAGCTCAGATTAAGAAATGTCAGGTTGGTAGGGGTTCCTGAAAGTATGGAGTTAGGATAAATGGAGATTATTTTTTTTAAATCATATGTTGTGAAACAGCTGTCATTGGGGGATAGGTGGTTTTAAAGTTCTCTACTTTTATTATATATTATGATATACCATGTATCTGGAAAAGCCAACCAAGCAAAACTAGCTCTTAAATCTGAGTGTAGTATTTATGGTTGAAAAAAACTGCTTTTACCCATATTACAGTTCTTTTTTTGTCATTGGGTGGCAAGTTTTATTGTAAAACAGTAATGGAAAATATTGCTCGTGACTAAACGTTTCTTAATCTGGCCACGCTGAGGGCTTTCTGCAGAGACCAGACACAGGGTACACCATGACATTTCAAGATAAGAAGTAGACAAAAATGCACTCAACTGGTGGAAGAGTGGTTTCTTGTTGAGATGACTCTGATTAATAGTGAAACCATGTTTTTCCAAATGTAAACTTTTAATACGTATTGACATTGAGATGAAATTACTGTAAATTCACTTAAGTATTGAGTTATTGTTTGTAATTCAGTGATATGGCATTTATGCTGAGAAGTTGTGCAACAGGAAGTCTAGCCTGAAATTTAGTGAGTGTTTTGGCAAACAAAGGAATAGCTGTGTTTTCATGGTCAAGGTCACTGGTTAGACTTGAAGTCTGAGGGTATACTGGCTACATCCAGTCTGAAGTCTTGCAGAATATAACTGTAATTCAAGTTATTTTTGTTACCTTTCCTTTTATATCTTGGGTCTGAATTTGGTACATCACTTATGCCAATGTTAAACAGGTGTAACTCAGTTACAATCCATTGAGTTATAACATGAATGAGGTCTCATGTATTTTCTAATGATTTCCTTTTGGAGGAGTCCTTATTTTAAAAAGTGGTTTTCTGTTGCATCAGCAGTTCAGTATTTGGTCAACTTCAAGATTTGGATATCTGGAAGGTGACTATAAAAATGGCACTTTCTTACTCAACCATTCTGCTCTGTGTTTATTCAGACACACATCTGCTATCCTACTGACAAAAACTAATTGTATTACTTCTGTGCTAGTGTTGCAAAACTATTAGAAAGACAAGGATGATATTTTTCATTGAACCAACTTCTGTTGGTGAGAGAGACAAACTTTTGAGCGTACACAGGGTTCCTCTGAGTTATATCATATATTAGCTTGTTCATCATTAGTAGTTTTGGTATCAAAGTTCCAGTTGCAGTATCTTCATTACTGGTGAGGAGGCAGGAACCAAAAAGAATCCAGTGTGTCCCTCAGACCCTGGCTAGGTTTACTGGATTGGTGGTTACATCTTTTACTTGTAAAATGTCCGCAGTTGATAAGAGAGGCAATAAATCTGGCATCCCCACAATTATCATTTTTACAGTTCCTTTTCAAAGAGTAATTGTACTTTATTGCACTGTGGCTACATATCAGGATGCTTGTGATTCTGCAAATTACTCTACTTTGAAGGCATGGCAAATTCTAGTTTACAGCGGGGGCTTTCAGTGAAGTTCCCATTGAAAGGGTCAGTAATTGTAAGGGTAGTGGAAGTAACTTTGTGGTGTTCATGTTCTATGTCATGAACTAGCACATGATGTATTTATAAGAAAATACTGCCAATATCAGGGATGACGCATGGTCCTTTCTGAATAGTACAAATGACTATTAGACTTCTCTTAGATACATGATTCAAACAGAGCCAAAAAAGAAAAATTCTGCATTTTGTTTCAATCATACTTAATTTTTGAAGCTGATCCAAGTCTATGCATATTGAAATGAGTGCTGAAATTCTTCGTGGAATGTGCCAGAATCATCACTAAATAGAATCCTGCTGTCTTATCAAAGAGGAGACCCACTGCAGTTGATAATGAAAATTGATATGCTTGGTACTTTCTTGAGAGAATGGTTTTCATGAGCATCTCATCTCCAGAGCATCGTTTTTAGTAGATGCCTTGCTATCGCTCATTCTGTGATTAACACAGTGCTACTCCATTTCCTTTTCCCATACCATTATGAAGGACCATCATAGACCGATTTTTGTCATATCTCCTTTCACCTGTCAAGATGTTGGATGGCCATATGACTCCAAAGAAATGACCAGTTTCTTGGGAAGGCAATGGGACCAAACAGATTTAGGTGGTGACCAGATAAGAAAGGGCTGGTAAAATTCCATTGGCTTCCTGCTCAGTTTGAAAGATCCTGCTGCTGTTTGCTTTTGAAAAGAAGACAAAAATACCTAGTAACTTTTAAAGTGAAGCCAAGAGTTATTTCTAGATGCCTCTCAAGGGATTTTGTGCCATCTAAAAAGCATGACTGTAGGAATAATTGGAAAGAGTATTAAGTGGATTACATTTTGCTGACTTGAGTACTTTTTTTCTTCAAAGATAAAAACCCTTTGAGAAAGTAAATGGCTTAAATACTAATGCATACCGCAGGACTAGGCTGTATGTTTATAATCTGCCCTGAATACAGGGCAACAAGTAGACTGCCTCAAGAACTGACCAGAGAATGAATTGTGACTTTTTGCAGGATAGCCAAGGCTCCACCTGTTCTCCACCCACTTGCACAGCAGACAGAGTAGCAGTCCCCCCAGAGCATGGCTGGGCAAAATATGGCCTGGGGGCCACCTGCAGCTTTTGTACATTTCAAAGGAAGAGGCACAGGGGAACCCATGCCAGTAGGGAGCAGCTACCACTCCCCCTTTAAAATATACAGGAGCTGCAGGCAGTTCTAGTACATTTCAAAGGGAGAAGAGCAGTGGGATAGCGACTGCCCCCTTATCGACTAATTGAGTAGTCGATGGAAATTGCATTGGCTACTCGATTAGCTGATTAATCGAAACATAAAATCCCTAAACCCAGCCAATCTCTCAGCGCCCGTTGGCTGGAAACAACCAGCCAATAGGAGCTGGGAGATTGGCCTTGGGAATTGGGGCAATGCAAGCCTCTTCCCCCTCCTAGAGCTGGAAGCCATGTGGACGGAGCAGCCTGTATTTTCAAGCGGTCTGAGGCTGCAGCAGGCAGGGAGTCCAGCCTGCCTTGGGGGTGCTGTAGGGCTGCTGGCTGGGAGATTCTTAGATAAGTGCCTCCCAGCCAGAGACTTCCGCTGGCACCTCTGCTTTTCCTGCACCCCAACTCCCTCAGGTCACTATCCAAACCTTCTGCACCACCTTGCTCCAGGTCACAACTCCCTCCCAGACTCTGTACCCCCTCCTAAACATCTCCCCAAGGCCAGAATCCTCTTCTGCACCCAAACACTCTCTCAGACCCTGTGCCCCAGTCCTCTGCTCCAGATCACAAGCCCCTCTTTCACCCAAACTCCCTCTTGGACCTTACACCATCTCCCTGTACCACACTCCCTTACCCCTTATGCTGTTCTGCACCCAACCTCCATTCTAGACCCCGCATCTCCTCTACAGAAAAGTGCACGGCCCTTGACCACTTTCCAAAATCTTGACCTTGTCCCCCCACAAGTAAAGCAAGTAATCAGTGCAGACATGGGAGGGGAGAGGTTGATAACCGTATCTCCCCTCACTCTCTGGCATAAGTTTAAAGACTAATTGTTTAGGAAATGCAAAGCATATCAAACTCATTCTGTAACAGCAAATGTATAGAAATTATAATGGCTACATTAGAAATTTTAAGACTGCTTCAGTTGCAGTCATTCAAACTATTTGTATTGTGGCGGGGAAAACTACAGTATTCCGTAGCCCTTGAGTTTATTTTTCCTTGTCTCTTTGGGAGAGTCATTTTTCTGTAAATGTAGTAGTTTAATATTATTGAAGGTTATGGGAATCTTCCCTCAATTAGGTTTGCATACTTCTGATTTCTATGCCATTAGAGTATTTACATACTCAAAAGTATTTACATTCTGCTTCTTAATTTTTTTTTTAATTTCTAGCATCTTGGAATCTTGAAAATGAAGCCTGCATCCTTAACTCATTCTTTATACCATGACTCAATATGTATATTTCTTTATTATCATATTGTTGTTGCTGTTGGTTTTGTTTTTGGGAGGGGAGAAGGGAGGACAAGTATTGATGCATTTATTTTGACAAATTTCAAGGAAGAATTTTATGAAATATCTAAATTAAAAAAACCTCATTAGGTCAGCATTATGACCTTTTATATGAGACCTTTGGTAAATCATACATGATTTCATTGTGGAATTGTGAAATCCTGTCAGAGTACACATCCTGGGTCAAGTGTCATAGCTGCTCCTTTAGTAGTGCAGTGAGGGCCCTGCCTTTAGTAAATTACTATTTTTTCCCTTGTTTTCTGCCCTTTGCAGTTCAGTGCCTAGGATCTTGAGCTTGCTCTAGAACTTTTACTGGGATGGCCTCAAAATGTAGCAACAAAGACACATGACTCCTACTTACTTGTTCTCTTTATTTTATTGTTTGCTAAGTGTTCCTAATTTACTGGCTTTTATCTCATGAAATCTTTAGTTACCCTCATACAAATATAGAGGTTAAATTTCATTTGGTTTTGAAAAATGCATTTTCTTGAGCTATAAATAATACATTTCTCTATTTCATTGCAGGCATTCGCCCTCCGATCATGAATGGGCCCATGCACCCGCGCCCTTTGGTAGCTTTGCTGGATGGCAGGGATTGTACAGTAGAAATGCCTATTCTGAAGGATGTAGCCACAGTGGCATTTTGTGATGCTCAGTCCACACAAGAAATTCATGAAAAGGTAAAACATTTCAATCACACTCCCAGTTGATAAGTATAATGTACGCGTTTTTAGTTACATGAGAATATATGCGTTGTCATGTAAGTTACAGTATTTTGGTTAACAGTTGAAAAGATACCCAACTTGGTCAGGGATTTAGCAAACTTCATGTAGAGGACAAACAGGGAGAAAAAGTATCTTGATTCAAACAGCAAAATATAGCACTGGGTGTAGTGCCTTTGATGATCATTAACCTTGTATTCATTCATTACATATTGTAGAATATCATTCATAGAGAGAAATACAGTAGCTGAGAAACACTATGTGTTTTGTAAATGTTGGTATTTTAGCATATAAATAGGTGGGCGATCATTTTAAAAAAGGGGTCACTTCATACATTTCTGGCCCCGGGCTGCCCTGGAAGAGGTGGGGCCAGGAGACTTCTCGTGCTCCCCTGCCCACAGACCCTGATTGGCTTGGGGGTAGGGGCGCACATGAAGTCTTTGCCCCCCACCCACGGTTCTAAAACAGCTGGCAGTTCCCTCCTAGGTGCCACAGCGGGAGGAGACTTTGAGTGCTCCCCCCTAATCCCTAGGCCCTGATTGGCCTGAGGGTAGGGGGAGCACGCAAAGTCCTTCACCCCTTGCCCCGTTGTGCCAGGGGTACATGGCGACTAAAGAAAATCGCCGGCTGTTTTAAAACAGCTGTCTGTTCCCTGTAGAGTTGGTGCCTCTAGTGTGGGAAAGGACTTTGCGCACTCCCTCATCCCCAGGTCTCAATTGGCCTCAGGGCGGGAGAGCAGCAGGATGGCTGTGGGCCAGATCCGGCCTGCAGAGGCTGTCTTGCCCTCCCCTGATATAAAAAAGAGAGTTTACAAAGCAGTAAAGATTCCTTTCTCAGCTATGGGTCCCTGGAGTTTTGAGTGGGTGCCTTATGCACTAAGAACTTACACTGCAGTAAAGACTTGCTGAAACAAATCTTAGCAAAAGATTCATGCATATCGAGATTGGGTGGATAAGCGGCTGTTCTGATTCAGGCATTCCTATCTGTTACTTAAGATACACCTGGCTAGCCCTTTCCCCTATTCAAAAGTTTCAGAGAGGTGGCCATGTTTGTCTGTAACTGAAAAAATGTAAATAACAACAAATAGTCCTGCAGTGTTATCTAGAGTCATCAGCTGGTCTGTGGGCTTGTGTTCCCTCTTGAGAGACTGATGTCTTGGTAAGATCCGCCATCAGTCTCCTATCAGTTTCTAGGGGAGAACACCTGACTCCCATATTTCAGAAGCAATAGGATGGGAAAAACCCCGCTACTCTTAATGCTCACTAAGGGTGCATCTACTCTGCACCTTTAGCTTGAAATAAGCTGCACAATTTGAGCTATGCAAATTGTGTAGCTTATTTTGAGATAATTTTAGTCTACACAGCACCAAACTTGGAAATAAACCGCTATTCCGAAATGTCCCTTAATCCTCATGGAACAAGGTTTACAGGGACAGCGGAATGGCGAGCCAGTTACATTTAGAAACAATGGGCTTGCTTCAAAGGCGCGGAATAGCTATTTCGGAATACTAGGAGTATCCTGAAATACACTGCCGTGTAGACGTACCCTAACAGATCAGGGCCTCCGATGCCTGATACTGCCAATTTGGGAACTAAAGAAGCCTTATCTTCTTGCTACCAAAAATCAGTGCTATGTACAATGAGCGTGATAGCAGAGAAAAATTAGATAAAGAAAAAGGGATTCACCCCAGAAGGATGCCTTCCCTGCTTCCCTCCAGAAGGTCCCAAGGAGGTATATGTCAGGCTCACATGCTAACTTGATGGGCAGGCCAGATGTGTGGGTGTGTGTGTCCCAGATGCTAGGGATTTAGTCTGTGTATTAAACTGAGCTAATGTTCTTGCTTCTCTGCAAATATATTATTGGTCTAGTCTCTGACTAATTATTGTAACACTTACGCATGTGACAGTTAGTGGCTCTTTTTTCAAATGCTAGACAGAAGCTGAAACTGAATTATTTAACTTTATTTATTTAGTCTTACAAAATACAGCCGTGTTAAAATCTTTAAAAGGCAGGCGTTTTTATATGTCGAAAGACTAATCCTTCCTCACATGGCTGTTAAAGTACAAACAATAATAATTTCCTTTCAGTTAAGTGAATGACTCTTATGCTGTGCCTTTCTGGTATAATCAAGTTCATTATTTCTGTAGCAACCAGATTTCTATCCAAAAATGGATTTAAAATTTTTTTTAAACTGTTGAAAATGTAGAAAGGCAAGTTTACTGATATCCTTAAACCTAACAGCACTAACAGTTTTGTTACTATATAAAGAAAGTCTAAAGGATTTTTTTTTTGTCTTGTATTACTTGTTCTTATCGTGTTTAGGGGAAATGTTCTTTTTTCCCTTATGGAAATGTTCAACAGAGGAATGGCTGCATACTCAAGTATTATACATAGTTCCTCTGTTGATATCTTTGTTGTTGATTCTTGGACTTCCTGTCTTAACTTTTAAAAGTCATTGTACCATAGTCCACTCTTGTTGGAACCATTATCTGGAATTATCTTAAAGATTGTTTTCCCTTACTATCAGTGTTGTCTGTCGTCTTCTAACTCAGTTTCCACTTATTTGTTTGTTTATTTTGAGATATAATATTAACAATCTTAATATGGAGAGAAGATGGTAGAATAATAAATTCCTCACTTTGGAAAGCACATGCAATTTCACTTTTCTGAGTGTCCTGTTTTCAACATTATTTCCTACAGAGTAGAAGCCTCTTTAAAAAAAATTATACATCTGGAGGACCTGTCTTTTAATAAAGGATTATGAACTAAGGATCTGAGCTGGTGAATTTTTATTTCTAAGCAAAGTCAGTGGGAGTTCTTCTTGGACTTCACTGGCCGTTGGATTAGGCCCTTAGTTCTCGTTCGTTCTCTCTCTCTCTCTGTTTATGCAGGATCAGCAATGTTTGGAAGAAATCTCTTGGTGATTTAAGGGACAATATCAACCTAAATATGTCTCAAAATTGAAGTTTATTATAAAACTTTGGTTTTGCAACAATAATCAAATTTTATAAAAACCTAAGACAAACAGAAATAATGTTATGATTCTTTTAAATTCTTATTTAAACAGTGTTTGCAATTCAGACATTTCAACATTGTGCAAGTACATGAGAACCTGTAAGTGTAATTGAAAAAAACTATTAGAAACAAATGTGAAATTTGCCTTTCTGTCTTCTTTGAATAATTGGAGAGAAATGCAAAAGAATAAAACATCATAAATATTAAAAATGTATTTAGATTCTAAAGTTTTATTTAATGTTAAGGATGTAAGATACTTATTGTAACATATATATGTCTATGCCTTATTCCTTAACTTAAATGTTTTTTTTTTTTTTATCTGAGAGAGATTATTTTAGGTAAAGGTTGCCCCTCTGAAAACCAGCATTCTCTCGTCTGGCAATGAGCCCATGGGTGCTCCAGGACCAGAGAACCTGGGAACCTAATGGCAGGAGGGCCAGGGCAGGGGGGAGCAGGGCCAGCAGCCTGGCTTGGGGCAACACAGGACTGTGGCTGGCGCCCCATGGCAGCGTGGGGCCAGGCCTGAGTCCTGTGGCAAGCAGGGCTAGGGCCGGAGACCTGTGGCAGACTGGGCTAGCCAGGGAGCAGCTGGGCGAGCAGCCTGGCTAGGCTAGCAGTCAGAAGGGGGGAAGGAGAGGGAGAGCAGGATACCTGCTGAGGTGGTGGTGAGCTGGCAGCAGGTTTGGGGGGCGATGGCAGGGGGACTTCCCCTGCATTGACAGATGCTCTCATTCTGTCCCGAGAATGCTGGTAGAGAGAGGTCCAACCTATACATCCATATTTAAAACACACTGAAATGCATATTACTTTAATTTTAAATTGTCCTTAAAAAGTTGTCTAAGCTCCTCCTTTTGTCTCCTACCTCAAGCCAGACTTATAGGAAAAAAGTTAGTACAGGTAATAGCTGGATCCAATTTATAAGGAGCTAGGAGGGGATGTGATGGGCAAAGAACATAAATATTCGTTCGTTTGGGCTTTTTCCCCTAGATAACAGCAGTCCAGCCTTCAGGTAGATTACTTTATTTATGTTGGCCCCTCAACCCTCTTATCATCAGTTGTTTTCTTAACTGAAATCCAATTAATGGAAATGACCTATAATGCCCTTAATTTCTCTGCATTGGCCATCCCTTACCCAACAAACACCTTCCAGAAAAAATTAATGTAATTTGTATAAATTGTTAGGCTGATGATCTTTTCTAGAAATATCAGCTGTATTTGTTGTAATCAGTGATCTAGAAGGAAAGAGCATTTAGAAGTTCAAAACTGTAACTGAAAGGGGCACTTGTTTCAAATTATAGCTTGAAAAGGACACTTAAATGACTGAAATCTGATGACTGTTGACCTTTTGGTGACCTCTGATGGGAAGGTCAAAGTTCAATATTTTGGGTTTTCTAGTATTCGGGACCCAGTATTTGGCATTTGTAGATCCATATAAACACTGCAGTTAATTATATTACTAATTAAGAGCCCAGTCCTGTGAGCGTCTTTTTTATTTCCGTTGTCTTATGTGGGACATAGGGAAGCTCAACACCTCTCAGGGCCTCATGCCCCAGAAATATACATATTATTACTCTTATTATTTACATAGCGTACATACTACTTATTATTTACATAGCATACATACTATTAGTCTTATTTACATATTTGTGAATGATGCTTTGTTTCATGACTTTAAAAATTAAATTCACATTCAACCCACAATATTTGAATGGAGTTAATGCGGCATATAATAATTTAAGATAATGTTTACATCTTAAATGTAACACACTATTTCAGTATTTTAATTTTAAAAAAAAGCAAAGCCTTAAAATTACAATGTGATTTGCTGAACAGTTCAGTAATAGTAATTGTTTTATGCTTTAAATGCAGATATCTGGCCATACTAACAACTATCACTTTGCGCCACTAGATTTATTCTGGTGTTCAAAATATATATCTTTCACATCTGTTATCTGCCATACCCTGATACTAAGCAAGTATTTACATCAGGCCATTTTGGGGTATTGAGGAAAGGAAGTAAGAAGGAGAGATGATAGAAACCCAGGGAAAAGGGAATAATTTACTGATTTCAAAAGAGCTTTTTTCTCAGTAAAAACAGAACATTTGTATATTTTCATATATTTCTTGGTTTTGAAAGATATATAAGGTCTGCTATGAGAGTAACATAGAGATAAATGGTTGTAGCAGTGTGAGGGGAAGATTTTAGAGCAGATAGGGAGAAGCAGCATGATTGGAGGAGAGCCTATATGTGGGGAAAACAGCATGTTAATAATAAACAGTGGGCAAACGTTAGCACTCTTTACCCAGTCTGCTGTTATTCCCCGTATATTAATATGGGAAAAACCTCTCAAACCAAAGGAAAGTTTGAAATCTAGTAGTTTTCAACTGTGATAATTGAAAATAGTTCTTCTACAGTGCTTCTCTTGGATAGATCACTTCAAATAATCTAAGGGTACGTCTGGACTACATGCCTCTGTCGCCAGAGGCATGTAGATTAGACTACCCGGCATAGGAAAATAAAGCGGCGATTTAAGTAATCGCCGCCGCTTCATTTAAATTTAAATGGCTGCCTCACTGAGCCAACAAACAGCTGATCGGCTCAGCGTGGCAGCCATGTAAATGAAGCGGCGATTATTTAAATCGCTGCTTCATTTTCCTATGCCGGGTAGTCTAATCTACATGCCTCTGTCAACAGAGGCATGTAATCTAGACATACCCTAAATGACCCTCACAAGGCTATTATGAAGTTATTGAATATTAACGTGTTCCTGATACTTCATCTCATGTTCAAAACTCTGGGCTACCAAACTCTAACTTTGCTAGTTTGGGGGACAGATGAGATAGTGAAGTAGTGAGGGTTTCACACCTCCTGAAAAATATGCCACAGATAGCAATACTTAATGACTGTGGCTTTTTTAAAGTATTGACTTAGACGTGAGGCTAGAAAACTCATTCATTTGTTTAGAGATAGTTAATATATTTGGCAGAACAGCTCCCTGGAATGTTCTGTTTCAGTTCTTTACCCCATGTTCACCGACCATCATAGATCACTACTTCTGGGAAGACAGGCAGTCAGCATGTTTAAACATTGATTTCTGAGTTTCATGTTATTATAAATGTTGAGTTTTCTCACTAGTGCAGAGCACAAAGTCTTGTCTAAACAATGACTGTGAAGTTAAGCAGCATGTTTTTGCCAAAGGCAGTGTGTTTTTCAAACCAAGTAATATGGAATGTGTGATAATTGGGACCTAGATTTCTTGCATCCAATTAGGGAGACTCAGTTGAGTCACATACAGATGTAAAATTGATATAAAGCTATTGCTCATTAAACAAATCTGTTAACAGATCTTGCATTGCTCTTATTTACATTAACTGTTTTAATTTCTTTACACAATGAAATATGCCTTTTAGGTAGTCTCTGCTCTCATGAAGTCATCAAAAAGTGTTTCTAAAAGTAAAAAATATAACATTGTTCCACCTTTGTTCGATCACAATCTCGACTAAACTATCATTTTTTCTCAGTTACTGGAACTAGCTATTTCACTGCATATAATTTGTGGTGGCTTAACCTAAAATATTTTGGGTTTTGTTATCCAAATATGCAAGCCTACAAAGATTCTTCCAGAACATTACCTGGATCTCTGATCATCCCGATTGGACCATTCAACATTCTTTCTTTTTCTCCCCTCCTTTCTTCCATGCACAAAAGGCGTATCGCTCATATTCTTATGTTCCGGGCTCATGCACTATCATCTTGCTTCACAGTTACAGTACTCTCTCTTTCCAGTCTGCAACCTGCCCCTTCTCTCCGGCTACGTCAAGACTACAGGCTTCTTTCGGAAGAAGCTTTTTTGGAAGAGATCTTCCAAAAAAAGTCTTCCTAAAGAGAGCGTCCATGCCGCAAAAGTACATCAAAAAAGCGATCTACTTTTTCGAAAGAGAGCATCCAGACTGAATGGATGCTCTCTTGCATGTAAACTGTGATTCCTATGGATGGAATGGCCACCAGTGCTTTTTCCTCTTTCCTCCTCTTCCGAAAGAACTCTCTTCTCCGTCCACATACGCATTTTTGCGAAAGAGCTCTTTCGCAAAAAGGCTTCTTCCTCGTACAGTAAGGATTACCAATGCCAGAAAAAACCCTCTGCTCTTCCGATTTTCTTGTGGAAGAACACATGTGCAGTGTGGATGTTCCTCAAGTTTTGTCAGAAAAATGTCTGTTTTTCTGACAAAACTTTGTAGTGTAGACCTACCCTCCCAATTCCAAGATCCCTCCCTTCCCATTTTGTTTGCCATTAATACCTTTTTCTGGCATACAAGACCCTTCTGAGTTCTTTCTTAGTATCACTTTCACTAGTTCGCTTCTGTACCCGCTAAAAGAATTCCAGAGTCAAACAGATCCCTAGTGCTTTTGTGGTGTCTACAGCTCCCTTAGTTCAGCTTTCCTACTGGTCTCAGACTTTCTAACCACTGTGGTATATTCTGCAGCTCAGTTTTTATAGTACCCAAGTGGAGCCCACAGAGCATGTGAGATAGGTAATAGGTCTGTAAAATGTTAACTGATTAAACAATAGGTTTAATTGGTTAACCTGCACGCTGTGTCATGCTGTGGAGTTGGAGGGCAGAAGAGGGGGGTTGGTGGGCCCGACCACATGCTTGTTAATTGGGTGCCAGTTAACCCATTATCCTTTTACATCTCTAATATGAAACTAGAAAAACAATCTAAGCCGAGTAAAAAGAGACGGAAATTGTCATCCCACTAATTTTCAGGCCACAGATGACAGCACTAAGACTGATTAACCACATCATCAAACAAAGTTTATATTCTGGACTGGGATTCAGGGTTCATATCAAAGTGCATGTACTTTCTCGCTTTCTTTTAACAATGCAATATGACATTCTTATTACCTAGATAGGCTACTAATTTTGAATTTTTTTTGACTCACTGAATTGCTATGCTGAAAATCTCTGGTTTTCCTTAAGACTTGCATGCTCCCTTGGACATAAGAATTTTACTATATCACATAACATACAATCCAAGCATCAAAATCTTACTGAATTCAGTTAAAAAGCAACTGTTAAATTTCTCTGATCCAGTCAAAAGCATAAAGTCACTGTTACAAAAATGGTATATTTCCATATTTTTGGTTTAAGTTAAAAGTTTGGGAAATTTAAAAAGTTAACATCCCATTGAATTCAATTTTTATAGAACTCACACAATGATTAGTTTTGATATAGAATTTTTTTAGAAGTTTTTTTTATTCTGAATTAAGCTAAAATTACATGAAGGGAGAGATTTCATAGTGAAGCAGACATTTAAAAAGTACACACACAAATAGATATTGGTAGCATTGTTTTACTGCAGTAGTGGGCAACTGAGTTGCATGTGGCCCATCAGGGTTCTACATGTGACCTGCAAGACATTTTGTTTTCATTGCTCACATGCAGGGTTGCCAGATTCCTCTGCTTTCCATCTATGTAGAGTTTTTTCCTACCAGTATTACTAACGTGACACACATGTAAAGCAAGGGCATGTGAAATGAGGTGCGTGCTGATTGCACATAACATTGACTGTGAGAGCCATTCAGAGTGCTGCTTCAGATCAGTCGGCACCCCACACGGATGTTAGGTATGCAAGTGCAGTTAGCAAAACTAACCTATCCTGGAAGACCGTTTTGGTTAGGACAATCTGCCAGCTCACTGAGATGAAGGATCACTTCTGTGGCCCACTCACTAGCCTAAGTTACCCATCACTGTTTCACTATGTCTTCGACTTTTTCTATTTATTTATATATGAATAAAAGCCTTTTACCCCACCGTTAGCTTCTCCTCTTTGAGTCTACATTGAAGCCATAATCTTGCATTTGTTACTTCATTGTTGTTTACTTTGCTACCATAGGTTCTGAAAGAATCTGAGCAGAGTGGTAGCTTGCCCTTCTTATTTACCATTTTTAAAGTATATCTCAAAGGAAAGTATAATGATTTTAAAAAATGGAGAAGGCTAGGATCATAGAATCCTACAAACCTAGAACTGGAAGGGAACTCGGGAGATCATCGAGTCCAGTCACCTGCGCTCACGGTGGGACTGAACACAGTTTAGATCATCCCTGATAGATGTCTATCTAATCTGCTCTTAAATATCTCTAGTGATGGCAATTCCACAACCTGCCTACACAATTTATTCCAGTGTTTACCCACCCTGACAGTTCGGAAGTTTTCCCTAATGTCCAAACTAAACTTCCCTTGTTGCAATTTAAGTCCGTTGCTTCTTGTCCTATCATCAGAGGCCAAGGAAATCAGTTTTTCTCTCTCCTCTTTGTAACACCCTTTTAGATACTTGAAAACTGCTATCATGTCCCCTCTGTCTTCTCTTTTCTAAACTAAACAAGCCCAATTCTTCAGTCTTTCCTCATGGCTCATGTTTTCTAGACCTTTAATCATTTCTGTTGCTCTTCTCTGGACTTTCTCCAATTTTTCCACATCTTTCTTGAAATGTGGTGCCCTGAACTGGACACAGTATTCCAACTGAGGCCTAATCAGCGCAGAATAGATCAGAAGAATAACTTCTCATGTCTTGCTCACAACACTCCTGTTAATGCATCCCAGAATCATGTTTGTTTGTTTTTTGAAACAGTGTCACATTGTTGACTCATGTTTAGCTTGTGGTCCACTATGACTCCTAGATCCCTTTCTGCAGTGCTCTGTCCTAGACAGTCACTCCCATTCTGTATGCGTGGATGAGTGGATTTATTTTCAAACCTGATATATTAAAGTTTTGTGTTATTTCCTCAAGGTGAAGTGAGCTGTTTGGTACCTTAAGGCTGAGAAAATAGCGTAAAGGGTTGGAAACCACCCTCCAACCCACAGGGAGAACCTGGAGTCAGTATCTGTATCTGTCCCAAAGTGGAAGCTCTGATTTTGTTGTATTGGGGATCTTCAATAACGTCTGTATTACTAGGTGACTGTTCACCTTGGATCTGATCCAAAGTCCACTGAAGTTCCTGGGAGCCTTTGAATTAACTTCACTGGGCTGTGGATCAGGCCCCTAATGAACAATTTTTAATAGTTATCAAAAAAAAAGTTCAGTAAATCTAGTCAGATTAGATAAACAAGGGTTACATGGTCTATCCCAACAGCAAGTGACACCTAAATTCTAGCCACATTTGCAGCTGCTAACCTTGCAGATCTTGTGAAACACCGTGCACTAGTGCAGGCTGCCCGAAGCTCATCAGAATTTGCTTGTAAAAAGTCAAATCTCTTAAAGTACTGCCATGCTCAGGAAGCAGTATGTTAATTTTGCAGACCATTTAGAATTGGTTTTCAACAACTATCTCACTGTACCGTTCAATACCATATCTAGCAAATGTATTACGAGTGCTTCAGAAATGCTGTTGATTATGATAACTTCTCTTTTCTGCAGCTTTCTTAGGGTGTTTTTATATTTTTTTTAAAGACTGCTATCCTTGTGTTGATATGTTATTGTTAGTGACATTCATGGCATAATGAATCTTCCACTGAAGATGGTTTCAATCCAGCTTGCATTTCTAATTGGTTGTGTCTAAATGTTAAATAATTCTAGATTTATTAATAGAAAGCTCAAGTGAATCCATGCATAGAAAATATGTAGCCTGAAAAGAACTTTCCTTAAAATATGAGGGCTTTTTTACTTTAAACACTAGAGAAAGTATACTAAGGAAAAAGTGTACTAAGGCACTGTGATCTAAGTTTGGATATGGTGATAAAGCAATTGCATGTAGTGTTGATTAGTTCTGCAGCAGTGCTTTAATTCAGGCAAACTTAAAAAAATGCCATAGAACTAGAAAGTTTAAGTTCTTCCTAGGTTGTCAACTTGAGATCATAAAGGAAACTTGGATTATACGTTGGAAACTTGCAATCAGTTTCGTTTTCTCGCTATATATTTTAGAAATGTTTGTCTGTATGTCTGAGAGTCTCCTCCTAAATAGTAAGAATTAGGATCACAAAATTTAGTATGCAAGGTAACGGTTTGGTTATGTCAAGACCATGGTATGTGCCTGGAATTCAGTTGTTTCTCATAAAAGGGAAAGGGAGGAGTCTAGTAGGAGGGACAGTTATACTATAGAATGACCACAGGGGAGTAGTAAGGGGCTAGCGTTGGGGACTGGGACAGCTATAAGCCCATTGGGCCGGCCGGGGTGCAGAAATGTACAGAATATTTCAGAGAGTTGGATTGTGTGTCTGTTTCTCTGTGTGTCCCCCAGCTGGGGGACATACACCCCTCCCCTGGCTGTGCCTGTTGCAGCTGCAGCCATGGACAGCCCCAAACTACTGTGTTGAGAGAGGACTGTAGCTGTCCTCTCTCCCCATGGCAGCCTGCGTACTGAACCCCTTATTCTCAGCCCGACCCCACAGCAATGATTTAAATGTAGAAAAACAAAATTTATTTGAGTTAAGGATCTGAGCAGTGCTTGATAAATCTTCTAGTATTGTTACATAGAATATTCTCTGAGTGTTAGGGAGAGTTTGTAAATACGCATATAATTTTAAGTGCAACCGTTTTTAAGGACTAAGGTAGTGCCATTAATCAACAGAAGTTAGCGAACATTAATTTGGGTTCTTACAGCATAAAATATCATTAGGCAAATGGATTATTATCAGGGAAACACATTGAAGAAATCGGCATTCAAGTGTTAAAAAAAAATTAATTTTACTTAGGAAATTGAAACTATAAAAAGGCAACACGAAGTAACAGTTTGTGTATGTGGCATCTGTAAGGCTCTGCTTGCATGAGTAGTGCTTCTTGATAGCTTTTGTACTGTTTGTATTATTCAGAGGTATTGCCTAGCTATGCTGGAAGAAGGGCAGGAGACACTATTGGTTTCATTAGGCCGTAACTCTATTCTTAAATATCTGGGAGTCCCCAGCAGCTATAAGTGTTGTACAGTGCAGGAAATTGCATAATAATTTCAGCAAATGCTCAAGGGCTTTTGTCAGCTGAACCCCTTTTCCGTCTTGGTTCCCAGTCAACCTGCAGATGGGATCTCCCCATTCCTTCCTCCTTTCCCTCCCTCCCCCCAATTAAGGGGGGGGGGTGAGAATTAAGAGGGAATATAAAGGTGGGGTTGGTTCCCTGCCTTACCAGTTGTAGGTGCCTCAAACTGTCCTCACCCTTCCTCCCCTCTTCTCCCTGTTTCTGCTCCTTTAAAGAATACCTCCTTTAAATCCTTAGTAATCGATTTTATCTTATCGCTGTGTGCCATTCCTATGGAATTTTTGTACTGGGCATTGCATGCTTATATAATGAGTTATGATATCATAGCCTAATTCCTGCTTCATATTTTCCTAAGCCCTACCCCGAACCTGCTCCCCGTGGGGCCCAGTGAAATACATTATGCTCTAGTGATGCTTTAACAGTATTTTGAATATTAGATTATATTCCAAAGAATATAAAATAATAAATTATAAAAAAAATTGTAAAAGGTATCCCTGTAACATAGCTCCAATAGGTTGTCTGATGAGCCCAAGCTTATTATATTCTCACTCAGTATGTTGGGTCTTATCCAAAGCCCTCTGAAGCCAATGGGAATGTTCTGATGATGACAGTGGGCTTTGAATCAAGGCTCTGAGCAGAATCCAGCACTATGTGAGCAGCAGAAAAGGAAAACATAAGAGCTGAGGTTTACATTACGTCCTGAATGCTGCTCCCAACCTGCTTATTTGAGGCTTTTAGCACATTATGCTAAGGCTGTTTGATTTTTGTATAAATGGGAGGCAATTTAAGAGTTATCTCTCCCCTCCCCCCCAAAAAAAAATTACCAGGGAAAGCTCTTATGGTGGTGAACAGCTGATGTTCCCCAGAATGGCTGTGCTAGTTCAGTGCTAAAGTATAATTACAAATAATTAGGAAAACTAAAAGGAATTGTAGCCCTAAGTAGTCAGCACTCAAGTCTGTATTTGAAAAGCTCTTTAAAATATAAATGTCCACCCCATCTGTGGCACAGATTCAGTTAAGGCCTGTGAAGACATAACACATTTTGAAACTGGTACAGTCCTTATGGGGAGGAGGAGCAGAAAGACCTGGCTACCCTGTCAATCTGTAGGAGCCAGTCCAAAGAGGAATGTCACAATGACTTTGAAGCAGGCAGTTTGCTGCAGCTTCTAATGGAGGTAAATTGGTGTGTCAGCCACCAAAGGGAAATAAATAAATACTGACCTATAACAGAAGGTCTTGTACCTGACCTTTTTATTAACCAACCCTTTCTAGCTAAAAAGCACAATGGCAGGATAAAATATCAAATGGAAGCAAGAATGACTGCAGATGGACATCTACCTAATTGATACCATTTGGTCCATTTCATTTTTTTTATATTCACTTTCATTTCTGGAACCATGCTATTTTTACACGTCTAGTTTAGGAAGTAAAATAAAAAAGCCCATATTAGAGAGCAAGTGAGAGAGAAAATACTGTCACATATGAGCTGATGTGAAATTCCAGCTTTCTATGATATATGTATCTTACTAAAATTGACATTAGCTGGTGGTTTTGTAATAAAAACAACATCATCTTGTCTTTGACTGTAAGTGCTGCATGTTACAGTACCTGGAATAAGCTTAATTTTCTGTATCTAAACATTACAGAGTACAAGAACCCCTTTATGGGAAATGCTAATAAACAGTCAAAACATACTTCATACTATAGTATGCTATGCTATACAGGCAGTCCCCGGGTTACGTACCAGATAGGGACTGTAGGTTTGTTCTTAAGTTGAATCTGTATGTAAGTCGGAACTGGTGTCCAGATTCAGACACTGCTGAAACTGACTGCCAGTTCTGACTTACATACAGAATCAACTTAAGAACCCCAAGCGTCCCCAAGTCAGCTGCTGCTGAAACTGATCAGCAGCTGATTCCAGGAAGCCCGGGGCAGAGCAACTCTGCCTCGGGCTTCCTGTAGTCAGCGCTGGTCAGTTTCAGCAGAAGCTGACTTGGGGACGCCTGTGGCAGAGCAGCTGGGGTGCTGCTGGGTTGCTCCAGTAGCGCCGCTCCTGGGTGCTACTGGACCAACCTAGCAGCACCCCATCTGCTCTGCCCCAGGCGTCCTGATTCAGCCGCTGCTGAAACTGACCAGCAGCGGCTGAATCAGGACCTGGGGCAGAGCAGCTGGGGTGCTGCCGGGTTGGTCCAGTAGTGCCCAGAGCGGGCGCTGCAGGACCAATCGGCAGTGCCCCAGCTGCTCTGCCCCAGAGTCCAAAACAAAAGCCTGGTCTGCTGGGGAGGGGGGGGGGAGCACACTAGCTGCGCCCCCCCCTCCCCAGCAGACCAGGGACACGGGGAGCAGAGCCTCTGAGGCTCTGCTCTGGCAAAGCCTCAGAGGGAGGGACCCCACCGCAGCTGCGGCTTCAGTCCGGGAGCCTGTGGTCTGCTGGGGACGGTCCCCAGCAGACCACAGGCTCCCGGACTGAAGCCGCAGCCGCGGGGGGTCCCGCGCCTCTGAGGCTTTGCCAGAGCAAAGCCTCAGAGGCGCGGGGAACCGTTGCTGCTGCCACTTCAATCTGGGTGCCTGTGGTCTGCTGGGGACCGTCCCTAGCAGACCACAGGCTCCCGGACTGAAGCCGCAGCCGCGGGGGACGGTCCCCAGCAGACCACAGGCACCCAGATTGAAGCGGCAGCAGCGGCGGTTCCCCGCGCCTCTGAGGCTTTGCTCTGGCAAAGCCTCAGAAGCGCGGGAACCCGCCCGGTGCCCCTGGTCTGCTGGAGACGGTCTCCAGCAGACCAGGGGCACCGGAGCAGCTTACGAACGGGGCTTTCTCGCCCCGACTTCCGGGGCGAGAAAGCCCCGTTCGTAAGTGCGGATCCGACGTAAGTCGGATCCGCGTAAGTCGGGGACTGCCTGTACTAATTTGTTTCTAATACACTCATCATCATAGTCCCAATAGTACTTTACAGCTATATGTTAGGATTAGGGCTGATTAATGAATTAATTGTAATTAATTACACTGTTAATGATAGAATCTCATTTGCTTAAATATTTTGGATGTTTTTTACATTGTCAAATACATTGATTTGAATTACAACCAAGAATACAGTACTCACTTTATATTTATTTTTTATTACAAATACTTGCACTATAAAAAAAGAAATAATATTTTGAGTTCACCTTATACAATTACTTCAATGCAATCTCTTTATCATAAAAGTTGAATTTACAAATATAGAATTATGTACAAAAAACTGCAGTCAAAAACAAAACATAAAACTTTAGAGCCTACAAGTCCATTCAGTCCTACTTCTTGTTCAGACCATCAATCAGATAAATATGTTGATTTACATGTGCAGAAAAAATTTATTGATTTACATGTGTAAAAAATAATGCTGCCTGCAGCTTGTTTACAGTATCACCTGCAAGTAAGCATAGGCGTTTGCATGCATTTTTGTAGCTGGCATTGAAGATGTTTATGTGCCCGGTATGCTAATTATTTATATGTCTCTTCGTGCTTGGACCACCATCAAAGGATATGCATGCATTCTAATGTAATGACGGATTCTGTTTGATAATGATCCAAAGCAGTGTGGACCCACACATGTTTATTTTCATCATCATGAGTCAGATGCCACCAGGAGAAGGGTCAGTTTCCTTTTTTGGTGGCTCGGAATCCTGTAGTTTTGGCACTAGAGTGTTGCTCATTTAGGACTTCTGAAAGCATGCTCCATCCTTTATCCCTCTTAGATTTTGGAAGGCACTTTAGATTCTTAAACCTTGGGTTGAGTGCTGTAGCTGTGTTTAGAAATCTCACATTGGTGCCTTCTTTGTGTTTTGTCAGATCCTCATTGAAAGTATTCTTAAAACAAATATGTGCTAGGTCATCAGCTGAGATTTCTATAACATGAAATATATGACAGAATGTGGATAAAACACAGTAGGAGACGAACAGTTCTTCCCAAGAAATTCAGTCACACATTTAATTAATGTATTTTTTTTATGAACATCATCAGCATGGAAGCATGTCCTCTGGAATTGTGAAATGAACCATGCAGCTGCATATGAATGTTTAGCATATCTGGCATATAAGTACCTTGCAGTATCAGTAACAAAAGTGCCATGCATGCACCTGTTACCACTTTCAGGTGACACTGAAAATAACAAACAAGCAGCATTATCTCCTGTGAATGTGAATTAATTTGTTTGTCTTAGTGATTGATGGAACAAGAAGTAGAACTAAGACTTGTAGGTGCTGAAGTTTTACATTGTTTTGTATTTCGTGCAGTTATGGAACACATATCTATGTTTGTAAATTAAACTTTCACAAGAAAGAGATTGAACTACAGTACTTGTATGAGATGAAGTGAAAGATACTATTTTTTTATAGTGCCATAGGACTACCATACGTCCAGTTTTTCCCAGACATGTCCTCGTTTTCCCATGTTAAATCGCCGGCTGTCTGGCTTTTTTTTCGCCGGGATTCAGGGAGGGGGCGGCAGCACGTGCCTTAGTTCAATGGAACGTTTGACTGTTGTTCAGAGCCATGTGCCCGGAGTGCTCATGGCCACTCTGCGCACGTGGCAGCAGTGGCTCCAGTGAGATCCATGGCATTACCCTCTGCCCAGATAGATTTATGTCCCTGGCTCTGTGGGAGGAGAGAGTCATTGGGTTTAGTGGGGGGTCTGGAGGTGCCTGGCTCTGGGGGAGGGTTATTGGGTTGGAGGAGGAGGGGCTGGGGATGCCTGGTTCTGGGAGAGGAGTGAGGGCATTGGGTTAGAGCAGCTGCCAGAGCCCCGAGCTTGGTGTACGTGGGGACAGATTTGCCAGCTTCTGAGCCTAGCCTCCTGGGTGAGTGGAGCAGCTGCTGCAGCGGCACCGATGTCCTCTTTTTTAAAACTACAGATATGGTAACCCTAATAGTGCAAATATTTGTAGTCAAAATAGTATAGAGCACTGTACACTTTGTGTTGTAATTGAAATACAAATATTTGAAAAAAATTAAAATATTTAATATGTTTCAACTGGTATTTATTATTTAACAATGTGAATAAAATAGTGATTAATTTTTTTCAGTTAATTGTATTAGAACTCTAATTAAACCACAGCCCTAGTTAGCATACACAGACTAATAGATTAGCTGCCTCTCTGCAGGATGGCTGATTGTTCTAAAGGTTGTTTTATTGTTAAAAGCCTTCTAAGTTTATTTTGTATAATAATTTCCTCTGTTGTAAATTTTATATATAAAAGCAGAAAAACGTCTTGTTTTTAGTGCAATTTGCAACCTTTTAGCCTTCCTTCTGTGAATTTAAGTAACTTCAGTAATGGGTGAGCTTCATCATTAAATGTATTTTCTACATGTATTTTTAAAGCATAAAAGCTTTCCTTGGTAACTAGTCTTTTTCATTAGCAACAATACTGTTTGTAGTGCACTTCAGATGAGCTTTATTCAGGTGAAATCCAACTGTCAGGAATAGTTTTAATAACTAATATTAGCTTGGGAGCTCTTTGTCTAAATTCAGAGTTCTGTAGTTTGCTCTTTGAGAGCTCAATATTTGCCTTCTTAATCATGATTTTAATGGGTTATTTTAATCTTTTGGCATACTAGGTACAAAGAGTGCTAACATCACCAAGGAAATAAGTTAGTGTGAAATAACATACAGTGACTGGAGATCACCCTCTGCCTTTGCATTTTCCTCCCAAGTTGTCCATAACTCTAGGAGAGTCATGAGCTTTAAACATGAAATACAAAAAGATGAGTTGCATGCATACTTGTTTGTTACATTGCTGCTACCACCACATGGTCCATAAGTAAATACACAAGTGCACAGAGAAAGCTCACCGATTTAAATAGTCTCAAACTGTTTCCCAGCCCTCTCCCCCCCGCACCCTCGACCAGTCTCCTCCTGCTGCCAAACAGTAGCCTAAACAGGCCCAAACATAATGCAGTGATGTCCAGTTCATGTCCTTTGAGGCATTACAATACATTGTGTGCTTGCGTTGCTTTGCAGTCCTGAAGGTACTTGGCTGAGCCATAAAAATCACTGGGAATCCTAATGCGGGTTCAGGCATATGTTTGTTTTCTGCATTTTATAGCAATTAGGTAACTGAAATCCTAAATAATTTCTAAAATTCCATGTAGTTCTTGCCCTTTCCAGCTAACTTAGGTCCTGCTTCAAACACCACACTCTCAACAGTCACCACAACACTGGAGTTATCACTCCAGTGCTGAAATATTGAGGGATATTTTGTAAATTATTCAAATAATAAACAATTTTGCTTCTATGCCATATTTTTATCTGCATTCTGCTTCCCTAATTGTTTTTCTAAATGTGCACATTAATTAATAAATATTAATCCCCAACACAAAGCCATAATTTGTTTGTGAAATCACATTTTTGCGAACAGTTCTTTTAAATCTGATTGCCTTTTAGGTAAAACAGAAAAACAAACATCAATTCTACAAAAATCTTGGAAATACATCAGCAGAAATTGATCATATAACAGAGAATGAACATATGTCAGTCGACAGAGCATATTGAATAATGAACGTAGGGCATTGTCAAGAGAACTGTAAAGTAATGTGCATTATAGAAGCTTCAAAGTTACTAGTGGATGTATATTTGGCTGTGAAGTTAAAATTATTCTAGTGGTGTCTTTTAATGATTAAGGGCATTAAATGAGGAGGTGGGTGATGATCATGAACAGGAGATGAATTCCTAAGAAGAAGAAAAAATCCTATTATTAAAATTCCCTAGCTAATCAGTAACAAGGGAAAGTAAATGTAAAAACTATGATTCTGCTTTCTGAGATTCACCTGTCTAGATTAGTGGCAAGTAGAGGCCATATTTGCATAGCAACAGAGATTTGCATACTGCAGAGCTTAGTGTGCCAAATTCTCTCCCATTTCCCCAGTCTTTTGCTCTCTGGCTGAGATACAGTGGCACACTACTACTCAAAATTTTTTTTTTAAAGATGCTCAGTTCTTCCTTTCATTAGATGTTATGTTCAGGTCAAATTGTCTTCAACGACTTTTGTCTCCTTTTTTCATCTTCTCGCTTTTTTTTCCCCATTGCACAATTGCTTTTATTAGAGTAGCTGGCTTTCCGGGCAGTTGTATCAGTGTAATGAAACTATGGTTTCACTTTTGTACAACACTTCGGCTGTCCAGCAATGGGTGCTGTAGAGAATCATAATATGAGTAAATTAGAGCTAAAGCATTTACAGTCATAGTTGGCACTGACAGGTTTTTGTTTTCTTGATGACAAGTTGTAAATATACAGGTTGAACCTCCCAAATCTGGGGCTCTGTGGTCCAGCAACATCCGTGGTCTGGAAGGACCACGGATGTTATTGGACAAGAGATCCCCGGAGGCAAGGAGCAGGAGTCAGCTGGGAATCTCAGTGCTTGAGAGACCCAGCTTGGCTGGCAGGGGCTAGTCCTGCGGTGGGTGGAGAGTCCAGGCCTAGGGAGCCCCAGGCAGCAGCTGAAAGGGATCCCTAGTCCCAGCTGGGAACCCTGGCGGCAGCTGAGAACCCCAGTGGAAGCAGGGCCAGCGGCGGCCAGAGGGAATCTGTGGTCCCGATTCAGAACCCCAGTGGCAGCGAGGCCAGTGGAACCCTGGCAGAGAAGGGCCAGTAGTGGCTTGTGGGGCATCCCAGTCCAAAGAGGTTAACCATGGGAACTCTGGCCTGGGGCTGGCAGTGGGGAGGGTTTATCTAATGTAGTGAATGCCTGTACCACTGAGGGCGATGGGGCTATTTCTCTGTTGGTCCATTCAAAATTGGGTGCTACTGGGACAGCTGCCATCACACACATAAAAATACTGTGCTATTAGGAGCAAATGATTATTCCCACATCTACAGCTATTTTCTCAGGAGCCTGTTCACACTCAGTCATAACCCTGACTTTAATCTAATAGAAGCGGATCCAGTTTTGCAGAGTACCGAGCGCCTCCTGTGAATTAATCTCCTGCCACTCCCATTAAAGTTATTGGCAATGGAGGACCCCTCCACCTGTTACCTTGGCAGGTTCCAAGTCCTGTAGAAGGCATAGTGAGTGAGAACAAGATGCTTGAAAATACTTGTAGAAAAGTTTTTTAAAATAAAACTGATTTCTTGTAATTATTACAGAGTCCTTCAGACCTACAAACTTTTAATACATGATGAAACCCAAATGCAATGAACAGGGGAAAAACTCAGATTACATAAAGCAAGGTTTGTTCTTTTTTATTTATTTTTTTAAATTCTAGGTACTAAATGAAGCAGTGGGTGCACTGATGTATCACACTATCACTTTAACACGAGAAGACCTGGAGAAATTCAAAGCACTTCGAATAATTGTCCGAATCGGCAGTGGTTTTGATAACATTGACATCAAATCTGCTGGGGATTTAGGTATGATTATTAAAGACACTGTTTTATTTGAACATGTTATAGTTGCCTCCAGAAATGTGATAGCATCTAAGTCTTTGCATCGACATTTGCTGTATAATTTGTGCTGACATAATATATAAGATGTATAATTTTCTCATCAAAGTGTTTAAAAATCATTATGGTGATATTAGCACTAGTTAATTAACTGATAATGGATTTGTGACACAATGGCAGTCTGCCTGTTCAAGGCACATTTTAAGACTAAGAGCAAACTTTTTTTAAAACAGCGAACAGGAAGCTTACATTATAAAGGTGAGCTTGATGCAAAAGTCAGACTCGAGTTCTACAAAAGGTTCCAGAGTACCACTGAAGCAAATGGGACTCCAAGCAAGAGAATGCTCTGTACATACAGGCACATATCCTTGCTGGGTTACAAGTTGACAACTCTCATCTATCTCTGTAAGTGGCCAAATTTGAACATACCAGACTTTGGGAATATTGTGATTCAGATCTAAATACCAAATTGCAACACTTCTAAGCATTAGAGTCTGAAGATTTGATTAGACTCATCTAAACTATGCTCATCTTTAATGAATAAAATTTTCCACTCCCAATGAAATCACTGACTAAAAAGCAAATCAGTCAACTCTGGATAAAAGTTGAAAGTCTGATTTTTTTTTTAAATTTTTTTTTTAAAGTTCCATGTAGGTAGAACTAGGGACTGGAATTCAACTACTTACTTACCATTACTTGAAATATCACCTAATCTACCTATCTCTCAGTTTCCCCTCTCTAGAGCTGTTATAAGTAATACATACTTCACTACGGTGATGTGAGTTTATTACTCCCTGTAAAACACTTTCATCTGCTGATAAAATGTGCCATGGAAGAAAATCTTGTGGTAATAGCAACGATATTCAGAGGAATCTATTATAAATGCCAGGTATCTTATCAGAAGCCTACTTAGTGGCGATCACATGACAATTTTTTCACTTTAGAAAAAACAGTTTTTTAAATCTGATTACAGCTGCTTTATTTTCATGCTGTTATTTTTGGTTGATGTGTATTTTGTGAAAACGGGAACCATGGATTTCCCATGGGAAAACTTGAAAATATGACATTTTCCACCAGCTTGGGAGTTGTTGCTTATGTGCTCATCAAAATGTGACAGATGAGGGAGGAAAGAATGAGCCTACAGAAGGCAAATAGTCCTGTGGCTTTGGCTGAAACCATCTGGTCTTGGGCTCTCTAAGAGGGTGTATACAGGCCAGATCACTGGTAAGAGCTGGAGGAAAGGTGCATAGAAGAGACAGGGGAGCTATTTCTTCCCTCTCCCCTAATAATAATAATAATAATAGTAAATTAATAATATAATATTGTTTTCTTGGCACGTGAGAAGGCTGTACCCCTTTTTTCTCCATCTACTTTCTCCTTTTTGTCCTCCTGCTTCTGCAAGTGGTGAACCTTTAGGGCAGGCTCCTTATTTCAGCTGCCTATATGTAGAAAACGATTTAGTGGTGGGAGAAGGGAAAAATAAACTCTAGAATGTAGGTGAAAAGGTTACGTGACCCTTCTCCCCACAGCCTTCTAGGGACAACTGTATGATGTACAAGGAAAGCTACAACAAGCTGAAAGGTGAGTGGAGATTCCTTGTTTCTAACTCCATAGAAAGTAGTGTTTGGCTGATGCCGAGCATTAAAATATGTGTTTGTGAAATGTAATATTGTCTCATGCAGTTTGTATTTTTGTTCCATGAAAAGGGCACTTTTTTTCTTGTATAATCAAACACAGCCATTCAATATGATAGGCATAATGTAATTTTGCCCTCTACTTAAACAAGAATACTCTTTTTGCCTCTTTATTTTTTTGCTTTTACAACATTAGGATTGATACCACAGTTTATATTAGTGGGATGCCAAGAATGATATGCCAGCAAAGGCAGCTGTTTTATCTTAGTAAATCTAAGAACAGTGACTCAGCAGACAGTGATTCTGCAGAGCATTAAAAGGAAAAATAGTTATGCAGCGTCCCTATATTGATTTTTTTTTTCAATTGATCTCAAAATTCAATAAAGATGCAAGCCAGCAGAATAAAGAAATTTGGATTCAAACTGTAGATAAATAGGGTTTGAGATGATAATTTATCAAATTACCTACATTGTTTCTGTTATTGAAGAGAATAGTCTTCTGGCTCTCTTGTTTCATAAGATGTGAAGCTCATAATATTAAAACTAGGTTGCAGTTATTCCCTCAGACCAAAGTGAATGTTCAGCTGCCTCCTTTGTTAGCTGAAGCTGCTTGTTTAATTTTTATTTATGTGCAGATATCTACAGTGGAAAATGCTCTACTAGTTGTTGAGGACAAAAATATTTAGTCTTCTCCATTGAAATAATCCAGCATGCTCTATGTGACAGGAATCAGCAGCAGTAGCAACAAAGCTTTGCCAGGAGTCAGAGCTTGTAAATAGAGGGCACATATAGTACATAAAAGCGACTCAGAAGAGGCAAGATTTAAGCAGCACAAAAAGCTTTTTAAAGTAAACAACATCATTTGCTAGGATTATTGCAGAAAAAAATTGTCTTCAGCTATGAAGTCTATATTGAGTACTGCAAGGAAATCAATGTCCAGAAAACTATAGCAATGTGGCAGTTGTGTCCATAGTGGCAAAGCCAACTCATTTCTATTAGGGGAGGGAGGGATCACTTCCATTGATTACAAAGAGCTTTTGGATTCAATCTCTGGTGCCCAATCTAACCTCTGTCCAAGTCAAAAGGAGTCTTTCTATTACTTTCTCACCTCCATGCCCTACTCACTTCAGGCCAGTTATTGCCAGAGGCTTAGTTCCATAAATTCCTCCTCCTTATCTTCAGACACCTTGTAGGAGCAGACTCCGCACCTCTATATGAAGATTTAGGTGGGCCGTGCCCTTGCTGCTTGACTTGGGTGAGGATCAGGACTCCAGTTTCTATTCCCAGCAATTCCACAGATTAGTTGAGAAACCTTGAGCTAGCTGATCTTTTCTGTGTCTCCTTTTACCCACGTATGAAGTGGGTATAAATATACCTGCGCCTGAGGGACATGGTGAACGTTTGCTAATATTTCTTACACAATTTGAGATTTTCATTAGTTTATAAAAAAGAGCTTTCTTAGAGGTGGATCCAAGAAAGTTGAACAAACTCATGAATTTGAACTCTAAGAAGCACAAACCTCACTTATTTTGTTGCTAGTGCAAGGCATACTTATTGACTTGGCCTTAGTGGATATAAACACACATCATAATGTACATGTTATATAGCCAGTAAATATTCTGTCCTGGTTTTCCATACACTTACACGTGAATTAGTCCCATTGAGATCAATGAAGCTGCTTATGGGCATAATTGTTTGCAAGATCAGGCCTTAGTACAGATTTCTCACTACGAACAGCCATATTGGCTCAGACCAATGGTCAGCTAGCACAGTATCTTGTCATCCAACAGTGGCCAATGCCATATGTTTCAGAGGGAATGAACATAACAGGAGAACATATCAGGTGATCCATCCCCTGTCGCCCCTTTTCCAGCTTCTGGCAGTAAGAAGCTAGAGCTTGGGGTTGCATCCATAACCATATTGTCTAATAGCCATTGATGCACCTATGCTCCTTGAATGTATGTAATTCATTTTGAGCCCCTTTCTAGTTTTGGCCTTCACAACATCTACTAGCAATAAGTTCCACAGGTTGGTTGTGTAAGTACTTCCTTTTGTTTGTTTTAAACTTGCTGCCTACTAATTTAACAGGGTGACTCTGCATTCTTGGTGTGTAAAGAAGTATCTAACACTTCCTTATTTGCTTTTTCCTCACCATTCATAGCTTTATAGACCTCTGTCATGTCCCATCTTAGTTGTCTGTTGTCCAAGTAGAAAAGTCCTGTCTTGTTAATCTCTCCTCACATGGGAACACTTCCATACCTAAGTTTTGTTTCCCTTCTCTGTACCTTTACCAATTCTAATGCATCTCTTCTGAGGTTAGGTAAGGGTGAGGTGGGATGACCGGAATTGTGAGCAGTATTCCAGATGTGGCCGTACCATGGATTTATGTAGTGAAATTGTGATATTTTTTTGTTTTATCTGTCATTTTATCTAACATTCTTTTCGTGCTTTTTTTTGTCTTTTCTTTTTGTCTGTTACTGCCCATTGGGAGATGATTTTAGAGAACTGTCCACAATGATTCTAAAATCTCTTTTTTGAGTGATAACTTATTAGACCCTATCATTTCTATGTCTAGTTGGGATTGTATTTTCTAATATGCATTGTTTGCATTTATCATCACTGAATTTCTTCTAGCATTTTATTGCCAGTCACCCAGTTTTATGAGCTCTCTTTGTAATTCTTTGCAGTCTGTTTTGAACTTAACTTGAGTAATTTTGTATTTCCTTCAACTTTTTCTACATCACTATTTACCCCTTTTTCTAGGTCATTGATGAATATTGAGCATCTTTGATCCTGGTAAAGATGCTGGGGGGACCACCACAATTTACCTTTTTCCATTCAGAAAGCTGACTGTATTCCTACCTTTTTTGCATATTACTGATACAAGAGAAGATCTTCCCTCTTATCCCAATACAGCTTATTTTGTTTATGATCCTTAGATGAGGGATTTTGTCAAAAGCTTTTTGCGAATCCAAGTTCCCCATAGCTACTGGATCCCCTTTGTCCACATGTTTGTTGACACCCTCAAAGAATGTTTATAAACTGGTAAGGTGTGATTTTTCCCTTTACAAAAGCCATTTTGACCTTTCCCCAACAAATCTTGTTCATCTATGTGTCTGATAACTCTGTTCTTTACAAGAAGGTTAACCAATTTGCCAGGTACTAATGTTAGGCTTACCTGCCTGCAATTGCCAGGATTGTCTCTGAAGTCTTTTAAAAAAAATTGTTGTCATGTTAGCTATCCTCCCGTCATTTGGTACAGAAGATAATTTTAATGATAGGTTACATGTTACAGTTAATAGTTTTGCAGTTTCGTCTTTGAGTTCCTTCAATACTTTTGGGTGATTGCCATCTGCTTAAGGTGATTCATTACTATTTAATTTCTCAGTTTGTCCCAAAACCAACTCTGACACTTCAATTTGGGACATTTCCTCAGATTTGTCACCTAAAAAGAGTGGCTCAGGTGTGGAAATTTCCTCGGATCATCTTCTGTGAAAAGTGGTGCAAAGAATTCATTTAGTTGCTTCACAATTACCATATTTTCCTTGAGTTCTCCTTTAGCACACATATTGTGCAGTGGCCGCACTGATTGCTTGGCAGGATTCTTGCTTCTGATCTAGTTAATTTTTTTTTTTTTTTTTTTTGCTGTTCTTTTTTAAGTAGCTGCTCTTCAAATTACATTTGACTTGCCAGAATTTACACACTTTTCCATTTTCCTCAGTAGGATTTAACTTCCAATTTTAAAGGATGTCTTTTTGTGTCTAACCATTTTATTTACTCTATATAGGTGATAGGGCTTTTTTATTTTATCCTCTTGCAATATTTTTTTTTTAAATTTCAGGTATATGTTTAGTTTGAGCTTCTATTGTGGTGTTTTTACAAAGCTTCCTGCAGCTTTCAGGCATTTTATTTTCAATATGATACCTTTTAATTTCCATTTAACTAGCCTCCTCAAAGAAAAGATTTTAAAAAATCTTACATTTAACATATAGGTTTGATATAGAAATAGCGCTTGTGTGCTATCTTGCATTAGCTAGACACTACAGTGTTTGACAGAGATGTTTACATTAAAAAAAAATTGTTTTTATCAAAACATTTGATACATCATAAATATGTTTCTGAAATACCAGACAGTATCCCTTTTTGTGACTATCTTTTTGGAAGTGTTTTTTCCCCATGTTCTCTCTTCATTACTACTGTGAAGTTTAAAACACATTAAATAGGGATGAATTAAAAAATCAGCTATCAGCATACTTGAATTATGTATTTTGGCAAGTCCTGCCTCCCTCATTCACTCTTTGATGTTCATACAAACAGCATGTGAAAATATCTATGGGTTGTAAAATTAAATCTATACTGTCCTTGATTGTAATTAATTCCTTAAACTCAAGGAGTGAAAGAAAAATGGTGTGATGTGTTCAGTAAATGTATATCATGCTTTTCCTTTCAGGAATTGCAGTATGCAATGTTCCTGCTGCATCAGTTGAAGAGACAGCAGATTCTACAATGTGCCACATCCTAAATCTCTACAGGAGAACCACCTGGCTTCACCAGGCCTTGCGAGAAGGCACGAGAGTACAGAGTGTGGAGCAGATTCGGGAAGTTGCTTCTGGAGCTGCCAGGATTAGAGGGGAAACTTTGGGCATTATTGGATTAGGTATGTTGATTCTTGAGTAGTCTCCTTCCCCACCCTCTCCCCCTGTTATGATAGAATTGCAAAAATTGAAGCTGGAAAAGATGAGTCATATAATCCATCCCCAGCAGTGCAGCATTTGCTGTGTACAAGCTTGTATGATGAATAAGTAATACCCAAACTAAGAAAAAAAATAAATGTCCCCAAGTCAGTGACCTTAGAAGATTACTTCAAAATCTAATAGTTTTCTCCTGCTATTCAGTTTTTCTCTTCTTAATTTCATCCCATTACTTTTAATTGTACTTCATTGGATCACAGTGAACAGTACTTCCCTGTTGTTGGTGTTTATAACTTTCAGATATTTATAAAGGGTCATCTTGGTCTCCTTCTTAATATTTCCACCTAGTCAGTCCATCCAATAACCCATCTAGTTTTGTTCTTGTTCTATCTTGAATTTCTCTACACCTTTCTTAGAATCAGATACATAGGTGCTGCAGAATGATATAAAGAGGGAAGTATCTCTTCCCAGTTCCATCATGAGTCCCCTGCCTCATTAATCTAATATCAGATTAGCTTTATTTGGTACCGTATTATGTTGCATAATCCTATTTAACGTGCTGTCAAATACTCCACTTGGGCCTATTTTGGCATTACTACTTTTTCCATATTTCTCCCTTCTACTGGTATCTTTAACATACCAGAAAGGGTCTGGCAGGATTCATAATTTATTTTCATTAATGAATTAGATAACGGAGTACAGAGTATACTTATAAAATTTGCAGTTAACACCCAGCAGGGAACAGTTACAAGACGTTGGAGGACAGGATTAGAACTCAGAATTATCTTAAATTAGAAAATTGGTCTGAAATCAACAAGATGAAATTCATTAAAGACAAGTGCAAAGTACTACACCGAGGAAGGAAAAATTAAATGTGAAACTCCAAAATGGGGAATAAATAGGTAGGTGTAGTACTGCTGAACAGGATCTTGGGGTTACAGTAGATCCTGAAATGAAAATAAGTCAGCAGTGTGATGCTGTTGTACAAAGGCTAATACCATTCAGGGGTATTAATAGAAGCAGTGTATGAAAGACATGGGAGGAATTACTCTGTTCTGCTTGGCCTTGGTGAGGCTTCAACTGGAGTATTGTGTCCTATTATGGGTACCACATTTCAGGAAGGATGTAGACCAAGTGGGGAGAGGAGAGAAACAAAAATGATGAAAAGTTTAGGAAACCTGGCCTGGGAAGAAGAGGTCAAAAAATCTGTTTATGTTTAGTCTAAAGAAAAGAAAATTGAAGAGGGAACATAAGTCTTCAAATACGTAGCATGCTTTCATAAAGAGAAGGTGGCTCAGTTCTCCCTGTCCACTGAAGGCAGGCCAAGAAGTAATGGGTGTAATCAGCAAAGTAGATTCAGATCTTAGAAAAATCTTTCTAAATATAAGGATGGTAACATTGTGGTTAAGGAAAAGTGGGTTGGACAAATGTCTGTCAGGGATGATCTATGTTTACTTGGTCCTGCCTCAGCTCAGAAATATGGATTTGATGACTTGTCAAGGAATTTTATGAACAACAATCCATCAGTATCATGACATTGCTGATATGCATGGGGTTGTATCCTGACCATCTTGACTAGTAGTGATTGGATGGACCTATCCTTCGTGACCTTACTAAATTATTTTTTTGTACTTACTTATAATTCTGGTGTTAACTACGTCCCCTGGCAAGGAATTCCACAGGTTCCAGCGCTATATTTTTCTGATTTGAGAGAGTTATCTATTGCTATTTTTCGACTAAAATATCTTTTCAGTCTTATTCACCAGCATGTTAGCCTCAGGGTACCATGTGTTCAGTAGAAGATGCCACTCATCATAGCTGTCAGTTCCAGTCCTAGCTAATTTTGTCTCAGTTTTGGTTTTAGTTCAGTTTATTATTGAAATGTGTTGACATCACAAGTCCAGAATCAAGAAAGGCTGCTATAGAAAATGCTGCACATGTAAAATAAATTAGTTCCAACTTTTACTTCCATGTCACCTTGATGCCATTGCTAAATCCTGCTGAATTTGCTCTGTATATTGCCAAAATGTCTGTACCCCTTTGCTCCATATTCATCTTTGCCCTCAACCACTGCTATGTATTTCCACTATCATCTTCTTAGCTCAACCTTCAGACATTCCAAAGTTGTCCTGTATGGATAATATGACTCATCTGCCACATTAAACATGTCCAGAGTCTCTTAGCATCCTTTCACTGACTACTTCTTGCATTCTTTATGAGAACTAGCTCCTGCCTATCTTTTGCTTTCTGTCATCCTCTTAGTCTTGTTTGGATTCAGCTTCCAACAGCTTACTTTCTCCAGTGCTCTAGTCTCAGCTAGATGTTGGCTGAGGTGCTGAGTTGTACTGCCCATGTCTGACAAGATGACGATAGTCATTTAGCATTATCTGCATACTGAAAATACCACACCCTTTAATAACACTCCGGTGAACAAGGGAAGGGACACAATGACATGCCTGCTGTCCACACTCGCTTTTTTTCTTACTGATGAAATGTTGATCTGAATTTTGAAGTAACCCTTGTGATGGCTTCTTTAAATTAGACTTACTTATTAGAAACATTTTCAGAATAGGAAGAAAAACTGGCATAGGCTGTAGTGCTGTGCTGAAGTAAACCCAAGGAAGTTAATAAGCAGCAGGTTTAAAACAAACAAAAGGATGTGCTTCTTCACACAACACACAGTCAGCTTGTAACATTCATTGCCAGGAGACGTTGTGAAGGCCAAAATTATATTAGGGTTCAAAAAAGGATGTAATAAAATCATGGAGGACAGGTCCATCAATCACTGTTAGTCAAGGTGGTCAGGACACAGCCTCATGCTCTGGGTGTCTCTAAACCTCTGACTGCCAGAAGTTAGGACTGGGTCAGAGGTGATGGCTCACTTGATAACTGACCTGTTCTATTCATTTCCTCTGAACCATTTGGCAGTGAGCATTGTCAGAAGATGGGATACTGGGCTAGAAGGTCCATTGGTCTGAGCCACTGTAGCCATTCTTCATTTCTTAAACTCCTGGTCTATTCGTGATGCAGCCTATTCCTTGTGCAGGGATTATGGTTAAATCTGGATCATCAGTTACAGCAAATTTTGTTGCCATTAAGTCAGACATATACATGTGGTTCCCTCAGACGTGTACCTGTGGTTCCCAGTGATTTCAGTGGGAGGTTAAATACACTCATTAGAGGACTCAAATTAGCATATACATCCACATTGGTTGTAATGAATAGAAGATTTCAGTTTTAATCTGGTCAGTCTATTCCAGTAGACCTACCCATTATATATTCTTTGGGGGTTTCGTGCTCTAAGGCGAGAGGTACAGAAAGATAGTACATGTATTATACTTTGTTCTCTACAAAATTTCTGTTCACATTATATATACTGACATACATTTGAGCTGTGTAGAATCTGAGTCTTGAAAATATTTCAGTTACACTAGAAGTTTGCTTTATTTCTGATTTTCAAACACTTAAAAACATGTAAAGCTGGAAGAGACCTCAACAAGTCATCAAATCCAGCTCCCTGTGCCAGTAAACCTAGATAATCCTTGATTGGTGTTTGTTCAACCTGTTCTGTAAAACCTCCAAAGGCCACGATTTCACAACCTCCCTTGGAAACCTATCCCAAAGCTGAACTGTCCTCATACATATTTGACCTCCTTGGTCTGGCACCCTCGGGACCCGACCAGTTCCAGATGAGGGATTTTGCTGGACCAGGGATGGTCATTTCTAGCCCTCTGGCCGCCAGTGCCCTCCAGCCCTGGCCCGACCAATGATCTCCCAGCTGCCCTGCTGCCTCGTCAGCCAATGCTGCCATATCAGGCAGCCCCTCTTCTGCTTGCCGGGCTCCCACTACCATGCTAGGCAGCTCAGCTCCTTGTGCGCACATCAAGCTCCTGCTCCAGCGTTGGGCAGCCCCACTGCTTCTTTGTGCTGGGTTCCCACTGCTGCGTGTGGGGCTTCCACAGCCCTGCCAGGAAGTTTCGCTGCCGGGGCTTCTCACTTCCCTGCCAGCCTGGGTTCCTGGGCACTGGCCCTCCAGTGGGACTATCTGGTCCTGGAACATCTGTGGTCATGTCGGAGGATCATGGTTAAGAGAGTTTTAACCTGTAGTTAGAAAGTTTTTCCTAATGTCCAAACTAAATCTCCCTTGTTGCATATTCAGCATTATAAACAGATTCTCACAAGCAAACAGCTAGTGTGCACAGTCTCTTTTTTTTTTTTAAAGTATGTTTTAAAGAAGTTACCTTAAGTAGAAATACCCAGGGAAGGAACAATCAGTCTCACATACACAGAATGGGAAGCGACTGTCTAGGAAGGAGTATGGCAGAAAGGGATCTAAGGGTCATAGTAGACCACAAGCTAAATTTGAGTTAACAGTGTGATGCTGTTGCAAAAGAGTGTTGTGAGCAAGACATCATTCTTCTGCTCTACTCTGCGCTGATTAGGCCTCAACTGGAGAAGGTCCAGAGAAGAGCAACAAGAATGATTAAAGGTCTAAAAAGGAAGACTGAAAGAATTGGGCTTGTTTAGTTTGGAAAGGAGAAGATTGAGGGTGGACATGATAGCTGTTTTCAAGTATCTAAAAGGGTGTCACAAGAAGGAGGGAGAAAAATTGTTCTCCTTAGCCTCTGAAGATAGAAGCAGCAGCAATGGGCTTAAACTGCAGCAAGGGAGGTTTAGGTTGGACATTAGGAAAAAGTTTCTAACTGACAGGGTGGTTAAACATTGGAATAAGTTGCCTAGAGATGTTGTGGAATCTCCATCTCTGGAGATATTTAAGAGCAGGTTAGAGAGACATCTATCAGGGGTGGTACTGGGTCCTGCTGTGAGGGCAGGGGACTGGACTTAATGACCTCTCAAGGTCCCTTCCAGTTCTCGTGTTCTATGATTCTATGATTTTATGAAAAGCAAATGTTTGACTGACTGCAAAATATTCCAAGGCATCACCAGGCACTCCAGAATTATTTTGTACAGGTTATACAGTCAAGAAGAAACCTTTTTTTTGGCTTCTTTTGTTTATTCAAAAAGAAATTGAAGAACACTGGGAAATTCCTTACAGCACAGTTGGAAAGACATGGGATTTTCCAGTCTTATACTGTTGCATTTGAATAGACACAGGTGTTAGAAAAAAATGCTTTCAGTTGATAGCCAAGGCTCAGCCTTAAAAATTTCCTGGTGAGTCTAGTGATTCTGATACTTCTAAAATATCCTTCTGGCTAAAATTCTCAACAAGCCTGATAAAGGACACGACAGTTCAAGTAATTGTATTACCTCAAAACATTCCAGATCCATGTCCTTGATTCAGTATTGCTTTCTTATCAATGTAGTGAGATATAATAATTGAGAGAAGGACCTGCCATTACACATGCATGGTGGAATTCTTTCCTCAATCCAGTTTAAAACATGGCTTAAGGTAGATGGGCGTATGGTGCCTACCACACTATGCAGTACAAATATTAAATATCCTTGGAGCCATTCAAGAGGGCTACTCCATGTTATGATGGGGCCTCTTTGTTTATGGTTTAGCTATATGGATAATGAACAAATAGAAGACCTCTGACAGGTTTCTTGTAGGCATTACATAAAAAGTCTTTCCTCTATCTCAGAAAGTGCACATGGGTTGGGAGGCAGGTGAGCTAAAAGAATTTTAAAGACTGTTTGAAGCTGAAAATAAGTTGGAAGCGTAGACTCTTCTGCCAACAGCATTCACAAGAATGTCTTTGGTGCTCCTTTGAAATAATTGTGTTAACACACGAAGCAAGCAGTGACATAAATTCAGGCAGAAAAAACTTTAAAGAAAGAACTTTAAAGACATTATTTTGTATTAAGTCAAACTGCAAATGTTCATTTCACAGCTTTTTTATTAGAACCAACTGCAGAGACAATGGCAAGAATGAGTACTTTGCAAGGGAAAGGTGGATGAGGTAATACCTTCTATTGGTCATTCTTCTGTTGCTTTTGAGTCCCACAGAGCTCTTCTTCAGGTATTATCTCACCCACCTTGTCTCTCTAATGTCCTGGACTTATGTGGTTACAATTATATTGGATACTTTGCAGGAAACAGGAACATCAGTGATTTGTCATCAGCGTTTCCAGCCAGTAGTGCCACCTGTTAAGCAGATCAGGGTTACCATAGATCTCATATTAGCGATGTGAACAACTAGTCTACATGCTGGTCAACTAGTCACTTCTTCCACCCACCTTGCTGCCTCTATCAGAAAGAAGCAGCAAGTGGGGAGAATTGGGGGTGAACTTCAAAGCAGCAGCTCTGCGTGGAGCCCGGAGCCAGACTGCTTGAGTCCTCTGCTGGCCCCGTGCTCCCCACAGTGCTTTTGCCCCCTGCCTGTTGCTGCATTTCAAAGGCAGAGGCGCCCTTATCGACTAATCTAATAGTTGATGCAAATTGCATCGACTATTCAATTAGCCAATTAATCAGAATGTTACATCCCTAAACCCATACATTCCATGTTTCAGCATGACAATATTTCATTTTGTTTATATTTTATGGAGCAGTCCTATTGTGTCGTTTGGGTCAGGGATGATATGAACCTACCATTAAATAAGAATTTTTAATGGGATATGGGATGCTGTCTCTTCTCTGTGTTCTGTAACATCCCATGCAGGTTTACAGCACTACATGCATGTTTTATAGCAATAATTCTACAAAGAATATGTCACTTTACACTAGAAAAATTCTCTTTTGTTTGCATGTCTGTGCCATTCTAGGACGTGTTGGGCAAGCAGTAGCACTACGTGCAAAAGCCTTTGGCTTTAGTGTTATTTTTTATGACCCGTACCTCTCAGATGGCATTGAACGTGCTCTTGGACTGCAGCGGGTGAGCACTTTACAGGACCTGCTATTTCACAGTGACTGTGTAACCCTGCACTGCAACTTGAATGAACACAATCATCATCTTATTAATGACTTTACCATTAAACAGGTAAGTATCCAATATACCCTTTAGGATAGTTTTGGTTTTATAATTACAAACTTCCTGTAAACTGCAGAGTTTTCCCATGTTAAACATGCACATTTAGATCTTACTAATTTTCTCTTCATCTGCTGTTTCACTGTTAGGCAGGTTTATATTTGGTTAAGAAATAGATGATATCTCATACAGTGGATTTTTTTCATTTTACTTGTTTATTATCTCTTTTGTGGAAATAGTGTGTTATGCTAAACACTGTTCAGATGTGTGATGCTTGATTCATTCATTGACGCTTATTTAAAAGCACTTCTGTTGTATCTTCAGAAAGGTACATACATCCTTTTATTGGTAATAAAAGTTGCACTTTGCTTTTATACTTAAGTTACAGTTTGAGTTTGTATCCCTAACGTAAGGCTCATGACTAACTGGCGACCCCTTGTGTTCATTGCTAATGGTTGCAAGCACTTTTCCATAATAATTGCTTATGCTGTAGTACATGTAGGAGGTTATTTGGGGAAAATAATAAATATATGGATTTGGTCTTGAGATGAAAAATTCTAAAATGATTAAATACTTAAACCTTATCCATATGTAGAACTGCAGCACTTGTTCCATTCTGGAGAAATTTAGAAGGTAAACATTTTGGTTTTTGCATTCAATATTTATTGCTGCCTCAAAATCTTAGTGTATATATAATATATATTAAAAGGTATAGCTTTTTTGAAATGTACAAGTGTGGCAATTATATAATTAAAAATAGTAACTTGAACTCTGCAATAATGTACATCCATTTTGCATTGATGTTCTTTATACATTCATTGTGTGAGTTTATTTGATAACAGAGAAAAGTTCTATGAAATTTTTCTCTACTAAATTAAAATGATGATTGGTTGGCTTTTGAGAAATACCAAGTACTTGCTGTTCTCATGGACTTCCTTGGGACTACACTATGAGTTAAGGATGTTCAAGATCTCATAGGATCATGTCCTAATGTTAATGAGATAGTAAATTCAGTTTAAAACCTGGGAAATTCAGTGTTGAGGAATCTAAGAAAGCTGTCCTCATGTCCACATTTTAACCTTTTGTTCTGTTCAGCATAGATTCTTATTTCACTCAAGTACATTGTAATTATTCTTTCATTACATTATCATATGGCACTGCATAATAAGGCCCTAATATGTTAAGATGCTGTGTGTGGGCAAACCCTGAATAACTTGGAACTCCACTGAAATCACTTGGACTTCACATGGGCTCAACATTGCTCCTGCATCACAGTGAATTGTGAGACTGGGTCCAACATATGATTTTTGTAAATAGGACTTCTTAGTGTTGAGATGTAGAAAGAAGATTACTTTGAAGACCTACATGGTGTGCTATGTTCAGAAACAAAATACATAAACATAAATTTAAGCTGAACAATATCTAAAATTAGAAAACAAATGATAGACTATATGATTTAAAGGACATTTTGTCTAATATATTGATATTGTACTTATTAATCTATACTGAAAATAGAAATTTTAATAAAACAGATGTGTTACCTAAAATACAATGGAAGTTTGCATAAATTGTGACTATGGTAAATAATCTGTTTTAACACCTGTGATAGTGTAAATAATACAAGTTTTACTAAAACTGAAATATTTGTAATAATAAAGTACACTTTATATAATATTGATATTAATATAACTGTTATTCATATAGCAAATTCACATGAACTTCAGTCCCTATTGTATTTTAAACAATACTTTTTTCAGCAGCTAGATAAGTGAGGTAATACCTTTTTTTCTGTTGGTGATAGAGATAAGCTGCACTGGAGGTCCATCACACTCCCTCCCTCCTAAGAGCTCTTAGGTCTGAATAACAGCTTTGTGTGAGCTCAGAAGGTTGCCTTTTCTCTCCAACAGAAATTAGTCCAGTAAAAGATGCTACCTTACCCATTTCAGATTTCTTAATATCCTGGTACTAACACAGCTACAATAACACTACATATGTTTTTCATACATTTTTGTTATGTTTTCACTAACATTTGATGACTGTTTAGAATAATGCCATTAGTATAATAATTTGGAGACACTATTAATATTTACATAGTTACAGTACTACTGCCTGGTTTTATTGTGACAATATATAAATTCATTACTTTTTTTATGAAAAAGGGTTAACCCGTCCATGTCTTCTAATGGTTTATATGATAATGGTATATTCCATAATTATCAAGTGGACTTAATTTTATATATATATACATTTTCAAATTAATCATAATTTTTATACCAACATATGTCTTCAATGATAAAATATGCCACATTATCCAGTGTTATATGTTGATGGAATGAAAAAATCTCGTTTATATAAATGTGAAGGGAAAGGTCTCGACTTAAATTGTGTTAATGGATCTTTTAAACTGAATATCCTTGAAACCTCTTTGAAAAGTTTAGGAAAGACTCTCTCATTGTCCAAATTGTTTGGTGGATTGCCCAGCCAGCATCTTTGGCCTTCCATCTCCTGTGTAGCTGAAGTAGACAAAATCTTTGTTGTACCGAGTCCAATGCTCTTTTCCTGAAGGAGACATCCTCTTTAACTCTTCATCACATTACAAATTTGCAAAGGAGATATTGCAATTAAATAAAATATATCTACTATAATTACAGTTACATGTAGGTGAATTGTAATAGCAGAAAAGAGTCATTCCTGATCTGCAACGACCCTTGTAGTTTACTGTGACTCATGTAGCTCACTCTCTCTAGAATACAATTAAATATCCACATTATGTTTGCTTTTGGTTTATCTTGCAGCTGTATAAATAGCACAGCAGATGAAAAGTTAAGGAAGATTTTTGTGGACGGAAAAGGGATTTGAGCAGTGCCCACTATGATTAACATTTCCAAGCTCTTTAGGGGATATATCAATTTTCTACATGATACTTAAGTCCATATGACTCCTGTCACTTATATGAGTGCTGAAGTGGGCAGTGTACATGTATGCTTCTCCAAAATCCATTGATGACCCCCTGTGTCACTAAAGGTTTGCAGATGGGAGAGGTCAGACCGCTGATAGAGTAGTAAGTGGGTTGTCCAGTATAGTGCATTGGGATATTAGCAGGTTTGAGTAAATCTTAGTTGTTTTGTTTCCAGCCATACTACCAAAAGACTTGGAGAAGATTCCTTTCCTTATCCCCTACTCTGAAATGCATCAGTTTGGCATTTCACGCCAGGCATTCGTTCCAAAAGAACAATTGATGTTCCTGTAAAAATCCTTTGCTCATTTAGAATAATTTTTTAAAGTTTATTCACTAGTCAAAATAATCTTTTTGTTGTTGTTTTTTGTTGTAATGCGGTGAGATCAAGATGGGGAGTTGGGCACCCATCTTTATTTACAACCTCTATCCTGCAAACACTTCTGCAGGCACTCTGATGCATGGGAATGTTTGCAGAGTTGGGGCCTCCTTATGGGATACATGCTGTGAATGCTTAAATACTGGTGTGGATTGATGTGAAACCCTGCAGTCTTATTCCCACCATTATGCTAGGCTATCATCTTTCTAATTTAAATCTCCACTTTGTCTTCATGTTGCAATTACATTATGGCGTGAAGTCTTCTAGCTGAGACTGAGTCTGGGGGACTCAGATTAATGCTAATCTGAGCAACACAGTGCACAGTTTCTTTCCAAAACTTACATCATTTCCAGCCAATACCATTCCAATGCCATTCACTTGAATAAAACAGGAATTTCCTGGGCCTCGATTTGAAAAGTCTCATGTGGTGGGGGAAGTGAATTTAAGTAATAGCAATAAATAAAGAATAAATCTTTTACATCTTAAGTAAAGAAAAAAGTCTTGGGAGATACAAAATCATTGAGTTTTCTAAAAGATCCATTTAGCCTTTCACTTGTGTAAAAGATTAAAAACCACAAAATGTGATTGTGTTTTGCTATGTGCAGTAGCTTCCATCTTGTGCAATTTCACAAGATAATTTAAAAAAAATTTAACAATCTGTCAGCTTCATATGCATGTTTACATCTTCTGATTGTGTATCATTGGTTCTGTTATGAGACACCCTACTTACAAGAAACAAAAAGTTATAAATGCTGTGAAATATTATTTTACATTTGAAGCATCAAATTTTGTGGTACTTTCCAATGGAAAGAGAAGACAACTGGTGACAGGTTAATCCAGTTGAATCACCTTTGTTGTAATGGATGCTTCCTTTGAGTAAATAATAATGCCACAACGATTTTATTTCATTTATTTTTATTTCATCATCCTTGTTTTTAACTTTCCCTAGATGAGACAAGGGGCTTTCCTGGTCAACACAGCTCGAGGTGGGTTAGTAGACGAAAAAGCACTTGCACAGGCCCTGAAGGAAGGAAGGATACGAGGGGCAGCCTTAGATGTACATGAGTCAGAACCATTCAGGTGCTTTTCCTTTTTTTTTCTTTTTTAGTTCTATTTTGTTCACTTTCTTATTTTTAAGTCTTAGTGCATGATGCATCCAACCACAATGAAGCGTTCCCTCCACTTAGTTGCTGAATCCTCCTTAGTAAAGCAGTATGCATCTGTGCTCTGGATTAATGCAAATGCAGGGAGAGCTTTTGTACACAGTCAGGAGGGAGCAGAGAAAAAAAGATTAAATATAAGCTTTTAACAAATATAATAGGAGTAATCCAGTAGTGAAATGCACTGCCTTGCACCAAGCACCCTCACATTCAAATGTTGGGCATGGCCTTCTGCCTCTCAGCCTGGAAAAGAACACCCTCATATCCTGTCACTGATAGGAAGAAGCCGTGCCCAGCTGTCCCTGCCAGGGAAGTACAAGTACTCTTCAGTAAGATGAGGAGGGCGGGGGGAGAAATGTCTGAGATTTTGGGGGAAAAAACTTTATGAAGGTGTATGAGTATGACCCTGACACCTCATCACATAGATTGTGTAGATTCTCTCTGAGAAGCAGGCAAGTCTATAGAATTAGGAGAGGTGACCAGAATTCAGACTTTTATTTTTATTTTTTTGCTGCCACTAGCAGAGTTGGTGGCACTATATTTAATTCACTGAATACCGCTAACAAGTCCACAGTTGCAGCCACAAACGTACCACTTTCTCCACTTAGAAGCTTTGGTGGAACGATTAAAACACAGAAGATACGATTTCTGGCTTTCCTCGAGTCCTGAGCCTGACCCTGACTCCCATTTTGAGAGTGGTTTGCTATGGATTAAACCTAAGGAACTGTCCATTGTCCAGTTACTAGATGCTGGTGGGAAGAGCCTACATTTCTTCTGAAGTGGTTTACATTACTACAATCCTCATCACTCTTGGAGAAGGAACAGATTTAGGACTTGAGGCTAGGTTATAGAGACATCTGATTAGTGATTTTCCTCTCATCAGATGACTGAGACATCATCTGAGAACACCCTCTTAAAAATAGTGATAAAGGGTCCTTCCCCTTAGAGTTTTTGCATCAGATGACACACACAAAAACTCACAAATCCTTATTCTGGCCCTGCATTTGTTTACTTCTAAGTGTAACCATTACAACAGAGCAATGCTGTGAGAAAAACCACAGTCTAATATCCATGGGGCAAAATTCTCCTTTCCAGTATCCCTGCTCCTGCCATCAGATCTGCACAAGCAAACCCTTACACCCACAGAAAGCCCCACTGGCTACAGTAGATTCAAGTTCAAGATCAGAGTCATAGTTTCCGGGGGCTTCCTGAGGACAGCATTTAGTTCATAGAAATTAACTATTGTAATGCATATACTGTATTGGAGAACATTTTGGCAGTTATTCTAATTTTTTTTAAAATACTAGAGATGAAGTCTATCACTTTAAGAATTGCTGCCAACTCTGAGAGAGAACTTCTGTCTAAAAATACTTCCTCTCCTCTTGCTGCAAATAACAATTAAAGATTATAATAGCTGAAAAAGATTGGTGGGGGATAGTGTCACTATTTTTCAGTTTTAGTTTGTACGTTTGAAAACATTTTGTGTCTAGTTGGTTTCATTGCTTCCTCTGGATAGTCATTCAGTCCATCTCTCCTGTTAGGTGGGTTTTTCACACTGCAAGAGGAGAAAGAAACTAATTAAAAACAGGAAAATGTGAAATAGGAAAAATTGTCAGGGAAATACAGACAAGTGTGTTACCTGGAACTAATTTTAGCTCTTTTTTTTTAAATTGATTAGATTTCAAGTTGACAGTATCTCTAAAAAATACAGCTTTGTTGGCTGGGGTGTAAAGATAATGATAAATTTGCCACAATGGACCCAAATGGAGTCATTTCTTGAACAGATACTGGGGTTGAGCATTTTTGCTATCAGAGTATGAGTGACAGTGATTAGAAATAGGTGCATTGGGTAGAACCTAGTGCTGGTCTCTTCTTTATTCCACCCATTGAGTCCAAGGAGAATAATTGTTACTTATTCACATAGCTAGAAATATCTCAAATTAACTGTTACATTAAAAACAAACCCACCAAAAAAATGGTTACAGTTCAGCCTGTAGTTGTAGATGTTAATTCTAAAGATGTGCAAAAATCCCCACACTCCCCATCCCTACAAGGTTTTTGTTTGTTTGTTTGTTTGTTTTTTGTTTTGTTTTCATTTGATCTTGTTTTAAATTTTCATTTAGCTTTAGTCAGGGTCCATTGAAGGATGCACCAAACCTGATCTGTACCCCACATGCAGCCTGGTACAGTGAACAAGCTTCAATTGAGATGCGGGAGGAAGCAGCACGAGAGATCCGTAGAGCTATTACAGGTACTATCTTTCATACTGTACTTGTTCCTTCACTAAACGTTTTGTTGATTTAACAAGTATATTGATTCTTTTCTTGGCTGGAGAATTAGAAGTAAGGATGGGCCAAACTGGGTTTTCTTTATCTCTTGAGGCAGGTATCCACCAACTCTGCATCCGCTGCTACTAATTGTTTTGGTACACAGCAGTCATAAACAGAAGTCAGTAGACCAGAAATAATTATTTTGGGGGGCTGTTAAATGCTTTAAAATTTACCTTGATTAATTTTTTTGAGTTTATTTGTTTTGAGTTAATCACTTGGCTTAACTGCCATTAATTGACAGACCTAATGATTTATCACATACCCCTGTGACCAAAATCACTCCCTTTGTTTCTTGAAGGAGGGGTCTGCTGATATTTTCCATGGTTCTTGCTTCAGGTGGGAAGCCACTCTTTTATGGTCTTTCTTAGGTATCCTCCAACACTCACTGTCATTGGTGTGGGTTTATTTTTTGTTGTTTTTTCTTTTGACTCCTCTGTACCATCCAATGTTTATCCATGTTTGTATTAAATACGTCTTCTATTTCAGCATCTGAAGGGGTAATTCTGAAAGATTAAAAAAAAAATCACTTCAGTTCTGAGTTCCTAGTAAGTCCAGTATCATAGCAAACTAGGGATGGAAGTCGGCAGCCTCTCATGGGACCAAAAGCTGCAGGTGGCGGGGAGAAGCGGGGGGGAAAGGAGGGCAGGCTGTTGGCTCTCCTACCCGCTCCTGTGGGTGTTAACAGTTAACCAGTTAAACTTAACAGGATTTTACAGCCTATAGCAAACCGTGCACGTGTTAACTGTTTATATAAGAAAAATCAGTCAAGACTTCAGCATGAAATCCTAATAAAATAAGGAGAAGCTTCAACAACTTGATTTTGATTTGAATCCCATAAAGTAAAGTAAAAAGTGGCATGCTGTGTGCTGGAAAATATTTCAATAATCGCTACTGTCAGCTTTTTAGTCTTCGGCCATTTTTTATCTCTGTGCAGTACAGATGGAGTGCTCTGCAGATGTTAAGACCCATCTATTTCACTTACAGAGTGGTAGAGTGTCAACCCAGTGCTGTGCAATTCAGGAAACTCTCCTGGCAGGAATTCTAGCACTATAAATTAATGGAGATTGAATTTTTTTTGCATAAAATTTCATTCTTGATCTTCAGAATAACACGTGCAGATCACCTTCCATTTCTAGGATGACCAGTCAGTAAGACAGCATTGGTCATGTGAGTCATTCTTAGGCCTGGAGTATAGGATAAACAGTTGGCTACACAGAAGAAGACAAGGTCATGTATTAAAAGTTCTGCAATAGCCCCCACACAAGTGTGCACAGGAAAGGCTCTGACACAATAAGAATTACTTATTTTCTTTGGAGCCAGCGTGGTTGTGATATCAAAGTTAGAAAGCTTTAATTTGTATTGAAGCTGTTGTCACTTCAACAACCTTTTGCACATGTCTTGTATTAAGATTAAAGTGAAGCCAACATTAGGGTGTTGAGAACACATTGAATTTGAGTAGAACAAGTACAGAAGAGGTGTGGGGAGGGAGAAAGGGGGGTGGGAATGAAGTAGATGAAAACCAAGGGAGGAACAACAGAAGGGAGAGAATTGGAAAAAGACATGTAATAAATGAATGCATGTCTTAGTAATATGCATGCTATCAGATGATACACACATTCAGATTTGTGTTAAAAATAAATAAAAATGCCAGTGATGTTGTGCTGCAAAAAGAAATAGAAAAGCAATAAGCAAGGGAAAGAAGAGAACCCTAAAGCATACAAAACATGAATGTAGATCAATTCTGGAAAAAAAGGGGGTGTGACACAAAAAAATAATAGTCACGAATTGAAAGAAGATTGCAAAATACATTAAACTAAATAAAACAAAAGTGCAAAATAATGGCTAGCAAAGGAGATTGGTGGGATGTCCAAATGGTGGCAAGGCAAATATATTGATTGAAAAAATCCATATATGAAATTAATTGAATCTTTTTGCTCAGATTTCCCAAAGAGCAGGATGCATGCAGGATAGGGGCCAAAAAAAGATGCAGAATCCACATCAGATTAGGGATTTAAGTGACTAGTTGAGTAGTGTCTCAACAAGTCACTTACTAGTCACTTGCTGACAGAGGCAGCAAGAGGGGGAGCAAGAGCCGGTGCTGAGGGAGCTGTCTTAAAAGCTGGTTCCCCCTAGCACAGTCTCCTTGGGAGCCAGGGGAGGCAGAAGTGCAGCAGTGGAGACTAGGCACGAGCCAGGAATCAGCTGTACAGCTTTTAATACATTTAAAAGGCAGGGCAACAGCAGGGTTAGCTCCTGGGGAAATTTCATCGATTAGTTGATTAAACACAATTTAACATCCCTACTCCAGATCTCATTAAATTCAAAGGAAAGATACCATTTAATTCAGTGGGAGCAGATTAGTATCATATTTTACAGGGGAGAGAGTTAGCAGTACAGTAAGGAGCCGAGATTATCCCAAAAACTGGCGTTCAAGAATCTGATACAGCACCAATTGAAATCATTTGGGAATCTCTCCCATTTTCTATGGTTAATGTTGCCATAAGCTGGAAGAACTAAAGTATAATTGTAACTTGATGAATGCATGAAATCCAAGCAAATGTACTGAAGGAAGTGGGTAGAGAAAGCAGTAGTCAGATGTATTTAACTTTTCCTTTAGAAACATTGGAAATGACAAGAGATGGAAAATGTGCTATGTATATTTAAGGAGGAATTTGAGCACAAAAGAGATAAATAAAAGGCTGTGATGAAATTCTGGTTCCAGTCAAGTTCAGAGCAAAGCTCCCATTGGCTGCAAGGGAGGGATGATTTAATCACAGCTTTTCAGAGGTGCTTGTTTGCTATTATTGGGGAAGGATGCAGGAAGAAGAGGTCAAACACCGCAAGAAGACAACTGCAGTATTGAATGCCAGAGTATGGATAAAGGTTTTTGCAATTTGTCAAGGATTGACTTTAGAGATGATGCAGGTAAAACAATGACAGGATTTAGCAAGCAATTGGATGTGAGAGAGAGAGGATAAAATGACACAGAGATTTATAACCTATGTCATTTATACTGCATAGTATACTTATATGATTTAGTAAACATGATATATATGTTTTATTTTGTGTTGTATTTTCTACCCACTCACTAGGTCGTATTCCAGACAGCCTGAAAAACTGTGTTAACAAAGATCATTTGACTGCAGCTACACACTGGGCCAGCATGGATCCAGGAGTTGTCCATCCAGAGCTTAATGGTGCTGCATACAGGTAAAGATACTTCCGTAGAAAAAGTTTGGAACAGCATAGTTTATATGTGCAAGTGAAGCAGTCCTGACTGAACTGATTGCAGCTAGTGGACGTTCATGTTCATTTTACTGAAGATAATAATATGCAGGGCTCGACAAATAATACAATCTACTCGCCCGTGGCAAGTAGATTGCAGCCTGGAAGAGCTGGGTTCGGGCAATCTGCGCATGTGCAGATTGCCGGACAGCGTGGCTGGCGAGGGGGCTTGCCGTGGTTCGGCGAGCCCTGATAATATGGCTGTAAGCCACAGCAGGATTACTTTAATAAGCTATTGGCACACATCTTAGTTGCTTTCAGCCCCCAAGATGTGTACAGAAAGTTCACAAATGCATTTTGTATTGCTATTCTAAAATGAATATGCAAAAAGCGTTGTCTTGATTGCACATTTCATTTATTATTAAAATATTCATTGTAAAGCATTTTTGGACTCCTCAATATAGCTCCCAGTTTTAAGAAAAAGTTCATAGTACATTGATGAACTAGGCCGAAGTTTCTAAATACCCTTTCACTACTATTTGGAATATATTGATTTTTTGCTTATCTTATGTCTTGTGTATGTTCCTGGAACTGTTTGACTGGATTTTTTTTCCTATTTCTTAACCTGCTAATGCCTTAACAATGGCTATTCATGGCTCATGCCATTTACTTTTATAAAGAGTAGATGCCCAATCTTGCAGCTCCTAGTTCAGATTTTTTACTATCAGTTGGGCTAAAAGTGGTTTACAAGGCCACAAAACTGCTGCTGAAAAACATTGTCTTGAGGGATGGAGCTGTTCAAAACAGTCATTCTTTTCCTCCTGTCCTTCACTTTTTCCCTCATTTTCCCCAGCATCCTTTCCTCTTAGCATTTTCCCTCACTCAAAATGAGTTAAGGGATGGGGGGGAGAAGAGGAGGTATGTGTCAGTCAGTAAAGAAGCCCTAGATGTGGCAGTGCACAGGGGGTCCGACGTAAGGTGTGGCTGGGGCTGGTTCCTTTCCCGAGAAGGGTCCGGACATAAAACTTTTTACAGGATCAAAGCTTTAACATGTTTTTAATTGGAGTAATAGGAGCACAAAACAAAATGTCATTTCACAGTTTGTTTCAGTTTAATCAAACAAATTGTATCCAAGAATATTTTAGGAATAGAAAAATAGAGTTGATACATTTTTTTTTCAAAAGCACAGTAAAAAATTAATGTTTTACAACTGCATTTGCCAATTTAATAGGAAAATGTATAGTATTTCCATAAATACAAATAGCTTTTGCATTTAGTTAAGATTTGCTATGCTTACTAGAGAGGCCAATACTACTGAGTGGTCGATGAGAAGAAAGTACTGAAGAATTTCTAAATTTGGACGAAGGTTTCTGAAATAACTTGATAAACTGCATCTGTGCAAACCCTTGTAGAATATTCTTTAACAAATGCCAGTGGGAACAATTTTGTGGTGATATAAAAACATATGAATTTAAAGCTGAGGCCTTATGAAAGAATAAATTTCAATAACAGTACTTGCTAGTATTAATTTCCATTGTGCCTTAAACACAAAAGTTTAATTGATGGTTTGAAACAAGTATTTCCATCTTATCTTCTGTTTCCAGTATGAGACTTTCATTTGACTAGTGGAGCTGTGCAGTCTTTTGCTAGGAGCATGATTTTTCAGATGTGTTAAAAACCATATGGATAAGAATTTGGAGGATCATTATATATGTAAAATGCAAATATCCGTTTTGGTGGACTAAAACTAGCAAGGATATTCAGTTCTGGAAATATCATTATTTGAGTAGTGATAAGGAATAAAATTCCTAAGTGAATCAAATATGTTATGATCACAAGCAATCACGAACTGAACAGAATGTAGATCAAATGTTTTTTTGAAAATGACAGTATCCTGCAGAAAAGAAACCTTTCACTGATTGTGTGCTCAACATGGATAGCCAGTCTGTTAAGGTCAGGCAAGCAGGACTGTAGTTACTCTTTCAGAAATAAAGATTGATTAGGTTCCTGAAAAGTTTGACCAGAAATGGGAAGGAACTGATATGTAATTTTCTGAATTCTTGGATAAAGTAGAGGCATACACTACTTGTGTATTCTGGTATATTCATTATTGGACTATTATTAAATAATACACCTCTGTTTACTGAGACACAAGAGTGCAAGATATAGCCTGATACATAGACCTGATGACATGACTCAGGTAGACACAGAGATAATGCAGTTTGCACAGTGCTGTCTGCCTTCAGACATGTACAAACGAGACTAGCATAGCCATACTTTCGATATTACTGTTATCTATCCTGGAAGAAATTATACAATGAACAGCATATTAATGAGTGATTCACACATGTTGCCTGGAAGAGACCGTCATTACTTGGGTTGTAAAACTCTTTGGGAGAGAGATATTCTCTTGTCATGTTTGTACAACACTTATCAGAATGGGGCTGAGGCTTATAGGTGCTACTACAATGTAAATAATAATAAAGTGGATTAAACTGAAAATGAATGAACAGCTGTCTGTTAATCCAAGCTCAGAAGAATATAGATTTTTTTTTTTTTTAAAGTGCGGGGAGGGTGTGGCGCGGGGAACGAAGCAGATTTACAAAGGAGAAATCAGCTACATCTTGGTTCTCCTTGGGCAATTAGATTAGTTTGATACAGTTACGTGGCTCATTTTTTGACTTATTGATAGAGCCCTGCAAATCCACAGATACCCACTTTAAATCCACAGGTTTCTGCAGCTCATTGTTGTGGATGCGGATATGGATACAAATTTTGCACCTAGAACCCTACAGATTTGCAGATATCTGCTTTGTATCCATGAATAGCCGCATCCTCAGATATGGATGTGGGTGTCCATGGCACATTTTTGTGGCTACAGAATTTTGTATTTGTGCAGAGTTCTACTTATTGATGTCGGAGGTGAAGTGTTGGGAGAGAGGGACTGCAAGGCACTGTGTAGAATGCATCTGCTGGTTCAAGTATCAGAGGGAATGAAACAGTGAAGCAAAGAGGTCTGGCAATGCCAGATGCATATATAAAAAGACCCCTGAATGTACCTGGCCTTTAAAAGTAAGATTGATTAAAAAGTTGAAATAACATTGATGTAGTGGTATCAGTGAAAATCAAGCATCAAGAGGTAGAATTTATCAACAAATCATGGTAAAATAAACGGGGAGGTACAAGTGCAGTATTAGTGAGTCAAGATGTGGCATCAGAATTTTTGGTTGATAAAACACACAGTTTATATTCAGGATAAAAAGGGTAACTGTCTGAGTCTTGGACATTAGATTAAAAGGACACTCTTTTTCTGCTAAAAAAGGGATTGAAGGTCAGAATGTGAATCACAACAAAGTTCATTACTAGTATTAATTAAGATTACAGTGCAAACATTAGTGGTGGTATCATCTCGTAGGCAATGCATTATTTTTTTCATAGTTTGAAACTGATCCAGTTCATCATAAAGCTGTGATTTTTAGATTCCTGAGTCCCATGGTTTAAATGGGGGAGGCTGTCTGGAAGGAAATTCTCTATGAAGAGAATGCAGCTTTGGAATTCACTCTTTCCCTGTTGGAGTCCAAATTTATGGACCATGTGGGCATGTTGTCAAGCAGTGCTATTTCCATGGGTATTTGAGGACTGGACAGATTGTGAGAGATTGATGGTTGGAAGCTGAAAAATTTATGTTGCAAGGGTTGCTGAGTTGTGTTCTTTTAATTTGAGAATTATTATCCTTTTGTGACATATTTTAATTGTTGTACAAAACACAGTTGAAAAACCCGTTTCAAAATTAACTGTGAATAAATAAAACAGCGCCCAATTTAAAGTACTGTATTCATTGGCATTGAAGCAAATTTGATTAATAAGATTCAAATTGAAGAACTGAAAATAGGAACTAATTTCATTTGCAATTGCCAATTAATTCTGGGGAAAAACCTCTCTGGAGGGGCAGAATTACACAGGAAGATTTATATATGAGCACTTGCAGAATTCCACAGGAGATAACTCTGTAGAGAATGGATGTGGAATGAGGAATTAAATTCATTTGCCTCCAAATCAACAGATGTGCCAACATTAGGAGCAGCATTATCGTCCATGGGAGCTGGCATCAGTGTGACAAGGCCAATAGGTAACTTCCTGGCCTGCAGTGACCTCCTCAAAAGCCATGCAGAGCTCTTGTTTAATGGTGTTTGTGAGAGGGATCCTCCATGAGATTCAAGTGGTGAAGTAGAAAAGCTGCTTCCATTCTGCTCCCCTGCCTCTGAATTTGCTGGCCATTGGAGCCAATTTCCATCCTGATAGTCTCTGCATGTGAAGGAGTCTTTTCAGAAAACAACAAGGCATCCTGTGGCACCTTACGGACTAACACATTTACTAAGTCATGAGCTTTTCTGGGTAACACCCACTTCATTAGATGAATTGGAGTGGAGTTTACAGAGGCATGGGTAAATATAAGGACTTTGTATCCCCAAAAGATAAATGGTCACAAATGAGACATAAACCTGTAGGGGAGCACTTTAATCTCTCTGGACATTCAGTAATGGATTTAAAAGTAGCCATCCTTCCACAAAAGCATTTCAAAACCCGACTACAAAGGGAGACAGCTGAATTGGAATTCATTTGCAAATTCAGTACAATCAATTTAGGATTGAATAATTATCTTAACTGGTTTGCATATTACAAAGGTAATTTCCCTTCTCTTTATATCTATATTTCCATATTCGCTGGTATGAATTTGCCGCTTCCACCCTGACTTGATTAGCATCATTTACACATGTATCATGCCGCTGTAAACTCCACTCCAGTTCATCTGATGAAATGGGTTTTACCCATGAAAACATATGCCCTAATAAATATGTTAGTCTCTAAGGTGCCACCAGACTCCTTTTGGTTTTTGCAGATACAGACTTAACATGGCTACCCCTCTGAGTCTTTTGGGAAAGTAACATGGAAGCGTTTGATTTCCGAAAAGCTGGCTGACACCTGAGGCATGGTGCGCTGCCCAAAGGTATTTGGTTTGGAAATCTGTCATGACTGGGAAGTCATCTGCAGAATTCTCAGTGATACTTTAAAAACGTTCAATGGGCTCTGGTTGTAATTCCTGCCATGGAAGTCTAGTTGAATAATAGGGTAGCAGGTTACACTACTACAGTAAATAGCAGTCTAAGCCTATGTGCTAGAGACCTGAGTGGCACAGTGGTCCCCACGCAGCTTCAATGTTATGAGATCTCGTGTGAAGCCACCCTATGCCAATGGAAGAGAGTTCTCCTGTTGACATAATTGAACCAACTTCTGCAAGTGGTGATAGCTGTGTCATTAAGAGAAACTCACCTGCTAACACACTACTATGCACGTTACCATTTATGCCAGCGAAACTTGTGTCATTTGGGGATGTTTTTGCAGACCCCTGGGTGACAGAACTTTTGCCGACATGAGTGGAAGTGTAGATTATGGCCTAAAGCTTTTAAAATAAACACTCATTAGCGCTAATGGGTGAACAAAACACCTGTTGAAGACGACAAAAGAAAAATGTACATTTTTATGAATAGAGTGGGGAGACAGATCCAGGTTAAAATAAATGGCTGATATCAGATAACCCCTAAAAGTGAATTTCAGGCATTTGGCTGAAGATTACTTTTTTTTGTAGGGGGAGGGGGGCAATATCACAAAAGAAGATAGGCCGTTGTTTAAATGTCAGCAGCACAGAACACTGGTGTTAATTAGCACTCTCAGAATCTACAGACCACGAGCTTTAGATTTTCCATTTTCTGTGGCTTAGTAATTTCAAAGCCACTGTAAAATCAAAATGAAAATGTTATGCTCTTCGAAACCCTTACAATATTTAGACCTTGATGCTTGCCCAAAATGAGTGACAAAAGCAAAGAATTGTTCACGGTTCTTTATTTGTGACCCCTCCTCCCCCCAGCACTCCCACCCTTATTTTTTCCGCACAAGCAAGTTTGAAGTTCAAAAAACAACTCCAGTGTTTAGGGTCTGCTTTTGCAGTTCTTACCCTTATGAATAGTTCTATTGGCTTAAATGAGACTACTCACGGCTTGAAGTATTCTACTGTGTTTTATAGCAGTCCTAGCTGTCTAAGCTCAGACGTTTATTTTTTTTTTTTCAGATTCACAGGATCTTGAAACCAACTCATCTGATTTCAGAACTTTTCAAAATAATCCTTTGGTGTGCTGCATTCCCAGAGTAGAAATTCAGAAAAAGCCAGGAGGGAAGGAAAATAGGGAACTAATGGTCCAATACCGCACCCAGTGAAGTCACTTACTAAGTTCGACTTCTGGGCACCCGATTTTACAAATTCAAAGTTCCGTGTCCTCACTATGGGGAAGAATTGAATGTCGTCTGAGGCAAGCTTTCTTAATGTGGACATGCTGCCTTGGACTCAGAGTCCCAGGAAGCGCTCTGGGGATCTCTGGGAGGCCTCCCAGTGGCCAGTTAGTTCAAATTAGCAGCACTAGAACATCCACACTAATGTTATTTCAGAATTACAAGTTCAGAATTAGCATTATTTCTAGTGCAAGCAGGACTACAGAGTTTGAATTCCGCTGCCCCTTATTTCGGAATAACAAACTTGGTAGTGTGGACACATTGCTCACAAATTTGACCTTGTGGGGCTAATTTCAGACTAAGGTCCTAGTGCAGACCAGGACCCAGTGACTGTGGAGGGCCATAATGAATCTTTCAGTTAAGATTTTTGCTATGTACGTTGTCATTCATGCTGTCAGATGAACCAACAAACTAGGATTTGAAGGAATTGGCAAATTCGCATTTCTAATCTGGTTAAACATTGATTGCCTTGAGAACACATGGATGTGCTGTGGTCGTTTTGAGCCTTACGTATGCGAAACAAAAATGTTTGCTGTTCTCTTTGAAGATGCCAGGTGGGCTTTCCTATTAGCCATTTCTGAGTTTTAATTGTTCTCATTTTTCTCTATTAGCAGGTATCCCCCAGGTGTTGTAAGCGTGGCTCCAGCTGGCATACCCACAGCAGTAGAAGGAATAGTTCCCAACCCCATGTCTTTATCACACGGCCTCCCTACTGTGGCCCATCCTCCACATGCTCCATCCCCCGGCCAAACTGTCAAACCAGAAGCTGATAGAGACCACCCAAGTGACCAATTGTAGCCTAAAAAAACAGCATTCCCAACATTGGAGATTTCAACTTCAGAGAGTGTGTGGAAAAAATCTGGATTTTTGAATAAAGGCAAAACCATGAACTTACAGGAGGAGACAATAATTGTTTTAGAAACTGGTCCAATATACAGTATAAAAGGAAAAGGTGGGAGACGAAAAGAAGATTTGGAAACTTTTTTTCCTCCGTATAAATTGTAGTTTGTCCCTGTCCAGTGGACTGATCACTGTTTCTGTGTACTATGGGTTCTTTGTTAAGCAAGAGAAGTTAGTAGTTAATTATATCATGAATGTACTTGTCTGTGTACAGTTTTTAGAACATTAAAAAGGTTTGTTTTGCTTAGCTGTCAACAAGGAAAAAACACATAAGGGAGGCATTCAACAAACCAGTTTAAAATCCTTTTTTTTATATGTTAAAACATGCCCAAAAATGAGGCAGTTGGCAGACTTCTCAGGACAATGAATTTTTCCCATTTTTCTTTCTACGCCACACAGTGCATTGTTTTTTCTACCTGCTTGTCTTATTTTTTAGAATGATTTAGTAAACAAAGAAAAAACAGTTTCTCCTTATTTTGGCATGAATTCCCTTATTTCAAAATGAAGACAACATTGCAAAGAGATTTTGAAGGGAAAAAAAGGTTTTGTATAAACAAGCATTGTGCTTTTTGTCACCAGTTAAAGTATATATTATTGGTGGTTTGCAAAAAAGGCACTAGACTACTGAAAAAGTAGCAGCATTTCATTGCCTACATTGATTCCTTCCTGGTAATGTGGTAGGCTAGCAATATTTTTGGTTAAAATCATGTTTGTGACTGTAACCATTTGTATGAATTATTTTAAAGAAATAAAAATCCCAGACAAATACCAGATGTGTAAAAAATTTTTATTTCTAGTAACTGTTTATTCAACTTTTATTAGGTTTCTTAGATGTAATTTTTAAAAGGACGCTGTCAAGTATTTCATTTCTAGCTTTACTTTGCTTTCCGTTGTTTGTAATACCCTCTTGGAAGCTTGAAAAATAAAAAATTATTTCCATACCATTTTTCCCCTTTCCATTTCATAAATGTTGATCTTTTTCCTGTGTTTCCAATGAAGTTTGAAATTAAGATATAGCTTTTGATTTACTTCCTTATTTTGTGCACCAGCATCATCAGCTACAGTATGGTAACAATATTTATTATGCTGTTGAAAGGGCAAAGGGGGCACAACAGTAACAGATTAATAAACTTCTTTTGTGGAAGTTCTCCATAATCACTGTGTGGTGTTTGGTTTATTTTGTTCTATGATCCTGGAAAGATGTTGGATGACACAATTATATTGAATACCCTGGCGATATTTCCTTCTGCTTTAAGGTATACTGGATTTTGAGCGGAGCCATTTGGCATTTATTTTGATACAATTTTCAGGTGTCCTCTTCGCTTGTATGTTTCTGTTTTTAGCTCCTGCAGGAAGCAAACCCAGAATGATGGGAATCTTAAAAGCAATCTTTCTAATCCACATCAGTTTTATTTGTGGAGCCTTATTTTCTACAAACATCTAAGAGCATAAGAATGATTACTGTGGGTGAGAACAGAGGTCCACCTTGCCCCGTGTACTGTGTTCTGACAGTGTCCAGGTGCCCCAGAAGAAATGAACAGAACAAGTAATCAAGTGTCCATCCCCTATCATCCATTTCTAACTTTTGGCAAACTGTGGCTAGGGACACCATCCCTGCCCAGCCTGGCTAATAGCCATCAACAGATCTATTCTCCATGAATTTTTCTATAGGCTGAACCTCTCTTAACCGGGATTCTCTGGTCCAGCAACATCCATGGTCCAGCGTGGATGTTGTAGGACCAAAGAGTCCCAGTGGAGGGTCATCAGTAAGGATCCCTGTGGGGCCAGAAGGGCAGAGGGTAATGGGCTGCCCGCAGGGAGCTGATAGTGGGGCAGCCCACCATGGGGCTGCCCAGCGGGGTTGGGAGCCCCAGTATGTGGCTGCCTGGAGTCCCAGTGCTTGGTTGCCCAGAGGGCAGCGAGGCCAACAGGAGGTGGGGAGCAGGCTGGGTCAGGGGGACTGGTGGCAGGGGTCCAAAAATGACCCTCCCCTGGTCTGGCAAAATCCCTCATCTGGGACCAGTCAGGTCCAGAGGGTTCTGAACTAGGGAGGTCAAACCTGTAGTTCTTTTATGAACCCATTTTTCCCTTCATGACATCCTCTGGCAAGGAGATCCACAGATTGATTCTGTCTCATGTGAAAAAAATACTTTGTTTTAATCCTGCTGCCTATTAATTTAATTTGGTGAGCCCTAGTTCTTGTGTTATGAGAAGGAATAAATAATACTTTATTTGCTGCTCCACACCAGTCATGATTTTGTATGCCTCTGTCATATTCCCCCATAGTTGTCTATTTTCCAAGCTAAAATGTCCCAATCCTCTTAATCTCTCCTCATATGGCAGTCATTTTATACTCCTAATTCACATTATTCAAGATGCGGAATACCATGAATTCATATAGAAGAAATGATATTTTTATTTGATTATCCCTTTCTTAATGATTCCCAACTTTCTGTTCACACTTCTGAGTGCTGCAGCACATTGAGTGGATGTTTTCCAAGAACTATCCACAACGCTGATGAGAGAAAATTAAAAGGCTGAAAGTGAAATCCTGGTCCCCTTGAAGTGAGCTGAAGTTTTGCTTTTGAATTCAGTTGGGCCAGGATTTGACTTGGATTGTTTACATTTCTATTCTCTCACAAGAAAGCACAGAGGTAATACTGCGATGTGAGTAGGATTTTGGTTTTAGAATCCAATACCTCATGTTCAGGTATAATCTTTGTCAATCTCCAAGTGTTGCTTGACCATTCAGGAAAATTAAGTAAATATGTAACCTTTGGGGGCAGTAAATCGCAGACAGGCCCATTCAGGGCGATGACCTTGGAATGTCAAGATTTACTCTTATCTCCCTCCTCCATGGGTCATGTGTTTTGATGTAGTTTAGACCAGGAATGTTATTTTTCAGTAAATCGGTAAACAGACTAACAATAAGGAAATAAAGGCAGCAATATAAAAGGAAAGAGTTTATGTAGAGCACACAGTTAATTCCCAACTGAGAAAAATTAAGCCCCAGATTTACAAATATTTATATGCTTGAGAACAAGTATATATGTTGTCCTTTGCCTTTGATGAGAATACTCAAATGATTTAGGTAATGGCATTGAGGTATGTTTATAAAGTTTGCAGATGATACCAAGTTGGGAGGTGTTGCAAGTGCTTTAGAAGACAGGTTTAAAATTCAAAGTGATCCGAAGATATTGTGTGAAGTAAATAGGATAAAATGGAATAAGAACAAATGCAAAGTACTCCACTTAGGAAGGCACAATCAGTTGCACACATGCAAGATGGAAAATGACTGCCTAGGAAGGAGCACTGTGGAAGGGGTCCTCATCATAGTGGATCACAAGTTAAATACGAGTCAACAGTGGGACACTGTTGCAAAAAAAGCAAACATCATTTTAGGATGTATTAGCAGGAATGTTGCAAGCAAAACATGAGAAGTAATTCTTCCTCTCGGCTTAGTGCTTATTAGGTCCCAACTGATATTTTGTGTCTAGTTCTGAATGCCACATTTCTGGAAAGAGGAGGACAAACTGGACGAAGTCCAGAGAAGATCACAAAAAGTGATTAAAGGTTTAGAAAGCATGACCTATGAGAGAAGATTGAGAAAATGGTGTTTATTTAGCCTGTAGAAGAGAAAACATGGGGGAAGGGACATAAAAGTTTTCAAGTATATACAATGTTGTTAGGCGGCAAGAGAAAAATTATTCTTGTTAATCTATGCGGGAGAAGCAATGGGCTTAAATTGCAGCGAGAGATTTAGGTTGGACATTAGGAAAAACTACTTGTTGGGTAGTTAACCACTGGCATAAATTGCCTAGAAAGTGGCGGCATCTCCATCAATAGAGATTTTTAAGAGCAAGTTAGATAAACACTTGTCTAAAATGATAATACTTAGTGCCATGAGTGCAGGGGACGAGGCTAGTCCACCTCTCGCGGTCCCTTCCCGTTCTATGATTCTAATATTTAAAATTGAGTTTGTCCAGAAAGTGTTTTTGGGATCAGGGCATAGGCTTTCTTTTCTATTTTAAGTTTTCAGTATTTTTATATGAATGTGTTAGTTTAGCTTTTTGTGGAATTGTAAATTATGTGCGAGTTAAAGGCCCTTAAGCCTTCTGAATTTTAGCTTTTTAAAATCTTTATATTAGTTTATTCTTTATAAAATACAAATTTATTTTACAAACATCAGTAGCTACCAAGCTAACACTCTAAAACACCCTGATATGTAAAAACCAGGGCTTCTTATTATAATCCACTTCAGGGCTTCAGTTCCTCAAGAAAGTTTTGGAGAAAATGTTCTTCTGTTACTTTCTGGTCCGGCACTTCTACCTTAAGTGATTCATATCACTGCAACTTTGCAACTGTGAGTGCTTAACAGCTTACTCCTTACCTTTGTCAACCATCCCTTTTTTTCTTCTCATGTTTTAATAAGAGATATTTCAATACTCTCTTTCTTGAGCAGTGGTACTGCCAGCTACTGCAGGCCTTGGGGCCAGATGTGAGAGGCCAACTTTGCGTCCCCGGAAGGGGCGGAGCTTTGGGCAGTAGGGGTGGGCTAAAGGCAGTCAACCCTTAGTGTTACCCTCTCAAAGAGGCCCAGATTTCCAGCCACAACCACTGCTAGAATAGCAGCAGCAGGCCCCAGAGCTATTGCCTCTATTCCCCCTCCACTGTTGGCGGGCCTGCTCTTATGTAAGAAGATAGTTTAAGGCCAGAAGGAAGCTATATACTAAATAATGAGGACTGACCTGTATAACACAAGCCATTATATTTCATCTTGTTACTTCGGCATGGAACCCAATAATTTGTATTTGACAAAAACGTATTCCAGAAAAGCATCCATCCAGTCGTAATTTGACAACATCAAGAGATGAAGAATCCAGCAGTTCCCTGCATAGTTTATTCCAATGGTTACTGGCCTTGTTTGATTGTTAAAAATCTGTGCCTTCCATCTAATTTTAAATTTGTCCAGCTTCACCTTTTAGTCATTGGTTCTTGTTTGGCCTTTCTCAACTAGTCTGAAAGGCCTTCAAGCACTTGGTATTTTTCATATACTTTTGAGGCCACAAGGTACCATCCCAACATCTAGGCTGATCTGCAAATAAGCCGTTTCATTTCACCCAGTTACGCCTGTATTGAGCCTGATCACTTGTCTGTGACTAGGTCTGGCTTTCTAAAGGCCATCAGTCTCCAATATTTCCTCATTGTGATTGTACTTACACATCATAATTAAGTCTGCTGAATTTTTTTTTCCTTTTTGTTTCTTCCCCAAGTGCATTGTATCAAGTGTTCTTTCTGCTTTATAGTGTCTTTTGTTTGTGACCTTCTTCTGTCTTATCCTTTTGGACATCTGGAATCTAGCTTTAACTCTAGTTATCCCATGCAAACAAGAACATACAATTTCTCTCTCCTGATTCATTTGCTGATTTATTTTGTCTCCCATGTACATCTGTATATTGACTGTTATTTCGTCAGTATACCAGAACTTCCTGCAAAATCATGAAAGCTTCTAAAGCTTGGTTAAAAAAAACCCCCAAAAAACCTTCTTAATCTAATGATTGACGGTTACTGCTTTGGTCCTGATTCTGCTATGGCCACGTCAGCATGTGCTTCAGTCCCATTGACTTGGAGTTAAACATACGCTTAAATATCAGAAGTGCTTGCTTTCTCCTTGACATCAACCATTTTTACTCATATCTCCTTTGATTAGGCATCTGCCTATCACAACCTGTGCAATGTTAAAAGAATTCATCCTTACCTTGGACCTACTGTGCCTCTTTTCAATCACTTTGAACCTTAGGTATTGTAATTCTCTCTCTCATGCTATCCTGAACTATTTTCTCCCTAATTTTCTGGAGACCTGGAATGCTACAATCTCTTTCACTGAAAAGTTTTACTATAGATTACCCCTCACATTGTCCTCTTGTTCGTCTCTAAATACAATTCAGTAAAGACGTAGTTGTCAGTTCTCCTTGAGCTCTGCACTTTAAAACTGATCACATATCCAGGCTCTCAAGCATTTAGAATCATCCATTCTTTTGTGCTGGTCTTTCAATCTGGAACTCCCGCAAACTCTGCCTTATAGAAGGTTCAACTTAAAAAACAACAAATAGTCTGGTAGCACTTTAAAGACTAACACAACATGTAGATGGTTGTCTCTTTAAACTCTGAAATTTTCTTTGCCTTTGTTTCAGCTGACACTCTTGTGACCCCACACATCAAGGACTCCATACAAAGTAAAATACCATCTTGATAATGCAAGGCAATCCATTGAAACACTTCTGAATCAATATGGATTATTCTTTGAGCAGGCCAAGTCTCTGAAATGTATGGTACTTACAAAATTGTTTCACTGCTTATTTGTCCTTTTCTTTCTGAGTCAGTCTGAAAAGGACAAAAGCAGTTGGAAAGTACTGACTTGACATCTCAGCTCAAGAAATGTAAACTGCAGAAACTGTATATTTTGAATGTCTATACAGGCCATCCTTGCTGTAAGTCCAAGATACATTCCAAAAAACTTGGACTTATAGTGAAACAACTTAAAGAGGAGAATATTTTCTCCATGGCTGACTTCCATTTGCACGCATTTTTTTTCTGCATGCAACTTAAGAGCAGGGAACGGGAGGACTTATAGTTCATCAGTTCCTACAAGCATCAACGACTTTAGTACAGAATAGATGTATACTGTGGTGACTTATAGCAGGGATGCTCTGTAGTAGCATAGATTTAAAGGTAACCTAAAAATCAGATATATTCCTACAGAATGATCATTTTTGGTCTCTGAATCCCACCCAAGTTGTTGGTAGTGCAGACTGAAAGAGTACATGGATGTATAAAGAAAAGAGACATTGATCCACAGAGTTTGGTTCTTAGTCTAATTCACCCTGGTAAATCCACTATATAAAGAGCTTTGTAGCAAGTAACTACTGTACTGTGGTTGATAGCAGCCCAGCACCATGGAAAAATAAGAAAACTGTGGGAGATGTGTTGTGTCCACTTTGGTATATTGCATGTACCCCACATTCTGAGTTTTTATATGTGCTACTTGGTATAACCTTTATAATGCCAATGCAGTCATTCTTTTTCAAATGAAGACCTCAGTGATATTAAGGAGCTATATATAAGAACTGTATCCTTATATTATATCCAGTCCTAGCGATGGCGGTGCAAGATTTCCTGCACTTTTTTGATTCCAACAATGTTTCATTCCTGACCTGGAGGGGATCCAGTCACAGCAAAGGTACCAGCTGTTTATCTGTTGAACTGTTCATCGTGTTTGTGATGTGGCCCATCTGTAAATGAAAGTTGAGATTGACACCAATACATTTCTTCATACAGATCACTGAATATCCATGCAGGGTAACTTTTAGTCATTACTGATCTTAGAAGCTTAAGTTCAATGAAGTTAGGGTATGTCTACACTACCACCCTAGTTCGAACTAGGGTGGTAATGTAGGCAAGCAGAGTTGCAAATGAAGCCCGGGATTTGAATTTCCCGGGCTTCATTTGCATAAAGCCAGGCGCCGCCATTTTTAAATGTCCACTAGTGCAACAGTGAAACGAGGAGTAACGGTAGTTCGGACTAGGAAGCCTAGTCTGAACTACCTAGTCCGTGCTGCGTGTAGCCGCGCGGCACGGAGTCCACACTAGCGGACATTTAAAAATGGCGGCACCTGGCTTTATGCAAATGAAGCCCGGGAAATTCAAATCCTGGGCTTCATTTGCAACTCCGGTTGCCTACATTACCACCCTAGATCGAACTAGGGTGGTAGTGTAGACATACCCTTAGACACCGACCCTATTATAGGCGCTTCCTGCATCTTTAGATGCCTTTAAAAATTTGGCATAAAATGCCTAAGACTCATTGAAAATCGATGGGTTAAAGTCTGCTAAATGGCACCTGTGAAAATGAGGCTTAAACACCTAAATCGCCTAGAATGTTTGAAATTACCACAATATCTATTACCAGATATTCCAATAAAAAATTTAAAATGGTAAAGAACAGCTACCTAGGATAAATAATCTCATGTGGTAGGTGACATTTTCTTCACCTGGCTGACCAAAGAGGGCAGGATTAAAAGAAACAGGTGATAAAGCTAGCAGTCACCTGGGCCTTATAAATGTAGGGTTTAGGCTACTAAAGAACTTGTGGGGAGCAGATTGGTAGGCTGGCTCTTGTGAGGAGCTGAAGCACCAGTGACTGTTGGGGGCTAGATCCTCAGGCAGACTAGTTGGCAGGAGAATGCTTGATACTAGAGATGAAGAAACCTAGAGTGGAATCCAGGAAAGGTTGAGCATAGGGGACCAGTGAATAGGTTGTTTCTTCGGGCCTTTAGACTATACTTGGGACATTTTGGTACCTTGGCAGGAGTTTGGAATAGCTGTTTCTCAGCTGGATATGTATAGGGTTAAAGTGACAGTGTTTAGGTAGCTTGCTATTGAAAAATTTGAATGCAACACTTCTGAATCATTTGTTGATGAGAAACTAGTTTGTATCTACCTCACCACAGCTGGGTACCCCTCTTTCAATGTTGAAGTCAAAGGGAGGAAAGAAAGCTTGTATTTGGGCTGCACTTTTTCTATCGCTAGGAGATGTCGGTGAACAAGGCACCACAAATGTTCTAAAAATGTAGCAAAAAATAGAAAGCTACGGATGAGCTTTTGCTCATGGTGCAGCAGGCTAGGCATCGAAACCAGACCGTGAAATCTGAATCTCTTGAGTCACAGCTGAATGCAGACCCAAATTTTTGGCTTCGCTATGATGCATGATCTCAGGCAGCTCTTTGATAGTTAGAACAGGTGCAAATAGAGAATGCTGAACACTTGCTTTCTAAAAAGCCCCACCGTAAAGATTAGCGACTATTTTAACCTGTGGTTGTATTTGCGCTCTAAGATTTCACATGCTTCTATAGCTGTGTTTACATGCTATGTATGTTACATTTTATTATTAGTTTAACTGCTCTTCTCTAACTGCTGCTCAAAGGCTGTACTGTTGTTTCATGTTTTACTTATTTCCAGGATCTTTCAGGTTTAACAGGTTATCTCTGTTTGGCAGTGTCCAGAAGTGGAATGATAGAGGTACAAAAATTTATCAGTAGCAACCACTAGGTGGCAAAGCAGACACTTTGTGTAAAACTATAACTACAGTGTCTCAGAGGGGTAGCTGTGTTACTCTGTAATCTTAAAAACAACAAATAGTCCTGTGGCATCTTAGAGACTAAGCAAAATATATAGAATCATGAGCTCTCATGGGCAAAACCCACTTCATCGGGTGAGTTGAAGTGGAAATAACAGAAACCAAGAGATATTTATAACAGCAGAGGGAGTACCAATCAATTGTAGGACCCATGTTGATGAGGCTCAGTGAGTGGGCTGGATGTGTTCCATACATAGTTTTTGAGCCTTTAACACACGCATTTCCATATCTATCTATTTATTTTGGTTAGTCTGTAAGGTGCCACACGACTATTCGTTTTTATAACTACAGTAGTTTCAATAATTTAGCATTGATGGGTCTATAAGTCATTTATGCTGCTCCATAAACAGTGCTTTTATGTGATGCCTTGGCATGTTTAGTTGCTGTCTACACTACAAAGTTAGAAGATCTCTCCATGCTTTCATATCTACTGACATATCGGCTGTCTGGATGACTGGGAGTGAAAATTTTGCTATGATTATTTCAGTACGGGAATTAAGCTTCTTATACAAGGGAACAGATAAAAGTTAGAAAAGGTTTATAACAGGACCCATGTGAGATTGTCCTTAAAACTTACCAGCCCAGTCACAAAGTGTACTTGCTTGCTGTTTCCAATAATGATATTTTATTGTTGTTTATTTGTATTATAGTAGTGTTTATAAGCCTTCCCTTACCATCCCTCCCCCCCCTCTGGATTTTACTAGCTGCTGCACAGTGAGAAACAGGCCCTGCTCTGAACACAATATGGTGTAAATGGCTTACTCTAAGGCACAGAGACCTGAAATAATCATCCCAGCATCAGCTCCAGAATAGAATCCTAGTCTCCTGACTGCCTGCCCAGTGCTCTGTCTGCAAAACCAAATAAAATATGGGAAATTCCTCATCCAGAGCGAGTAGATGAGTAGTAAGACTGCCCATAGTTTACCCAGCCCATTCCCCTAATAGTGTAAGATTGTTCACTGCTAGACATTTTCTAGTGCTCTGGCCAATTTGAAATGTCTCCTATTAAAGGCACCTACCACATCACTTGGCTTCGTTTTCTCATCTATTTTCCCCCCTCTCTAACCTCTTCCCTAACCTCTTGGTGCCTGGGTGCTTAAAAAAATCGGACCCATTCTACAAGTAAAGATCATTGTTTCCTTCTCTTCATTTCACCGGGAGAAGTTTGTCTTTGTTGGAGATTGTGGCATGAAGCCAAAGAGGTAAGCGTCACATTCCATTCTGTGATCCATGGCCCATCTGATCTCTCTGTGGTTAGTTCTCCAGTCGTGGGCTAGTTGTGGAGAAACCCTTCTCACCATTCTAGTTCCGGAGGAATGTGACTGATAGGGAGGTCCCTAGGCCTTGCAGTGTCAAGCAGGCACTCAGGTAGCTGGGACCAATCATTACATATTTTTCTAAGTCCAGTGTGCTACGAGATGGACAGTATCCCATTGGTCACAAATGTATGGATCACCATGGCCAGATCCATAGTCAATGGATTGGGGGGCAGCCTTCTACCGTGTGGCAGAATGAAAAGGTTGTTTGACTGAATAACACTGAGGAACCACTGTTATGAAAATGGCATAACCTATAAAGGATTTAGTGGTCGCTGTCCTCACTGATTCAGCTGGTTTTGTGCAAAAACTCTGCAGTGTAGACATAGCCTAAATATTTAGTAGAAATAAGAAAACACACACTGAGGAAACAAATTTCACCTATCCACCCTCTGAGACATCAGTTTGCCCCCAACAATGAAAACTGTTCTGCCACAAGCCTTCAAAATCAGCTAGACTTGAGGGCAGCAATGGAAATGCAAGTTACCATTGAGGTGATGACCAAGGATTTAAAAACACATTAAGAAGGCTAATGCAGAAATGATAATGGAATATCTTATTTGTCTTTCTTTCAAAGATCAGTAGATTATGGGAATGTAAATAGTATTGTGCCGTCATGAACGAGTGATCAAGTTTAAAGGTGTAAACTTTTATACATCTGTAAAGGTGAATCAATTTTTGTGGGAGTCCAATGTGATGCTTATAACCACCTCTACCACTTACTTCTGATGTGTTTATAGCCATCTGTACTACTACTACTACTACTACTGCCTTTAATGTGCTTATAACAGCTATTTGGGTGCATCTACACAGCAGGGCTTAATTCGAAATAAACTACACTAATTGAGCTACATCAATTGCATAGCTTATTTCGAAATAGGGAGCGTCTACATAGCACTTATTTCAAAACAGAGCACTCTTCTGCCGACTTCCCTTACTCCTCGTACAATGAGGATTACATGAGTCGGAGTAAGAAGTCCTCCAACTTGACAGTGTTTTGACATTATTTCAAAATAACTGCCTGCCTTATAGACACGGACTAAGTTGTTTCGGAATAGCGCTAGTTATTTCAAAATAGTGTTGCAATGTAGACGTACCCTTAATGAGCTATTGACCCTATATAAACTATAAACAAAACCTTCTTTATAAAGTGTGTTATTAACAATAGTGTCACAATGAGTAACAAATCAGGCCCTAATGTTCTCTAGAGATTATTCAGGTGAAAAAGTTAAGAAATAGGCTACCTTTGTTATTTTCCCCTTAGTATAAGGAGGCTGCATTAATTAGAAGTAGTGACAACATTTGTGAAGGCAATTTTAAGTAAAAAGTGCCACTTATGGAAGAAGCATAATTAAGGATTTTGTAATTATAAACATTTGCACTGTTAAGTGAGCTGCATTAGAGTATTTGCTGTTGCTTTATTTCCCTGGAGGAAACTTACACAGTAGAAGCTTTGTCATGTTGATAAAAGTGCCTGAATGCTTTATAACATAGTGGTGCATTTTTAATGATAAATAGATCCAGGTAAATAGTATAGATCAAACACACCGTTAAAGAGTTTGTAATGTTACACTTTACTGAGGAAGGAAAAATGACAGTGGAATTGGTAAAGATGAATATAAATGGTTTTATTAAAGTAGGCAAAAATTATACGCCTATGAGGAGGAAAACATGGTATTTGGCACTTAACTAAATAGAACTATAAAATACACACTGTAACTTTTCAAGTAAATATTTCATTGGGTGCTCCATGCCCATGAGCCATAGATAATTTTTTCTCCTCACAAACATGCTAAATATAGGAATAAAAATATGCCACAGAACAGAGGTTAAAGTAAATTAGTAACGTGCAGGATTCCTCAAAGTAGGGATGTAGCAGGCAAGGTATGTAGAACGGATGTGACAAAGCAACACTAACATAAACATGTTGCACTAGGCAGAAAGATTAGAACTGAGTACATGCAGCAGTTGATCACATTGTCTAAAATCTACTTTCCTAGAACCTTTCCCAGTACAAAGCTAGTTCACACTTGGCAGCTCCAATGAAGTTGTAACCTTTTTGCTAGCATCAGACGCTCTTCCAAATACCACAAGAAAATGTACATCAAAGGTAAATTTTTTTGAAAGAAATATAATTCTGTATTGATATGTAAAGTCGTATATGTAATGTGCTTTGTAAGTAACTGAGAGTTAAATAAGACAATTGCACTTACACATATACACATGCCCAAATTCAGAGAGTAGCGGTGTGAGATACGAACAGGTGGCTCTGACATCTCCTTTGACCTTGAGTTACCACGGGGGCTTCTTAAATAAATTTGCTTTGCAGCAATGCCCACAGCAATAGGGACATCAGTTCTCTGTCCAATAGCTGCCATGGCAAAGCAAATCTCTTAGAAGCTGCGAAAGGATTTAAAGTCAAACACAATATGACCGAAGAAGAAGCAGGTTCTCAGAGTTCATAAATACCGTTCTAAAGAAACAAAGGGATTTATAATGCAAAATGGAGCTATGTTGCATAGGCTCTGAACCTAAAAAGGGCTTCCACCTCCAGGAGCTGGTTTAGCTGGATGGATTCCATTGTAGTACCAGAACATTGGCATGATGCAACTGGTGGGCTAAATCCTGCTTCTTCAAAGGCCACACTCCTAGGCCTTCAATGTAAAATTCCTACTGGCATGAGTGCTGGTTCAGCTGCACCACTGGGAATGCCAGTGAAGATAAGACTGCAAGGCCTTCACCACCATGAGAGGGGACGTAATAGTGGTTTTCAGGTATCTAAAAGGGTGTCACAAGGAGGAGGAGAAAACTTGTTCTTCCTGGCCTCTGAGGATAGAACAAGAAGCAACAGGCTTAAACTGCAGCAAGGGAAGTTTAAGTTGGACATTAGGAAAAAGTTCCTAACTGTCAGGGTGGTTAAACACTGGAATAAATTGCCTAGGGAGGTTGTGGAATCCCCATCTCTGGAGATATTTAAGAGTAAATTAGATAAATGTCTATCAGGGATGGTCTAAACAGTACTGGGTCCTGGCATGGGGGCAGGGGACTGGACTCAATGACCTCTCGAGGTCCCTTCCAGTCCTAGTATTCTATGATTCTATGATCATATCATGACATGGAACAAAGCATGCATATTGACCAGAGATTGGCCATTACGAGGTGTTCTTGGTGGCAATTGGTCATTTTTAGCTCTACGAGAGCTATTGTATAATTTTAACCCAGACAATCACAGTAACTAAAGAGTTTGCATGGCTTACAGGAAGGCAGTGCCTTCTGTTGTTCAAGGGATTTAAGCCTGTACACATGTTAGTAGCTGGGTGCATGGGTGCACTGGCTAGTTCACAGGTTGGAAGACAAGGCTGCTCCCCTAATGGATGTATTAGGAGTTCTGTTAGTGGTGCCACCCTGCTTTTCCATCTTTACATGGTTGGCAGCAGAGTGCAGATGATTGTTAGTATGACCCCCCATTACTGCAGCTCACGGGGTTTAATCCAATTGTGTGGTGGTAGCAGTGGTCCCATGATAATGTTTACGTTGAAATACTCATGTGTCAAGGATGGAATGAGCTAGGGGGCAGGGTATGGGGCTAATTGACCCAGGGGATGGTGGAGGGTAAAGGGAAGACTCTGAAGAGTTTGCAGTGTCTGGAAGTTTGTGCTAGTCCTTTGTCACAGAGCTTTGCAATCCAGAGATCATTTGTGGACCTTTATCTACGCCCAGAAGATTAAGTAGCAGTGATGGCCAAGAGCCTTTGTCAGGAATCAGAGCCTAGCCTCCAGGCAGGAACATTAACATAGCTGGCTTGCAGCAGGCTTTCTGATTGGTCCTCCCACACAATTAGCTGGAGGGGCCAGCAGCCCCAGCTTTTAGGCCAGCAGGCGCTCGCTGGCTGCTCGGTGCCCATACACACTCTTGTGTGCGCTCTTGTGTAGCCTTGTTCCCACTGTTCCTGCCTTGCACCCATGTCCCATCCCTCCTTGAACCCCTCATTGGTTGTCACCCTGCATGCTCTAGTTCTCGAGCCATGGCTCTGACTACTGACCCTGGCTTTGTCTGTTCCTGGTGCATGCTCTGGCCACCAGTCTAGACCACCTTCCTCCTGATTGTCTTACACTTCCTGTTCCATCCACCTCTGGCCAGTGGGTTAGGATCCTTCAACTCAATTGTAGACTTCACCGTTGTTCTCTATGCCAATGTGTTCTCTAGGCTCCTGCTAAGGGAACCCTTTCAGAGACTGTGCAGTCAGACAGGGAACTGAGTTGGGTCTGTAACTAGCAATGGAGCTGCCTTTCCTATAAGTGCATCATCTCAGCCTCTGAGTCTTGTCTTTTCCCTGACAGATGAAGATCACAATTGGGCCACTGCAATGTGTTCCCTTTGAGATTTCCCTTTGAAGTCTGCTATAAAGCATCAGCTAGTAGAGCGCCTGGTATTTCACATATCTCTAACTCGGGTGAGAACACCATACACATTTTGGAGATGTTAAACTGGATTCCCATTTGCTTTGAAATGCAATCTTGTATAGAGTGAGTTTTGGCTCCATGAGGGTATGTTTCCACTGCAAATTTAACTCCGGCATTGAATCTATCTTGGTTCCCTTCCACCCACTCCCCCCCTCCCCACACACACCTACCTCTTCCCTTTTAAACACAGGCTAACTGGGGTAAGAGTTGCAGACTGAGTGCCACTTTCAGTTGGGCTGGTGAACTGCTTCTTTTGCAGTCAAGAGACAGGTTAAATTATTCCAGTACTGATAAAATGAGTGGTCCTGTGGCACCATTAATGGGTGTCTAGACTACATCCCTCTGTTGCCAGGGATGTAAATTAGACATACCAAAATTGCTAATGAAGCGGGGATTTAAATATCCCACACTTCATTAGAATAAAAATGGCTGCCGCTTTTTGCCACTGCGGCAATTTGCCAGCAAAAAGCAGCAGTTTAGATGGGGATCGGTCAACAAGGAAAGCCTTTTCCAACCGATCCCTTATGCCTCGTGCAATGAGGTTTACAGGATCAGTCGGAAAAGGCTTTCCGTGTCGACTGATCCCCGTCTAGACTGCCATTTTTTGCCGGCAAATTGCCACGTCGGCAAAAAGCGGTGACCATTTTTATTCTAACGAAGCACAGGATATTTAAATCCCCGCTTCATTAGCAATTTCAGTATGTCTAATTTACATTCCTCTGGTGACAGAGGGATGTAGTCTAGACATACCCTTAGAGACTAACCAAAATATAGAATCATGAGCTTTCATGGGGGAAAACCCCCCACTTCATCAGATGAATTGCAGTGGAAATAACAGAAACCAAGAGAGAGATATAACAGCAGAAGTAGTAGCTGTCAATTGTAGGACCCATGGTAAGGACGATACTTAAGGTGGGCTGGATGTGTCAAATACGTAGTTTTTGAGGTGGAAATGCAGATGTTAATGACAGGAGAAATTGGCTTTGTAATGCGTCAACCAGTTAGTAGCTTTGTTTAGGCAATGTCCTTGTATCGCACCATTATCCAGCCCACAAAACCTCATGATTTTATGTATTTTTGATAGTCTCTAAGGTGCTACTTGACTGGATTTTAAAGTTGCAGACTCACATGGCTACCACTCTGAGATTTTTTCCAGTGCTGATAGTTCTCTTAGGCCTTCCCACAGTTCTCTCTTTGTGTGCTCAGATGGACAGACAAGTTCTTCCCCAGCTCAATGGAAAAGAATAATAGACTATCTCACCTTACTTCAGTCTATAGAACCATGGATATAGCGTTCCAGCCGCACCCACAGGAGTGTAACACCAGTGCAGACACGGTACCTCAAGTCTGGCTTTGCAATGTGGCTGCTCACAAATGGGTGAGGCTGGTTGCTCAAGTTAATTCTGTAGTGAAGACATACCTTGAGAGAGAGGTGTGTGTACCCAACAGGTCAGATCAGCTGGATGGTTTCTGTTTTAACAGTCCCTACATTTGATCTCTGCAGATGGAATGAAAGAGGAAATTGCTGGTGGCATCTGCTTGACTCCAGAACTCACCTTCCTTGTCATTCAGCCTGTGACAGGGTTTGTTGACTTTATGGCAGGATTTAAGACCCCTTTTTCTCTCAGTTCTCTCTACAAAGGATAGGTTGGTTGTGAAGGGTGTTATGGGTTTGTGTGTTGAGTAATTGTCTAAGGATTAACTTTTGGAACTGAGCGCTGTATTGTAGCACACAGAAGTTGCACGCGTGTATTATCCCTTACCCCTTCCCCTTGTTGACATTGTGATATTAATTATTCGAGTACTGATAAAAGGAGTGGTCCCATGGCACCTTCGAGACTAACCAAACGTAAGAACATAAGAATGGCCATACTGGGTCAGACCAAAGGTCCATCTAGCCCAGTAGCCTGTCTGCCAGCACCAGGTGCCCCAGAGACGGTGGACCGAAGACAATGATCAAGCCATTTGTCTCCGGCCATCCTTCTCCAGCCTCTGACACAGGAGGCCAGGGACACCATTTCTATCCCCTGGCTAATAGCCTTTTATGGCCCTAACCTCCATGAAATTATCTAGTTTCTCTTTAAACTCTGTTACAGTCCTAGCCTTCACAGCCTCCTCTGGCAAGGAGTTCCGCAGACTGGCTACGCGCTGTGTGAAGAAGAACTTTCTTTTATTAGTTTTAAACCTGCTACCCATTAACTTCATTTGGTGTCCTCTAGTTCTTCTGTTATGGGAACTAATAAATAACTTCTTTATCCGCCCTCTCCACACCACTCATGATTTTATAGACCTCTATCATGTCCCCCCTAAGTCTCCTCTTTTCTAAACTGAAAAGTCCCAGTCATTTTAACCTCTCTTCATATGGGACCCGTTCCAAAGCCCTAATCATTTTAGTTGCCCTTTTCTGAACCCTTTCCAAGGCCAAAATATCTTTTTTGAGGTGAGGAGACCACATCAGTACACAGTATTTAAGATGTGGGCGTACCATAGTTTTATACAGCAGCAGTAAGATATTCTGTGTCTTACTTTCTGTCCCTTTCTTAATAATTCCTAGCATCCTATTTGCCTTTTTGACCGCCGCTGCACACTGTGTGGAAGTTTTCAGAGAACTATCCATGATAACTCCAAGATCTCTTTCCTGATTTGTCATAGCCAAATTAGCCCCCATCATACTGTACGTATAGTTGGGGTTATTTTTCCCAATGTGCATTACTTTACACTTATCCACATTAAATTTCATTTGCCATTTTGTTGCCCAGTCACTCAGTTTGGTGAGATCTTTTTGGAGTCCCTCACAATCTGCTTCTGTCTTGACTATCCTAAACAGTTTGGTGTCATCCGCAAACTTTAACACCTCACTGCTTACCCCTTTCTCCAGATCATTTATGAATAAGTTGAATACTTCAATAAGTTGAAATATATAGAATCATGAGCTTTCATGGGGAAAAACCCCCACTTCATCAGATTAATTGGAGTGGAAATTAACAGTGCTTAATTTTTTTTTAGCACTTAAATACACTCATAGACGTGGGCAATGAGTGCCTGTTGTGTTAATCTGCATCTAAATATAACCTGCCCCAGTGGCTTTCTTTGCTATGTGTGGGAGGATGCCAAAGCTGTAGTATCCCAGGTTGCAACAAGATTTTCCAGAGGTCAGATCTGGTAAGTATTTTCTGTTAAAGGTTCTCCTGTGTACTCTGTTACCACCATCAAAAGTCTAAGATGGAGTCTGTCTGGCCTGATGTCATGCTGACCTTTAAAAAATACAATTTAATAGCCCAGAGTGACACACGCTTGGAAATGTTTACTATTTTGGGTATATATCGACTGAATGGACATTGAGAGTCTAATTTAAAACACCCACTGCACCAAGTTGTTTTTCTTATTCCACCACAGTATATTGGATGGCCTTCTCTAACAGCTCAGCCTGTACAACACCGATTGGTGACAGAATGCTTAAAGTGGCACCGCACCTAGCAATCTGCATGTTCATTTGGTTCCACACTACACACCTAAAATAGTCTGGAAGTGAGGAGTCAGTAGTTAACAGTACTTTTCTGATCCAAATATGATAAAACCACTCATTTCTTTGGAACTTACTTTGTGGGATTACCAGCCTGTTTGTAAAGAAGTCTAGACACAGCTTTCGTTCCCGTGCACTACGTATACTTACTTTCTTAGGTAGGAGCTCATTGACTTGATGCTGTGCTTTATTTTCAGCCCTGTCTAATGCTGTCTTTTATATACAGTAGTGCTTCTGCACTTCATTTTCCATTTTGGAGTGTTTGAACAGCTAGAAACATGTAAATGTTATACCGCATAGTCTGATGGATGTTTAACTTGCTGCTGCCCTTTCGTGCTGTGTCTCCTTGAAAGTCATAGATTCATATGGCCCGAAGGACAATTATGACTTCTTGCATAACACAGGAGATAGAATTTCACACTTCAGCTTCTGCATTGTATCCAATAACTTATGGTTAACTAGAGCTGCATTAATTTGCTTGAAGATTGTGTTGTTGCTTAAAATTTAAGGTAAATGTCACCCAAATCGGAGACAACCAGTGCTGAAATAGAATCCTCCAGTTTTGTGGTGATAATTTGGTTTTAATCAGGTGTTCTAACATGACCCTCCTAAAAGTACATCCTGGGGATATTTCCAGATGTATTTATTTTGTTGTGTAAATCAAACATGGGTAGGGAGATAGAAAGCACCTTGTCTGTCTAGTATGATTTCCTGTGAACTGGTGGCTTTCCTTAATTGGGATTCTTTGATGGGTGGGAGAAAAATATTTTCACTTAATGCAAATTAATATTTTTGGAAAAATGGCAATAGGAGACGAAGCCAGCCAAAAACAACATGGTCCAGATGCTGCCATGACTAATGCATATGCATGTCTTCTCACGCTTGAGAAGCCCTGCTGAAGTCTGTGGGACTTCTGATGCGCATAAAATTAAGCATGTGTGTAAAGCTTTGCAGTACTGGGGCCTGTGTTACATGGAAAGTTCAATTTAGTGATGCAACAAGAAGAAAAGCTTTGTATTACTGTTAGTTGAGAACAATGATGTCATACCACAATGAAATATGACTGACCTTTTTATCACCACATCGAAAGAAAACTATTTACATTTACAGAGGTTCCTCTTGCTCTAGACTTACTGTGAGGTGCGTTTACCAGCACTCCGTTGTGGGTAGATGTTGTATAAACACAAAGACAGACCCAGATCCCAAAAGTTTACAGTCTAAGTATACAAGAAACAACAGCTGGTTATAAACAGATGGGGAAGGACAAGGCAACAATGAAGTAGTATTGTCTAAATGATGAGACAAGATAGGGGAAGGAGTAGAACATGCAAGCAGAATGAATAATGGATAGCAGCAAACATCACATTAGTTCCATAATTTCTTACTTTGTTATTTAATCTATCAATGAAATAGATGTGTAAGAATCAACTACCATAGAATAAATAGTCATTGGTTGTGTATATATTTGCATACTTAAAACTATGCAGAAGGATGGAAAGGGTTAACAGCCTGAGAACATATGACAAAATAATTAGAGGGAATATGGCATTCAGACAGAATTTTTAAAATCATCTTAATTGAACTGGCTCAAACAGCCAAGGAATTTAATGCTCTTCTACATTCTAGATTGAAACTTTCCCATTCCCAGCCACATGAGTTAACATGCCTACAAAATGGAAAAGATACTAAACTAAATATTTATTTCTTTAACAGGTCCAAATACTTTGCTGGTTTAGTTTAACTGGAGGAATATAATATTTTCAGGTGACAGTCATTTTTGCATTACAAATATACAGTAATTCTTGTTCCTCTAATACCTAACTTGATTTGCATGGGTACATTAGCAAAGGGCCAGGAAGCATGTCTGAGCAGTCCAGTATCTAGTGGCAGATCTATAAGAGGAAAATTCAATAGAAATATACTTGAACCTCTTTAATTTGGCAAACCCTAGGAAACAGGTTATGCTGGATTAAAGATTTTGACAGGTGACAGGTATGGGCATGAGGGAGTGGCAGTGGAGTGCTTACCTGCTCCCCCTGCTCCCAGACACTGCCCCCCACCACTAAAGGAGCGTTGGAGAAAAAGCCTCAGAAGGGGAGCCCCTTCCTCCGCCATCCCATGGGTGTTCCTGGATTAGAAGCACCTCCAGAGAACAGAGGTTCAAGTGCATTAGTGAAATTGGAGACAAATTGGATTTTATATCATCTCTATGTTGGTCTGGGTCCAAGAGAATAAGCAACCTATATCCTGAAACCAAAGATGATACATACAGGAATAACATAAAACCAATTAGCAGAGTTGGTGGGGAATTTACTGTTGAAATGCACTGTGACTGGAAAACGCAGTTTCTATAAAATCAATTTTTCAGTGGAAATATTTGATATTTTTTTGCAAAAAAAAAAATTCAATTTTCCATCAGAAAATTCAAAACAAAATATTTTGGCTTTGGTTGGGTTGGCCTGAATTGAAACATTATGGGGGTCAGTTTGGCCACAATCTGTGTCTTTCTGAAGTGTTGTAATGCCTCATGGGAGAGACATTTTGGGTGCTTCGTTCTATTTTCTCCTTTATAGGCAAGTTCTCTGCATGGACTGCCTCTCCCAGGATGCACCATAATCTGCCTTCTAGTTGAGTCACTAGGGTGTATGGGAGATGTAGCCTGGCCCTTAGAGACAATGAAGGTGTGATACTCTATAATTAAAGCTGGCCATTTTTATCCTGGTGATACCCTTTCAGATAGCTGTCTAGCCCTAATTCAAATTCTGTATGTTGATGGCCTATTGAGGACACTCCACTCTTACAGTGGGCATTGAAAAAACACATCCAGTCCTGATATCTTCTCTTAAAGATGCCTCAGGCAGCAAAGAGCCAATGGCCCAGTAATTCAGCAAAGCCCGTAAGGACATGTGATACATTCATGTGACCGTGGGTTCCATCGTGGGCCAGTAACTTTCCAAGTTCAGGGGCTGTGGGTTTTATCTGGGACAGTCAATTTCTGAGTACATGGCAGAGGATATAAAAAGACAGATGAGACATCTCCATTTTGCTTCTTTCCCACTCTAATTCTCTGGATTGTGAATTTACAACCCAAAGGAGCATCTTGAACTGTGGACTGAAGACCTTAAAATCTTTTGGAAGTCATCAGAGAGACTTTACAAAACAGCAGTCTATTCCATCACTGCTACAAACCTGACATAAGGACTTCACAATCATTTGTATGTATATGACCTATTAACTATTTATCACTCTCTTCTTTGCTTTTATTAATACATGTTTAGTTAGTTACTAAGGTCTGTCTCACAGAGTGATATTTAGGTAAGACCTGAGGGTGTGTGTCTAGACTATAAGGTTTTTTTTTTTTAAAAAAAGTGACCTTTTTTCAAAAAAACTTCACCTGTGTCTAGACTGCTGCTGCATTCTTTTGAAATTAAATCAAAAGAATGCAGCAGTTTTTTCGACCACGGAAAACCTCATTTTATGAGGAATAACGCCTTTTTTCAAACTCTTTTGAAAAAAGGTGTTGTTGAATGCAAACAGTGCTTTTTTGAAACAGAGCATACAAATTGCCTGGGTGCTCTCTCTTGAAAAAGCGGCTCTCTTTTTTGAAAATATTGGTTGCTATCTAGATGATCTCTTTCGAAAGAAGCTTTTTCGAAAGATTCTTTTGAAAGACTTGTAGTCTGGACATAGCCTGAGATTCCCATTGTCCTGGGAATATGTGTCTTATCCTTTGAGACTATTAAGAACCTCACATAAGGCAAAGTAGGTTTTCAATAGACTGGTTTGATTGGATGGGAGCCAAGGGCCAAAATACTTAACGGGGATTGTGTTTGGCTTCTGGTTCACTAGTGTGGCACTGCACAGAATCTTTTTTTGGTGATAGACATAAATGCTGAAACAAGGAAGGAAAAAAAACATTACCCAGTCAGGTGTTTGTTTTTTTGTTTTTTTTTGGAACTTTCCATCCTGGTGATGAAAATAAATTTTGAAAGGTAAGAGTTTCCCAGTGGAATGGGATAGAAATTCTGGGTTTTATTCAACTACCTATAAAAATGAGCAGCTCAAATCTAAAACCTGCTGTGGCAATGGGTTGTTTGTGCAATGTAATTTAGGAAAAACATGCTGATACTGTAAAAACAACGAGAATTCCTGTGGCACCTTAGAACTTTCATGGGCAAAACCCTGAAACTGGTTATTCAACCTAAGTTGTATCTTTACACCTTTGGTTGTATCTTTAAATCCACTGATCTTCATGACTTTCTTCTGCTGTGGCTTAGAGTTGATAATGCTGGAGCTGAGTCTGGCTTATAGTGCCTGCAACTACCAACTCCGTTTTGGGGATGTTTTGTTTTCTCCCAGCCACAGTTAAAAGGCCCTACAAAAAAGTAAAATTATTCTTTCAAATTCCCATAACAGTCATAGGATCTTTATTGGATTTCTTGTCACCTAGTAAATTTACAGAATTTCACATTTTCTATATTCTCTTGTCTTTTCAAAAAAAGCAATGTTATCACCAGTCAGTTAAATTGTCCCAACTTGCAAAGTGCATTGATATCTCGTTTTGCTCCAATAATGCCTCCATGAGTTTCTTAGCTATCTAGAGCTGAGGCATTTTTCTGCTTAAAATATTTTTTAAATCCATAGACCTTGGCTTTTGTCTAGATTTTTTTCATGGCATTACTGAGTGCAATTAAACACTGATCCTGCTCAGTGCAGAGCTCAGTTGTGTTTTCATTTGATCTCACACCAATACTTGTGGCAACCCAATCCATTGCAGAATTAACCCTCGGCCTTTTCTGGAAACCATGTCAAGAGTTAAGTTCCAATTGTCCTCTGTTTGAGTGGAGTCTTAGACTGTCTCCCTTTTTGCAGAATAGTAATAGAGATGTAGCAGTGTTAGTCTGGTCTTGCCGAAACAAAAGACAGGACAATACAGCACTTTAAAGACTAACAAGATGGTTTATTAGGTGATGAGCTTTCGTGGGACAGACCCACTTCCTCAGATCAAATTATGGAAGAAAATTGGCACGACCTTATATACCAAAGGGATACAATAGAAAAAAGTGAACACATATAAAATTGACAAATCAGAGTTTAGAACAGAGAGGGGGTGAGGGAGAGAGGTTAATGTCAATGAGATAATGATATTAGGGGTGCAGTTACTCAGAGTTTTTACTCAAACAGGATTGCCAGCTACAACGTTTAGTATGTGCAGCACAATTTGTCTGCAGGTCTGAAATGCTCCATATGAAGCAGGGGTGGGGAACGTGAGGCTTAGGGGCTGAATCTGGCCCCCAGCTTGCCTGGGTCCGGCTCCCAAGGCTTAGGGCTCCTGTGCGTCCCCCCCCCCCCAAGGGTTGGAGCACTAGCATTGGCTCTCCACTGCAGGGGGAGAGGAGCCCCAAGCCTCATGGGCCAGAGTCAGGCAAGCTGGGGCTGTATCCAACCCCCGGGCTCTGTATAGGGAGGGGAGGAAGTAGCTCCATGTACTGCTGCTCCTCGTCCCCCGGCTAGGGAAACGGCAGTGCAGCTAAGAGCTGCCTGGAGGCTTTTCTCTGGTCACTTCCATTACTCATCATCATGGCAAATAGGAGCAGCAGGGGGCGGAGCTTTCTGAGCGGTGAGGGACACAGAGCCATGTGCCAGGTAAGCGCCCCTTCCCATTGCCCACATCCCCACCCCGCCCCTGCACCCTACCACTCTCCCAGACCTATCAACACCCAACCTACTCCACCCTCCCTCCCACTGAGATCCCACACCCCATGTCTACTTCCTGGCAGCCCCCTCCTACACATTGAACCCATCATTTTTGGCCCCACTCCAGAGCCTAGGAGGGGCCACAGAATCTATTAGCCCAGGTCCCTCTGAGCTTTGGTGTGCAAGGAGAATGTGGGGAGTGTCTTTCTGCTTCTCAGTCAGGGACCACTTCAGTGAGGAGTGTGTATGGTCGGGGGGAGGGGAGGGGAGGGGGCGGGTTGTTTGGTTTTGTGTGTGTGTGGTTTTTGGCTTCTCAATTTTGTGCAGCCCCTGGCTGTTTTTTCTGTAAGTCAGTGGCCCCCAGTCTAAGAAAGTTCCTCACCTCTGGTGGGCGGATTACATTTACCCATTTCACATATGACACAGAGGCTAAAAGCTTTGCCTGATGTCACACAAGATGTCAATAGTGACACCAGGGATCAAACTCAGGTTTCTGGGCTGATGTTCTGTCTTAGGGACCCTGCTAACACCCTTTAGTATGCATATTATAACAACCAGTCTGCAAGGCAGGGACATAATAGACCCCATGCCTTTCATTGGATCTGTGCAATCCTAGGGGCCCATGTGGTATCTGTGAAGCCAACTGCAGGATCAAGGTATAAGTCACCTGAAGTTTCTCTTTGGACTGTGTCAGTTTTCATACTCTCCACCCCATTGGCAACTCCTCAAATTATATACAATTTTGTGTGTTTGCATGGCTGATTCATTAGTTAATGTTTATGCACAACATTGAATGTATTCTGTTCAGTGCCCTGCCTTTTTCCAAATCTGAATTTAAACATTCCCCAAATTTCACTACTTCTGAATCCAGACTTCTCTGATTCCCAAATGCTGGGACTTCTGAGTTAATTGAAATAAGTTTAGAATTTCTCTCTATAAAACACAGATAAATAAAATATGTTACAGGTAAGTGGGATCAAATACTGCATCAATCGCCTATATGCACCTATACTGTACAATCTGAGCATGTCACGCTCTTTTTAATGTATTTATCGCCACAGCATTGCTGTGAGGTAGGGAAGTGCTATTATCCTAATTTTACAGATGGGGAGCTGAGTGACAGAGAGACTAAGTGATGTATCCATAGCTATAGAGGAAATCTGTGACAGACTAAGGAGATGAACTCATTTCCAAGGCCTAGGCTAGCATACTAATTACTGTACTATCCTTCCTCTTTATGTACTGTACAAGCATTTGCTTATACCATGGTCTCTGTTTGGCCCCAAAAGTTGGAAGGATGTTTTATCAGCAGTGTTAGCTGTATTGCTGCAGGCCTACATCATGATAGCCTGAGGCTAGACCCTTATGATATGTCTATTGATTCTGTGGTTGTGTTGTGCAGGATTTTCCCCCTTTCACTCAGGGTTACTCTGCTGCAGCAGTAACCTAGTTTGTGGGTGACCACTGGTAACTGCCTTAGTTCGCCGAGCTAAAGATTGGCTACATTGGCCCATTTTACACCATCATGCAAAGTCATTTCCAGGTGGTCTGAGAGAGAAACTGGACTTCAGTGCCAAACTCCTTGACATTTTTCAGCGGAAAAGAAAACTGCAGCTCAAAAACTGGAACACATGCATAGAAAACATAAAATAGAAGTGCATAAACATATAGAACAGTTTAAAACCGGGCTGGCCAATCAGCTGAATTCTAAGATGCATGATGAGGTACGATAGTGTAATCCATCGGGGAAAAGTAAAGAGGGCCACAGCTGTAGCAGCATCCAAGCAATGGTTGCTGAGTGGCCCTGGAAGCAACATGTAATGTAGCTTCATAGGAAGCAAGGAGAATATGACTCTCCTCTTACCACCCAATGTAAAGTGTCCTATTGGGAGTCCCTGCAAATTTATAAGCACCTTTTGCTTAGGGTCATGTATCGTTCATCTTCCTGGCTCGGGATTACAGAAGTCCAAGGAAAGACTCTCATTGCCTTCATTCCCATGTTTCAGAGCCTGTCAGAACAGGCCTGCTGTGCATCCAAATTTCTTCCTTTGGATCCTGTTATCCCAGTTTATATACACCCCACACCATGCCCCTAAGGAGCACAAAATGCTTTTTTCATAAATTACTGAGATTCTTAGGAGTGTTTGTGGGATACAGGCTCCAGAGTTCCTGACTCACTTTGGGGAAAAAAGGACTTAGGTTCCTAAGTGACTTGGCTGCTCTTGATAATGTTACTCCTGCTCTGTCATTTGCACAAAGTGAGGGTATATCTAAACCACTGTTGGCAGCATACAGCCGGCACAGGTAGACTCTGCTCAAACGCTACTTTTGGCTTATGATTTGAAACTGGGCTAACTTTCCCAATGCCACTGTCCCTCTCACACTTCTTCCTATCAACTAAATCTTTCTGTCAATCTTCTGATGTGGCGCGTAAAACACACATTCCTCTGTGATGCCATCTGCCTCACCCCGATTACTTGCCTGCATGGGAAATCTGTAGATTGAAGCTATCTGCCAACAAGGCATTGCAGGAAAACATTAGAAGGCTTTCTGTTAAGCTCTCCGTTTTGGTGGTGTTGGTGTAGATTAGGACCTACTGCAACTGTTACATCCACATCAATCACATAACTGATGACTTCCTTCCGTTCTTTCCCTCAGACAATACATATACCTGCCCTCCCACGGGGATGGGGTATTCTTGTTGAACTATTGGTGTCAATAGGTAAATGTTGCCTGGCCAACTGGTATGGAGGGAGGAATAGTCCTGGGGGCCTCATTTTTCAAATTGTCATTTCCCTTTCCCCTGAATACCTCCAGCCATTCGGAAAGTGTCAGGCGTGTACACAATACAAATGGCCGTATCCTTGGGTCCATTCAGTTCAACTGGTGCTGTGTAACTAGCACAAAGAGAATTCAAACTAGCAGAGAACCCCTCCAGAGAACTACCCATGTAGCTCTTCTGTGCCAGTGCTATCCCTCCCCCCACCACCTCCAACTCTTCCTTTAGGTCTGTACTGCCCAACCTAAGGCGAGACAGTGGATGGATCAAAGGCAATGTGGATGGCGAATGTTAAAAGGGAGGGAGGGGTGGTAACAAGGTGCACCACAATGCTTAGTTCTCTCCTTGTATAGACTCCAAGAACATTCAGGCTAGTGGTATAAGTTAAAGTTTCCCTTGGAAACCTTGATTTGTACTGAGGCCAGGCAGAACTGCATTAGGAAGCCACAATCATACTCTTGTCAGATCCCTTAACCCTGGAGAATTCAGATAGATGTTCACCTGGAACTTTCACACCCACAGTTATGGAGAGGTTTCAGACTTAAAACCTACCCTTCCACCCTTCGCAATTATACAATTCTAAATCCAGATCCCAATATTTGCCTAGATCTGAAATCTGGCCTCTCTTTGCGTGTTTTTGGTTAGCCTGTCATTTCCCCTGCACGTACTGAAATACACACTGAGTATTGTTCATGTCACAGACCCATCACAGCCATGTTTCAAATGTTGTGAACTATCTTTCTGTTTCCTTAACACTACCCCCTTTGCAGCCAGAGCAATTACTAGCCAGGGCCAAGACTCTTAAAAGTGATTTGAGGTGCTCCTGTTGACATACTTGAAAGGGGTTTTAATTTCAGCAAGTGCCGAACACTCACCTCCTTGAAAATCACACTATTTTAATGTTACAGCAACACGGCCTCAAAAATCACTCATCATCTGGAGAAAGTGGGCCTCTTCAAAATATGCCAACTCTCAGGTAAAAGTGTCAGAGACTTAGCATCTACATGCTAGTGAGATAACCCAGTAATACTATTTTAACCACCATTCAGATGAAGCAAATAATTCCATCCTCACTTATAGTTTCCATGTCATTTGCCCCATGTAGCTGTCTTGTGTATCTTGCAGGCATTCTGTAACCTGTAAGGGCCTCGTTTGGCCATGTTTCAGCGGGAATAAGGTGCTCTGAGTGTAAGGGAGGCAGCGTCTGCACAGAAGTAATTTGTAACTTGGCTGACCCTTGCAGATGTGGAATATAAACACTGTTGGAATTACCTAGAATTGTCTATAAAGATACAGAGGAGGAAGTAAAAGGAGTTTTCAGTTGCTGTTGTAACCTCTTGGAATTCCTTTTCAGCTGCAGTTAGCAAGGTTTGGACTAGTTAATGGGTACAAGGGCAATTCTTTAACTGTTCTGTTCTCTGTGGGGCATTTTAGTATATTTGCCACCTTACCCATCCACTTCTTAGGATAAAAAGCAATGGCCTTAAATTGCAGCAAGGGAGGTTTAGGTTGGACATTAGGAAAAACTTCTTGTCAGGGAGGTTAAACACTAGAATAAATTGCCTAAGGAGGTTGTAGAATCTCCATCATTGAAGATATTTAAAAGCAGGTTAGGTAGACATCTATCCAGATGGTGCGTGGTCCTGCTGTGAAGGGAGGAGACTGGACCTCATGACCATTTGAGGTCCCTTCCAATTCTAGTATTCTATGATTCTCTGTTGCAATTATCAGTATTCCCCTTTGTCCTGCAAGCACCTTTGTCATTTCTTCCATGCTGTACCCCCAAATTCCATAACTCCTCTATGCTGTTCTACAAATATCTCACTGATGCTGTGATGTCCATTGATTATTCTCAGTGGATGTTAAATTGAGGCATATTATTAAAAATATTCTCATTCTATTGCTTCCCTCCTCTCCTTCCTGCCCTTTGTTTTTCACCTGCTTGTTATGCCTGTCATTATCTAAGGCCTGGTCTATACTACTGTGGGCCATTCTTTTAAGTTACACAACTTCAGCTATGTAAATAAGATAACTGAAGTAAATATACTTAGATCTACTTACTGTGGTGTCTTCACTGTGGTAAGTTGATAGTAGACGCTCTCTTGTCAACTCCACCTACACTTCTCATTCTGGTGGTGTACCAAAGTCAATGAGAGAGTGCTCAGTGGTTGATTTATCATGTCTAGACTAGACACAATAAATCAACCCCCTGCTGGAGTGCTTGCTGCCCATCAATCTGGTGGATAGTGGTAAGACGGTAAACTCTTCGGGGTAAAAGAGATCATTGAAGTGTGGTAACTTGCTTGAAACATTTACAAGTGCCTGATGTGTGGTGGATAACTGACAACACAGGTGTTGGTATGTCTGCCGGCTAACCAAAGTGGTACTAGAACCATTAATTGTGCCTTCAAAATGAAAGCATGTGATACGTCTTGCTTCTCTAATACCAAGTTGAAACTTCTGAATAATTAATTCATGAGCCATTAAAATGCCTGCTTTTCTCAAACATTTTAGGGCTTAACCCTGCTATCAGATCAGTGTCAGCAAAGCCTCCAATCTGTATAGAATCCCATAGGATTCACTGGGGCTTTGTGATGGTGAAAGGATTCAACCACAATCCAATATCAGAGTCCAGGTCTTACCAGGCAATATCAAGCCTGTGCAGATCTCACCTAACCTAACTCTTTAAAATGAAGCACATTAATCCAGTTTTGTTCCATTGCAATAAATTAAACACATGCAAAGCAGAGGAACACACTTTTAAGTTAAAGTATTGTTTCCATTTAGTTGTCTGCCCTGTTTTATCACCAGTTAGTTTCTAAAATAAATGTAAACTATAAAACATATCTTTAAAAAAAATCAAATTACAAAATATATCTTCTAGAGGGGTAGAAAGCTCATTACAGTTATTGCGAGTTTTCAGTTATGAACATTCTCCTGCATTGGGGTGGATGGTTTTAATTCATTAAATTGTTAATTTTGAGGGGTCATTTAACCCATTCATTTATGTTTGGGTCTATCATGCACTGTCACTGTGTTTGCTGTGGCTTCATTTGCGTCCTTTTGTGTGTCTGTTGTAAATTTCTTCCATGTTGAAGCCAGCTGAGGCTCAGCTAATGTATCTGCCCAGGGAATTAAAGATGGTACCAGATTCCCCCTCACTGCTTGGGGCTGGCTATGCATATCCTCGGTAGCAGCAAGGGCAGAACAGTAGTAGCTTCAGACTGTGAATTCCCACTCTCGTCTGCCTAGAACAACACTGCTAGAGACATTGCTCCTTGCTCAGTGCTTGTGTCACAGCTACAATTTAGAATTTTATTTTATTTTTCAAATGATCAAACTGCCTAGGAGCTCCAGCAATGGACCTCAGTCCATTGTGTAAGTGCTGTTCAAACACAGACAAAAAGCTGTACCCTGCCCCAGCTCGCTTGGCAACCTTGGTTATTTCCTTCATTTCCCTTTATTTCATCATTAAATCTCCTCTCCTCACTCTCTCCCAATGAAACTTGTAACTTTGTCTCATTTTAAATGGCTACGCTAGTTTGCTTTGCACCTTTTGTTCCCTTTTCTAAAATTAACTGAATCAAGATGGAGCTAAACTATAGGATCCGGTTAATTTCAACAAGCTGGTATCAGCCATCCCTTCCACACTTCCTTGGCTTTATCATGGAGCTATGACAGGCATTCCTGTTGCATAAACACACACAATGCACATACTCTGGCTATCTATGCCCATGCATGCAAACTTCCATGCAAAGAACAGTAATGTGCGTGGATGAAAAGATTTAGTGAGTTCCCTGCTCTCATGCTATAACCGCTACCCTGGTTGTTTCACATGATGTTTTGTTTATGAATGACTTTGGAGAGCAATGCACTTAGTTGCCATGTGCACTTACCATATCATTCTCAGTCTCTCAAAAAATAAAAAATGATGTACAGCAACTCCTCCTTGTTGTTCAAAGCACAAAGGATGATGATGTTGGTAATTAGATGTTTGATGCTTTAAGCATGAATTTTTTAATCTGCTGCTACTGCTGTCAGAAGGACTCTGTAAACCCCCCAAGCCACAATTTGTCTCAGTCATTTAAAGTCTAAATGTACAGATATAACCATGTGTTCCGAATGACTCATTACGAGCTGTCTGTTCCATAATATGGATATTTTATAATAATTCATGAATGTTTTTTCTTTGAATAAAGGAAATTAATGCCTGCATCCTGCACAGAAATAATGGGGAGTATCTGATATAGAAAAGAAAATTTTGAAGGATATTGCTATGTGCAGGCTAAAGTGCTTTTTTCTTTCACCACTCTACCTGTTTTATTTTAATTATGGGAATCAAGAAATGGAGTTTCAGCCTTAACACTTAATTTCCTGCCTAATCAAACAAGATCCTGCTGTATCTGTTAAAATAAATAAGAACATAAGAATGGCCATACTGGGTCAGACCAAAAGTCCATCTAGCCCAGTATCCTGTCTGCTGACAGTGGCCAATGACAGGTGCCCTAGAGGAAGTGAACAGAACAGGTAAACCTCTCCTGTCACCCATTTTCAGCCTCTGACAAACATCCTGGCTAATATATATTGATGGACCTAACCTCCATGAATTTATCTAGTTCTTTTTTAAACCCCATTAAAGTCCTGGCCTTCACAACATCTTCTAGCAAGGAGTTCCACAGGTTGATTGTGTGCTGTGTGAAGAAAAACATCCTTTTGTTTGTTTTAAAACTGCTACCAATTCATTTCATTTGGTTATCCCAGTTCTTATATTATGGAAACAAGTAAATAACATTTTCTTATTCACTTTCTCCATACTTATCATGATTTTATAATCCTCTATCATATCTCTCTTTAGTCTCCTCTGAATATATTTAGAGATGGGTCTCAGTCAATACCTGGGATCGAAATACCCTCCATTTGCTAGTTGAGAGCTGCATCTGAATTATGCATTTTGGGTCCATCTCTAGCTATTCAACTTGTGATCAGTTCAGATCAAACAAAAACAGATGCGGAAATGCTAAGTATTGAAGTGAGAGAGCCACATTCACAACCCATTCATTGAACCAGGGACATCCAGAGCTTGAAACCTAAATGGCTATAGTGTGTGCTAAAGATCAAGTTCAGTAGTTCTAACAACTTGTATCCTTTTTTGATCAGCACAGAGAAGGACCCATCACATATATTCACCAGTGGGTTAAAACCACCAAGAGAAAGGAGCTAGAAAACCAAAGTAGTACTGAGAAAATAGGCCTCAAAGTTCTGAGAAAATGGAAGTTAAAACACTGAAAAATACAGTTTCCAAATCACTGCAGAAATGCAGTCATGTACTCCAGGCAAGGAACCTTGGAAACATTATGTGACCTCATTGGAAGGCAGGGTTGTGAGTAGGAAAGGGTATCTGAGTATGAGAGGATGACTGAAGAGAGCCAGTATGGTGCAGCTCCTGCACCTAATGCATTGAAAGGAGAACTGACAGGAAATTTGGGAGGCCAGCATTTAAACTCGGCAAAGGGAGGCCTCTGATAAACATTAGGAAGCCTCGCATGTGCTCTACCCTGATTCCACATGAAGTGGGGTGAATAATAGTGCTGGTCAACATTTTTTAAATAAAGTGGTGGTGGATGTTGAAACGTGGGTTTAAAACATTTTTTATGAAAATTGTTAACACTGGTGTATGTTGCATTTTCCCCTCCGATGATTACAGATTGGGGGAAGGAGATATTAGTGAAGTAGGGATGATTCTGGGATGCATTACCAGGAGTGTTGTGAGCAAGACATGAGAAGTCATTCTTCTGTTCTACTCTACATGGTTAGGCCTCAGTTGGAGTATTGTGTCCAATTCTGGGCACCGCATTTCAAGAAAGATGTGGAGAAATTGGAGAGGGTCCAGAGAAGAGCAACAAGAATGATTAAAGGTCTAGAGAACATGACCAATGAGGGAAGGCTGAAAGAATTGCGTTTGTTTAGTTTAGAAAAGAGAAGATTGAGAGGGGACATGATAGCAGTTTTCAGTATCTAAATGGGCGTCATAAGGAGGAGGGAGAAAACTTGTTCATCTTGGCCTCTGAGGATAGAACAAGAAGCAATGGGCTTAAACGGCAGCAAGGGAGGTTTAGGTTGGACATTAGGAAAAAGTTCCTAACTGTCAGGGTAGTCAAACACTGGAATAAATTGCCCAGGGAGGTTGTGGAATCTCCATCTGTGGAGATATTTAAGAGTAGGTTAGATAAATGTCTATCAGGGATGGTCTAGACAGTATTTGGTCCTGACATGGGGCCAGGGGCCTGGACTCAATGACCTCTCGAGGTCCCTTCCAGTCCTAGTATTCTATGATTCTAGGGTGTTTATTTATTTATTTATTTATTTAACAAAAACTCTTGGTTTAGTGTGACTCAGCTATGTTTAGGCACAACAATTGCTGAGCAGAAAAGCAGTATTATCTGCAAGTAAGTTAAACTTTCTAGGCAGCTGCCTTCATGTGCTTTAAATGTGGTGTCTTACAGAGTAGTATTGTTGTAACTTACAATTCTAGGGAAGAGGGTAGTGCATGTGAATCATAAAGGCACCCAAGACTGTGATGTTGGAATTTCTGAATTATTCATAGGCTCTTATTCACGGCACTGTGATTATTTCTGATGTTTCAAACTCTTGGATAGCCTTCGATGCTTGTATTATTTGTATGTAAATTCAAAGCATTAGGTGGCATTATCAATAAGGTACAGATTGAATCATAACAGCCTGTACAAAAGAATGCATCGTTAACAAACAAGGAATGATATTTAAACTGTCAAATTGCTGGCTGCCAGATGCAGTTTTTAGAGAAGAGGAAAAAATTGATTTTTTTGAAACTTCAGAATGCTAAGATCTCAGGGTGTTACCAGCTATACAAATGTTTGCCAGAGTTATAAGCATGGAAGAGTATTCAAACCTGCCATATTCCAACCTTTCTGGATGAATAGGTTGAATTCTAGCTCCGCCTGTGAATTAGAAGCTAGTAACTTTCCAGTCTTGAGATCAGAAAATCTGACACTAGCTATTCACTGGACTAACTGTAGTTGCATTTAATTAAACTATATTTTCAAATAACATTAAAGATCAGATTAAAGTTCATACGGTTAAGATAATATTGAAACTCTCTAACTCACCACTTTGTCTCTAACTTGCTGTGTTCTGTGAACAGCACCTGTTACTAGTTAAAGTCCCTTAGGTGCCAATTGGGAACAGAGATTCAGATTTAACTCTTAATTTCCATATTTGTGGGTGTTGAAAAGCAGACCCTCAAAGCCATTTGAATGCATTATTATTGTAGCTTTAATTTATTTCAGTATTTTTTTTATAAATCCTCCTCCCATTGCAGAGAATGACAAACAACATAATTGACTCTAATGGCTGAAAAATTATCTGTGCCGTTCATAAGCAACCAAAGGTCTGGTTCTACCTGATGGGTCTAGATAGTCGTACCTGCATAGATAGTCAAGTAGCTGTTTGCCCCAGCAAAACTGAATTGACTGCTATTGAAAACATGCACGACATATGACCTTGAAGATGGATGGTGGGTGAGTCTCCCATGGGAAACAGAAGAAGCCCAAACTTGCCAAGTGTTTGCAGGTACGCTGGGCAAAACAATAGAAGATACTGGAGATGAACTTGACATGCATAGTTTAGGTGCAGATGCTGAGGCATGCTCTCTAAAAACTCAGTGGTTTTGGCTTCTTACGGAGATACATAGCTGAAAATGCAGCTTTACTTCTCCAGAATGGAGAGGTGTTTGGAGATATGTCTAGAAAATGTACTGAAGGGTGCTGGAGGCTGATCTAAACTGTTGTATCCTACTTTTTGGAATATTTTCTATCCATCTATCTGATATTAAACCCATAAATTCATTTTTTGGTAACATCTGTTTCCCTGGAGGAAATGTACCAATTTGAGAATTAGTCTTGAAAGGTCTGAGTAATGAGAAGAGTGTTTTTTCATGGGGCCCTAGTCACTCATTCCTGCCAAGTCTCTGGGAACCCTGTCTTGTCTGTAGCATGGATGTATGTAATGGATGCAGATACTGCAGCTAGGCAGTTATTCAAACCAATCTCTGCAACAGATGCATACTAGACCTAATAGGCCTGTGTAATAAATCGCTGTGCCGGAGCCTGGCATAAAAATAAGATCTAAAATGAGAGGAAAACATCTTTACTTCTAGCTTCCATTAAAGCTGTTTTTAGAATAACAAATACTTTTAATCTGTTTTCCCCCCTGCTGCCTTACAAATATTCATCATTGTAACACATCCTGCAATCTAATTCAGGCAGATGGACATTTGCATCAATGTAGATGCCCTGTGAATCTCCCCATTCAGCTCCACTAGCAGGACTGGTGTATAAGACTCCATTCTAGCAAATGCTTATGTATGTGCTTATTTTTGCTCACCTGAGTGGTCTCTCTGACTTCCGTAGCACTATTCATTCTTAATGCTGAGTATGCATTCAGGTATTCACAGTATTGGGGCCAGAGTTGTATCAAAGGAGAGAGTGCAGCACTGAAACAATGGACTGAGATACATATTTTTAGGGGGAGTAGCCATGTTAGTCTCTTTCAGCAAAACAATGAGGAGTTCTGTGGTGCTTTAAAGACCAACACATTTGTTTGGGCATGAGATTTCACATGTTGGATCCCACTTCATCAGATGCATGAAGCTATACTGTATTCTCTTCATTTACCATTGATTCAATTTAATAATTAGGAATTTGATAATTGAAAATGTGATGAAGTGGTTAGTGCGTTTGGTTGTTTGCTGCTTCCCTTTAGAGCAGTGTTTCTCAAAGTGGGCTGCAGGCCTGCCCCAGTAAGCCGCTGGCAGGCCCATGCCGCTTTCTTTATCTAAAATGTCCATAGCCATGGAGCCTTGCAGCTCCCATTGGTTGCGGTTTGCTATTTCCAGCCAATGGCAGCTACAAGGCTCTGTGGCTATGGATACTTTAGATAAATACAGGGGAGCGGGCCCACCAGTGTCTTATCCAGGCAGGCTTGTGACCCACTTTGAGAAACACTGCTTTAGAGGACAGACTCAGAATGGCTCCATTGTGTGATAGTTTCTCTTCTGATAAAAGGTGAAGAAGTTTTTCTTTTATCTCTAATGTTTGGGGCCTGTGATTTCTGGGTCAGAATTGAGATCCTCTATATTTGCTGTCTTTATGAAACTTCAGTGTGGCTGTGATAATGTAGCTCCGTCATAACCATCCACTCCCGAGCAGCTATAGATTTGTTACAGTAGTTAATATTTGCATCACAATTTTAGCCCCGTCTTGTCGTGTTTCTTCATTTGGCTTAATGGACCTGAATTGGAGATCAGAGCATTTGGTTTGCAACACTCTGATTTAATTACTGAATTTAATTTATTTTGAAAAACAAAGTGTGATTTTTATAAACACCAATCTATAAAAATAATCTTTCTTGTTGGTTTTTGACTTTCGGGTGCTTTAAATTTTTTCTTGTGTACTTCTGTTTGAAAAGTGTGTTTTCTTGAGTTCTTGTTCCATTGACCAACAGTGTGGGAAATGAATAAATCTTTATCTAGGAAGCTGTCATGATAAAGCCAAGTTCTATAAATTCTTAGCTTTCAGGCATTGTGTATGGTCTTGATATTCTTGACTGTATTATTTATTATTACCGTTCTCATAGTTTTGCATTTCTAGCACCTTCTAACAAATGATCTTGTAGTGTTTTATAGATATCAACAATATGAGTCTCTCAACATCCCTGAGAGGGCAGGGAAGTATTTTCTTCCAAATTTTAGAGATATGCGAACTGATGAAAGAAATTGTGCAACTCATGAGAGGTTACATAGTAGCACTGGTGCTTTAGATACAAAATGTCTGTCTACAGTTGTCTACCAGAGGCTGCAGTAGATTTCATCACCCTGTTCACTGTGTCCCTGCCAATGGAAAAAAAATTATAGACTACTTCAGTTAAGTAGAGGAAATTCGTGTCTGAATTGATTAACTATGGATTAAAGTTCAACAAAGAGGGCTCCGGAAAATTGCCTGACAGTGATTTCCAAGCCTGGGAATTTTCCACTGAGAACATCTCATCTTCCATGCTCAAATCTGTCAGCAAGAGTTCTTCAGTGATTTGCATGTAGCCCTTTCTGGAACCATGCAAGTAGGGCCCTGAAAATCTGAGGCTATCTGCAGGTCATTTCTGCAGATTGTGGATTGGATGTGGGTACAAAGTTTGTATCCACACAGGAATTTATATACAGGTCTTCAGAGTTCAACAACTTGAATTGTGCTCAGTGGAAAACCAATGCAGCTCATGGGCTAGAGAGATCATGGCTTGGATCCAATGAGGCTTGCCTGTGACTCTGAGCATTTCGATACCTAATTTTTAATTAGATGTTCCTACACAAAGCATGAGTTTGGCACCTAGACAGCTTATACGCTGAATGGGAATAGGTGCCTTTCAATGTGATCTACAAAAGCCTGCATGAGAGTCAGGGAGCTGACTAAGGCCTAAAATACACTAGTGATGTAGGTTCATTTAAGTTATGCTACTTAAGCTATGTAAGATATGTAACTGAGGTTGACATAATTTCCTCGATTTCACATGGTGGCTATACTGTGTTATGTTGGCCCATTGACTCTTCTATTAACATAGATTCCACTTCTTATTTAGGTGGATTAATTAAGTTGTCAGGAGAGTGCTCTTCCATTGACTTATCATGTCTTCACCAGACCTTCTAAATCAATGCCCGGTGCATCAATTGCAATGGCGACCATTTAGCTCATAGTTTAGACAAGGTCTAAGTTAGACAATAAGATATATTGCTGAGAGAGCTGTGTCCTAACTCCTACTTTCTTGCAGAGATAGGCACCTATCTTCGTTTAGCAATCCATGAATGGGGCCTTCTGTGATGGAGTCAGATGGCTTAAGTACCTGAGGGTATGTCTACACTACCCCGCTAGTTCGAACTAGCGGGGTAATGTATGCATACCGCACTTGCTAATGAAGCCCGGGATTTGAATTTCCCGGGCTTCATTAGCATAAGCGGGGAGCCGCCATTTTTAAATCCCCGCTGCTTCGAACCCCGTGCAGAGCGGCTACACGGAGCTCGAACTAGGTAGTTCGGACTAGGGTCCTATTCCGAACTACCGTTACTCCTCGTGAAACGAGGTGTACCGGTAGTTCGGAATAGGCACCCTAGTCCGAACTACCTAGTTCGAGCCCCGTGTAGCCGCGCTACACGGGGTTTGAAGCAGCGGGGATTTAAAAATGGCGGCTCCCCGCTTATGCTAATGAAGCCCGGGAAATTCAAATCCTGGGCTTCATTAGCAAGTGCGGTATGCATACATTACCCTCCTAGTTCGAACTAGGAGGGTAGTGTAGACATACCCTAAGTTTTTTTTTTTCTTGTGAGCAGGCACCTAACTCCAGACAAAACAGGGGGGTGGTTGTGACTTTATAACTTTTAGTTCAGGAGTTAGTGCACTGAGCTGGAATGTAGGTTCAATTCCTCCCACTGCCTGAGAGGGAGAAAGGATGGAGGAGGGATCTGTCACTGCTGAGCTATGGGATATTCTGATCTGTGGCTCCCTCAATCTCTTTGTTGAAGCTGTTCCACTGTGAATAAATAAGAGTGATTGATTGGAGCAATAGACCTGCACCATGGTGGTCTCCCACCTCCCAGGTGGGTGCTTTCTCCAGCAGACTATAGAGTCACTATGGCCCTCTGCCTCAAAGATTATTTTAGTCTCCCCCTCAGAATAGTCCTTTGCTCTGTGGTTAACTCACTCTCCTGAGAGGTGTGGGAGAGCCCTGCTCAAATCCTCTCTCCCCCCTCAGGTAGAGGGAAGAATTGAATCTGCATCTCCCACACCCCAGGTAAATATTCTATTGGTCTAAAATGAGATAGGTTGAGCACCAGTGCCAGATTTTAAAGGGGACCCCTGTCTCATAGGCAGCCACTCAGCATGTCTCCTGGATCAGGCCCAGCATATGAGGTGGCCAGGGGAATGCCTGTCTTCCTGCTAGGCATGGGTTGCTCTGGAGCTTAGACACCTGGGCACATAGATGGCAGCCACAGAGCCCAAGCCCAAAGACACCTAAGGGACTGTTACCTTGAAAACAATAGGCACTGAGTGACAGTTGGTGCCTACAAGGTTTTGCTGGAATTTTTTGAATGGTACTAGAGCCTAAAACCTGCACTTAGGTGCCTGCACCTTGCTGTGCTGTTTGTGACCAGTGCTGGCTGTGAGCTGTAGGGGCTGGAGAGTGTAGGCAGGCACCAAATGGGGACCAGTTACATGTCACTTGTGCTGGCCACATTCTGGTAAGAGTTCTGGCAGGAATATTGCAGGGGGCATGTGACTGCATTCTCTCCCTTGCCTTGGGAAGATGTGGTTCCAGGTAGCAGGAGAGGTGGGTCCATCCTATGGGCCCAGCTAGGCATGGAGGATGGAGAGTGCCATGCAGGAAGGATTGGGTTGTCCGGTCACTCCCGCTCCTGTACACACTCCTGTACACCTGTCCCATGTGTGTGTGTCACCTTTTCCCATGTGTGTATATGTGGAAGGGTAGGAGTGTGTGTGTCACTTCTCCTTGTGTGAACCCTAAAGCCTTAAAGATAAGAAAATTCAAAGAATCCAAGTATGCAGTATTTCTTTTTAACATAGGTCAATTTGATGTGAATTTCAATGCTTGCATTGCATAGTTCTGACTGATTGCACTCCCTTGAATGTGAGTAATTTTACCAGGTGTCCCATATGCAGCATATGGAAATACAGTCACCCTGGCAGCTACCATCTGAACTAAAGGAGAATCTCTATTTGCTGTAGTAATATAAGGATTCACTGGCCACCAGAGGGCAAGACAATCATAAATGCTCAAGCAGGTCTCATTCCATTGGGGTAAGTGGTATGCACAGGAGACAGTCAGTAAGATTCAGTGAATTGCATTTTCTCGCTTTATTCCATGAAATATACCTGGGTCTCCTATAAAAATAGGAACCATCCCTCCTGTGTTTTAGAAAAAATCACTTTCCTTTAATCTGATGTACAGACCATTGCTGAGTGAAGTAAGTGGGGAATTGGCCACTGCCACTATTGAGCTAGAAAAGAAGCAAACTTTGTTAGGGTCTGGACAGCAGAACTACTGTATATGCGTTTGTCTTGTTATTTTCTTCCTGGCTTTTTTTTTTGTAGCTGGACTATACGAAGCTCAAAAGGAATAGAGTAAGGAAATGTCCAGAAAGTTGTCTTCTCAACCTTGACTCGTGTCAGCATCATGGCTGACCCATTTTGCTTTTGAAGGCACAGTACTCCATTATATTCTCTTTTCAAATATTAAGGGATGAGAAGTTCAGTGAACCAAAGACCAGGTATAACTGGAAGCAAAGCCACAAAGAAGATGGCTCAGCAATGCAAAAGATAATAATGACATATATTGCTCATTTATTCTAGCACCTCTGGTGACCAGGGAGTATTAAAAAAGGGCACAGAATGTACAAAAAGACACTGAATTGGTGGGTGATAAATGCCAAGCAGCCAAAAGCTTATATGACCAGATAACCCTTGAATTATGCCCTGAGGTTCATTGGAATCAGGGTCTAATGCACTGTATGGGGCGCTTGTTTCCATAGGGGTCACAATCTCCTGGTACTGCTCCTGAATAATGCAGTAGGAAAGACCCAGTAGATCTTAGCTCCTGTTGGAGGGATGCAGAGAGAGAAGAGCTCTGATAACTGTAACCCAAAACACTTAGGGCTTCAAAGATGCTCATCATTGACACCTTGACCTTCATCCAGAAGTAATTTAGAAACCAATGCAGAGCATATGCCACCAGCGTTATCTTCAAACATTGGCCCAGCCTACTCAAGGAACATTTCGCAATCTTGATTGTGTATCAACTTCTAGATTTCCCACCCGCCACCCCAAAGGCATACACAATAAGAGCATTTTATAGCCCAAAGCTGGGGCAGGGAACGGTATCCTCGAGGAAAAGTCATAGCCTTCTCACCAGCCATAGCTGAGGCTGCAGGCTGTATTGGCATGTTGAGTATATCCACAATAGAACATGCAGATGGAGCCTCTCTCTGCTTCCTCTTCCCAACCAATGTTTCCTCAGTCCTGTCAAGCTAAAGCTGTTGAGAATATCATGCATCTTCACATGTGCATGTACTGTGACACCAATGCTGTGAGCCTGAATAAATGGACACAAATCAGAAATAAAGAATGGTAACATACAAACAGCAGGAGAAAATTTTAATCTTTCTGGGAACACATTTACAGACTTGAAAGATGCCATCCTCAGGCAAAAACAAACACAAAACCAAAAAACTTGAAAAACAGGCTGCAACATGAAACTGCTGAGCTGGAATTAATATGCAAATTTGGCACCATCAAAATGGGTCTGAGTAGGGATTGGGAATGGCTTTCTAGGTCATTTTCCACTTAAAGTATTCCCACACTCTTTTCCATATCCACCCTGATTGAATTAACTCTGATGTAACACTCCCATCTGTGTATCCCTACTATCTGTTTCTTTTTTTTTCACTTCATCCATCTGATAAAGTGAGTTGCAACTCGTGAAAGCTTATGCCATAATAAAATTGTTAGTCTTTGAGGTGCCATGGGACTCCTTGTTGTTTTTGCTGAAACAGACTAACACAACTATGTCTGAAACCTGTCATCAATAAAGTAAGTAACATGCTGATATTTTTCTAGACTTCTTCCTTCCTTCTTCAAGGTGTGCAAATCTGGAGTCATCCCTATCTTATCTGTTAACAAGAAGTTTGCTTACAGTGGTATCGTCACCTTTCAGAAACGGTGTAGAGTGGTACATTCCAGTTGTCACTTTGTTCATCTCCTATTTTGGGTTCCATTAAAACAGTTAAGACATCTGAAGAAGAGAGGGAAATTAATAGATTTCAGATTCTTATTGGAGGCTAAGTTCTGGCAGAAGAGAGCTGCCATTTATATTTCTTTGACAATATTATTTCTGCTAAGGGCACCCTGTGTAATCTGAGGCTGTTAGCCACCTTAACATCTTTGTTTGCTGTGGGCTTCTTGCAATAAATCCCCTCTGTCTGAGAGAGCCTGAGGAGCTCTACATTTCTGAACAATTTCCCCTCTTGCTGATGATTTTCAGGGGACTGTCATATATCATTTTTTATAGAATTGTTTGACTGGAGAATTAATTTACATTGGGATCAGGCAGCCAAATTAAATATGTTAATAGTTTCTTCTTTCTCTCTTTCCCTGGTCTCTAGATCCATTAAGTGGTCATTTTATTCAGAAAGAAAGGCAGGAGTCATGTTCAATTGTCAGGAAAAATCAGCATCAATAATCACTTGGTTCTAGATATTTTTACTAAACAACAAGATTTGTGCTCCCTAATCTCATTGGCATGCAAACACATGAGCATGCATCCATATACAAGCAGAGGGAAGATTTAGTAATCTGCAGTGTAAATTATATCATATATTTACTTAGCCGAATCATGCACCAGCCCTGTTAAATTGTTTACTAGTGTCAGTGTCATAAAGGCCTGCCAACCGGGGAAGAGGGGTGGTAAAGGGAACAATTGCCCCAGAGCCCAGCGATTCAAAGAGACTCAGGGCTCCCACCTGTTGCTGCTGCTATGGCACCAGTGGCTCCAGAGGCCCAAGCCCTTGAATTCGCTGCAGGAGTGCAGCACTGTACATTCTGCATGGCTCTAAGGAGTGAGTTCTGGCTGTGCCCTGCCCAGCCCCACCCCTTCCAGAAGCATAGAGCCACCCCCTCTGTTCAGGTGTCCATGGAGGCTGTCAGCTCCTTTGGTGTCATAAATCCAGTACAGGGAGTGGTAACTCTAGACATTAGCAAACAGTTGCTTAGGGTCCCCAATGGGGTAACACTGTTTATGAGTGTATATTTATGAATTAACCAAAATTATAGTTTTTAATGGTTAGTGATTTCATAGATGTATGGATTTTAGGACAAGACAGAACCACTGTGATCATCTAATCTGGACTCATACGTTCTCCCCAGTCATTTCTCTGTTAAGCCCATAACTTCTGTTTGCGATAGAATCCATACTGGAGAAAGATATGCTGCCTTCAAGTGATGTAGAAATCACTACACCTGTTGGAAAGTTATTCCAAGGGTTAATTACACTCACTGTGAAAAGTGTGTGCCTAATCCGAATTCCTCTAGCTCCCCCTTCCAAACACTGCTTCTCTTAATGCCTTTTTCTGCTAGATTAAAGAGCCCTGTATGATATGAAGTCTCATGTAGATACTTATAGACAATAAGTATATTAAAACATCACCACACAGCAAATGTAATGAGCCAAATCCTGGTTGACTTATTCAGTGAGGTCAATGGGATATCTCTTGTGAACATGAGAAGCTACATTTGGCCCAATATACAGGAATGCATATGCATTCTCTGTCTCTTTGTATGTGGGTGGGGTTTTTTCTGTTCTCATGGTTTAAGTCTGTGCTACAGAAACCCTCTAAGCATCATAGTCCAGTCCCTCAGGGAAATGGTCCTAATGTAGAGGGGCAAGGTATTCCCTATTTTCATGTTCTGATGCGAATGGGCTTTTCTCCCCACATTCTGAGCAGATCACATTAGCTCAGCTTTTTTTCCCTTTGATAAATCTCTTTCTGCCAATTTTTACAAAAGAGCCCACTGGAGTTCTGTATATATTTTATATGATGGTATATATGAGTTTTCTGGTCATTTGTGTGTGGTTTTGTAGCATTTGGGACACTTCACAGATACAGGAGAATGTCTGAGCTTTTGTGATAAGAAGACCTAAATTTCAACTGAATGTTGCCTTAGGTTTGACCGGAGATGCACAGTCCAACATATCTGGCTAAGGGCAGGTTGTCAACATTTGGAGGCTGAGGTTCAAATAGTAGGGTCAGGCATGGAAGAACCTCCATCATTAACAACCTGAAGGGTTAAAAACATGAAAAAAAATCATTCCAAGAAAGTGCATATTGGCTTGTACCATACTTTTGCAGCTATACAGCAAATATCATACAGCCATCAGTGTTTATGACAAGTCAGCACAAGAATTGCTTTCCAAAGTAGTTCAGCTATTGCTACCTATGCCCAAGAAGAGATCCTGGTGCACATCCAAGAAATGATGAAGCCATTGTAGATAAGCAATTCAGACAGAATTTTCATAGTTTGACTGGAAGCAATAGAGTGCAACATGTCCCCTAGAGTCCAAACGTCAGCATAGGTCATCTCCTACCACAGAATAGATAACAGCCTGGACCTTAGGGTGCTCACATGGGAGGCAGGAGACCCAGGTTCAACTCTCTGCTCCATATTGGACCCCACAAGTACGCTAGCCATCAAACTATTGCCTGTTCCAAACTCTCTCTTGTTCTCTTACTGTCTCTGGATGTGACCAGACATTTCATCCTTGACCTGGGAATCCTTCCCAGCAAAAGTTTCCTCAAAGCTTATCCTTTTCCCACCAAAAGTTTTGGTTTTGATGAATTAGCATTTTCCATTTGGTTGCAAAATTCCTGACTTACTCTAGTGAAGATAAACCTGGGGAGAAGGGAGGGAGGAAGAAGCATGCAGGCCAGATATAGTGTACTGACTCCCACAAGGAAGTTTGATAAAGCTGCTTCAAACAATTTTTTTAAAGTGCATGTTCACTAACTCTGCAGGAAAGGGGGTGGAATAGAATGCAATTAACAAATCAGTGTGGTAGCACCAGCTTGGGCATTTACATCTGTTTTATTAGGGTTGAGAAAAGTATTGAGCCAGAATGGAAATGACCTAAAAATTCAAGAAACCTTCCTATAACTTGCCACAGTGCCTTTTCTCTCATGATGAAAGCAACACGATCCAGCCTAGTGTGCATTAAGAAAAAACCCACTTTCCATGAGCTGTCACCAAAATGTCAACATCTTTATCCAAATGTAACCAAGGCAGAAAAACCATTAACGAGCTGGTAGCCATTCAAAATCATCTGTAACCAGCTGGAACAAAACCACAAATTGCAATGCAGACACTCAGCATGGAACCAAGCATGACTCCGTTAGTTCCTGCCAGAATCAACACTCACGGCCTGGAATGAATTCAGAACAGCATAAAGCCATCGCTCTCAATCCTCTGAATGACATGAACCTAGTCCTAGTTGCAGGAGCCAAACTGGAACTTTTCTGGTAATAACTAATTTTGGGTGGTCCTGGCAGGTTGATATTAGTTCTGGGAAAAACTAATCTACAGATTCCTAGTGTGCTTTCTCAGTGAAGCTAGATTATTATGATGCATAATAGCAAGAATGAAAATATTACATGTTCACATTTTCCATTTCCAGTCCTCCTGCTACCATATAGTCTCATACATGATTCTGTATGGGTTCTGTTTAATAACAAACAGCTCTTTCTGGGTTTACCTTTGTTAGAAATGATAAAGGAGCTTTGCTCTGGGGCCCTGGCAAGGTGTGTGTGGTGTTTGTTTGTTTTTGTTTTTTGCTTGGTATTGAGTATTTAATTTGTGCAATAGAGATCAGTTTAGGGCACCAATTAGGCAAGTTCTTTTGACTCTGCAAATGCCTCTGCTTCATTTCCAGGCCTGTTTCTGTTCTTAGTGTCAATCTGGCCATTCAGTTTAGTTCAAACCTTAATCACCTGTTAGTGGAGGCAGTAAAATGAACCCAAAATGGCTTTGCATAATAATTCTATCAAAAGTAGCATGTGAGAGTCTCTTGGATTGTCATAAAAATGTACATAACCTTTAGAAGAGAGATATTGCACCAACCTCTAGTTTTAAAGGGTTTCTTTTTCCAGTGCAATGTTGTACCATCAACTTTTATTCCTGTAATTAAGTAATGGGTAAAAAACCCAGACAGTTAAAGATGAGCTTTGCATTTATATTTAATTTTACTCTTATAAATATTTATATGTCAGCAAAAGAGAGACTGGGCATCCGTTGTCCTGAAAATGTTCCCCTAAAATGTTACCTAGAATTGCCCTTCATCTAAAAATGCAGGGACAGAGCATAGCAGTGAGTGTGTGTGTTTGGGGGCAGGGGTGGATGGGTGATGGAGCCTGGGTTTTACCTGCTATATATCAAACCACAATAAATAATAAATAAATCAGAACTGAGATACATCATATAAAGCCAGATTGCAACCCCTTTAATCACACTGGTAACCCGTTACTCATGGGAGTAGTCTATGGGTACCAGTGGGATCACTTGTCATATTGGTGATCAGTTACTCATAGGCATATTCAATGAGTACCAGTGAGACTAATAAGTAACTGGTCATTAATGTGAGTGGTTCATATAACTTGTAATTTACCATTACAATTTTTCATGGTTCCTGAAAAATATGGGCCTAATAAAAAAATCACAGTCTAATGTTTGTGTTTTTGGTAAATAATCTGAGAATCTTTGTATAGTCTAAATTAAATATAGAATTGCTATTCCTGGTGAATCAGGCTGAAATATATATAAAATAAACTTATGGTGTAATGGAATTGTTTTCAGGAATGAAATCCTGTATGTAGGTGACTTTACTAAAAAGAAACTAATAATAAATTGTTCAGAAATGTCATTAAATATCCTGTTTATACTTTCAGCTATTAGGTATTTAAGACTTTTGTTTGGAAGCAACGTATAAAAGAGGCTATTTGAACATTCTTTTCCTTACACTGCAGACTTCTAACATGCAAAAACATTACCCCTCAATTGTTTGTTCCACTTTGAATTTGTCTTATAAATCATTCAGTTTGCATTAGTTTTTAGAAAATATGGCCCAATTTATCTGCTCAATAAAAAGGCTTTGTATTGTAATCCAAACCGCAGCGTCTTTAAAAAAAATTACAGAAAAATCTCTGCAACCTGTAATCATAGGATAATTCTTATTATAACAGAGTAGGATTAATAATGCATGTAATTATAATATACAATTTTTGGTAGGCTTTTCTAATTATAAAAAAATTACAGATATCAACAGTGCGATTCTGAAATACCTTTCATTTATTATGTAGCTCTTTTAATCAATGCTCTGCCAGTGGAAATCAAGTCAGAATGTTATTATGGTCTCTCCTTCTGGATCTAATTACAGTAGTAACTCATGGCTCAAAATCTGAGAAAACACACCATGCAGTTTATAGCTTTGAAGAACAGCTATTAATCCTACCTTCTAATGCAAGCCAATGAATGCATTAAAAATCTTTAGCTTTGAAAATAAACATACAGATATAAGATAACTTTCAGTCCTATGATTATACCATATATTTTAGAGAGTTTGTACATCTGTCTGTGTGTCTATTTGTTTGTTCAAGAACTGCTCCTACATGGTAAGAGATAGGACCATCTAATTTGGAATGCAGCTTACTCTTACTATAACTTAAAGCAAGGTATGGGTTTGGTTGTGCCAGAACAATGGGATGTGTTTGGAATTTGATTGTTTCTCATAAAATGGAAAGGGAGGGGGTCAAGTAGGAGGGACAATTATGCTGTAGAATGACCACAGGCGGGCAGCAAGGGGCCAGAGATGGGCAACAGGATAGCTATAATCCTATTGGGGCAGCAGGGGGGGGCAGAGAAAGAAACAGCTATCTGTGTGTGTCTATTTGCCATCCAGCTGGGGGAGATGAACTTTCCTCTCTCCCCCAGCTGTGCCTGCTGCTGCTGTAGCAGTCATAGACATATAGCTTCTCACCTGGCCCCAAACTGCTGTGGTGAGAGAGGGTTTGGGGATGTCTTCTCTCCTCAGGGCATCCTGAAAACTGTAAACCCCTCAGCCCCAGCCCCACCACCACCCCCAAAGCACTGATTTAAATGCAGAAAACAAAACTTATTTAAGGACCTGAGCAACACCGGGTAAATGGTCTAGTGATTCTATACATGGGGGTCTCAAGAAGGGAGTATAGAGCAGTCCAACCTCCACACCTGATTAGAAACATGCTGAATGGGAGGTATAGAATTGCAGGGTCTTAGGCCCTGATCCTGCACCATTTAAAGTTAGTGTGTGCTTTGCCATGGGTTTCAATGAGAATAAGATTAAGACTTGGGGCCTAGTTTCCAAAGGTGTTTAGACACTTCAAGATGCAGATAGATGCTCCGTGAGATTTTTTTTTAAACCTAAGCACATTAGACAGCTAACTTCTACTGGCTTTAATGAGGCAAGGTGGGTGAGGTATCTTTCACTGGACCAAATTCTATTGGTGGAACAAACAAACTTTGAAGTTACACAGAGATTTTCAGGTCTGGAAAAGGAATCAGAGCGTCACAGCTAAATACATGAAATTGTTATATATGCTAGGGGCTAGTTCATGTTGCAAGAAACCACTTGAAACAAAATGGGCAATTAACACTTCTGCAGTCATAGGCCAACGGAAGATTAGTAGGTTACATATAGTTGCACTGATCCATAAAACCTCCTGATACCTTAATATTTAGGGCTAGTCTACACTACATCACTGGTGCATCTTCTAATGAAGATACTCTAATGGGAGAGAATTCTCTTCTCTTCAAAGTAATACCACCTCCACCTGAGACTGTAGCTATGTCAGTGGGGGAGTGTTTCTTGCCAACTTAGCACTATCCACACCAGTGCTTAGGTTGGTGTAATTTACATCAGTTGAATGGCTTTTTCACACCCCTGAATGATGTAAGTTATATTGACATAGGTGATAGTGCAGACAAGCCATTAGTATCTTGCAGAGTTATGAATTTAAGTTCCACTGCTCTTCTTTTGAAGGTATTGTGCAGGTTTCCTTTGAGGACTATGACTGATGCTATGTCTACACTACAGTTTTTTCAGAAAAATGGCTGTTTTTTCAAAAAAAAAAAAAAAACTTCACTTACATCCACACTGCAATCGCATTCTTTCAGAAAAAAATTGAAAGAACAGAGAGGTTTTTCTGACATTGGTAAACCTGTTTCTATGAGGAAGAAGCCTGTTTCTGAAAGAGCTCTTTCGGGGGAAAAAGTGTGTGTGGACAGGGAAGAGGGAGTTCTTTTGAAAGAAGAGAAAAGAGGAAAAAAGCACCGGTGCCCTGGTGGCCATTCTGTTTATAGTAATCACAGCTTAAATGCAAGATAGTGTCCATTCAGTGTGAACTCTATCTTTTGAAAAAGCAGATTGCTTTTTCTATGCGCTTTGGCAGTGTGAAACACTCTGTTTCAGAAGAAGTTTTTTCAGAAGATTTCTTCCGGAAAAGCTTCTTCCGAAAGAAGCCTGCAGTCTAGATGTAGCCTGACAGGTCAGGTATAGAGTTATAGTTTTGTGAAAAATGTTTGCTACCATATGAGAGAGGGGTTTTTCTACTATCATTTTTCTGTGTGAATTCATTCAAACGTGTAATTTCACTGACATCCTGATTGGTGTTGGGGCATTTGACGATTTGGATGAGGTATATCCCATGTTGTCACAGACGTGTAGAACCCATGAATCCTGAAAGGTCTATTTTGGGAAACATTGACCTCATAGGCATAGAGACTTCTCTGCTGCTTTGATATAGGTCGCTCTGGCAGAGTCTGGTGTCACTCTGAGTTGGTGTGCCCTGTACTGTGGGGAAGTAATATCTGATGATGGTCTTGGCAAGGCTGGAGGGTTGTTTGAAGACCTGAGGAGTGGGTTCAGGAAGGATTTTTTTTTCAGAATGGGGGGTTTGAATTGTTTGGCAATACCTCATGTGGCTTCCAGTGTGGAATGGTAAGTGACAACTAAGAATGTGGGGTTGGTGTTCTTTTTTTCCCCTCCTGCTTTGAAGCTGCTTCTCTCAGGAGATCTGTCAGGGAGACCCATTTCATAGAATCATAGAATCATAGGACTGGAAGGGACCTCGAGAGGTCATCGAGTCCAGCCCCCTGCCCTCAAGGCAGGATCAAGCTCCGTCTACACCATCCCTGACAGATGTCTATCTAACCTGTTCTTAAATATCTCCAGAGAGGGAGATTCCACCACCTCCCTTGGCAATTTATTCCAATATTTGACCACCCTGACAGTTAGGAATTTTTTCCTAATGTCCAATCTAAACCTCCCCTGCTGCACTTTAAGCCCATTACTCCTTGTCCTGTCCTCAGAAACCAAGAGGAACAAATTTTCTCCTTCCTCCTTGTGACACCCTTTTAGATATTTGAAAGCCGCTATCATGTCCCCCCTTAATCTTCTTTTTTCCAAACTAAACAAGCCCAGTTCATGAAGCCTGGCTTCATAGGTCATGTTCTCTAAACCTTTAATCATTCTTGTCGCTCTTCTCTGTACCCTTTCCAATTTCTCCACATCTTTCTTGAAATGTGGCGCCCAGAACTGGACACAGTACTCCAGCTGAGGCCTAACTAGTGCAGAGTAGAGCGGCAGAATGACTTCACGAGTTTTGCTTACAACACACCTGTTAATACAACCTAGAATCATATTTGCTTTTTTTGCAACAGCATCACACTGTTGACTCATATTCAACTTGTGGTCCACTATGACCCCTAGATCCCTTTCTGCCATGCTCCTTCCTAGACAGTCGCTTCCCATCTTGTATGTATGGAACTGATTGTTCCTTCCTAAGTGGAGCACTTTGCATTTCTCTCTATTAAACCTCATCCTGTTTACCTCCGACCATTTCTCTAACTTGCTAAGGTCATTCTGAATTATGTCCCTATCCTCCAAAGAAGTCGCAACCCCACCCAGTTTGGTATCATCTGCAAACTTAATAAGCGTACTCTCTATCCCAATATCTACATCATTGATGAAGATATTGAACAGTATGGGTCCCAAAACAGACCCTTGAGGAACTCCACTTGTTATCCCTTTCCAGCAGGATTTAGAACCGTTAACAACCACTCTCTGACTACGGTTATCCAGCCAATTATGCACCCACCTTATCGTGGCCCTATCTAAGTTATATTTGCCTAGTTTATCAATAAGAATATCATGCGAGACCGTATCAAATGCCTTACTAAAGTCTAGGTATATGACATCCACCGCTTCTCCCTTATCCACAAGGCTCGTTATCTTATCAAAGAAAGCTATCAGATTAGTTTGGCATGACTTGTTCTTCACAAACCCATGCTGGCTATTCCCTATCACTTTATTACCTTCCAAGTGTTTGCATATGATTTCCTTAATTACCTGCTCCATTATCTTCCCTGGGACAGACGTTAAACTGACCGGTCTATAGTTTCCTGGGTTGTTCTTATTCCCCTTTTTATAGATGGGCACAATATTTGCCCTTTTCCAGTCTTCTGGAATCTCCCCTGTCTGCCATGATTTTTCAAAGATCATAGCTAAAGGCTCAGATACCTCCTCTATCAGCTCCTTGAGTATCCTGGGATGCATTTCATCAGGACCTGGTGACTTGCTGACATCTAACTTTCCTAAGTGATTTTTAACTTGTTCTTTGTGTATCCTATCTTCTAAACTTACCCTCTCTCTGCTTGTATTCACTATGTTAGGCACACCTCCAGACTTCTCGGTGAAGACCGAAACAAAGAAGTCATTGAGCATCTCCGCCATTTCCAAGTTTCCTGTTACTGCTTCTCCCTCCTCACTAAGCAGTGGGCCTACCCTGTCCTTGGTCTTCCTCTTGCTTTTAATGTATTTATAAAAGGTCTTCTTGTTTCCCTTTATGCCTGTAGCTAATTTGTGCCTTTGCCTTTCTAATCTTGCCCCTGCATTCCCGTGTTGCTTGCCTATATTCATCCTTTGTTATTTGTCCTAATTTCCATTTTTTATGAGACTCCTTTTTTATTTTGAGATCATGCAAGATCTCCTTGTTAAGCCAAGCTGGTCTTTTGCCATATTTTCTATCTTTCCTACACAGCGGAATTGTTTGCTTTTGGGCCCTTAACAACGTCCCTTTGAAATACTTCCAACTCTCCTCAGTTGTTTTTCCCTTCAGTCTTGCTTCCCATGGGACCTTACCTACAAGTTCTCTGAGCTTATCAAAATCTGCCTTCCTGAAATCCATTACCTCAATTGTGCTGGTCTCCCTTCTACCTTTCCTTAAGATCATGAACTCTATTATTTCGTGATCACTGTCCCCTATACTGTCTTCCACTTTCAAGTTCTCAACTAGTTCCTCCCTATTTGTTAAAACCAAATCCAGAACAGCTTCTCCTCTGGTAGCTTTTTCAACCTTCTGAAACAGAAAGTTGTCTCCAATGCAGTCCAGAAACTTATTGGATAGCCTGTGCCTCGCTGTGTTAGTTTCCCAACATATGTCTGGATAGTTGAAGTCCCCCATCACCACCAAATCTTGGGCTTTGGATAGTTTTGGATAGTTTCATGGTGTGATCTACTCTGGTGAAATGTCCTTGTTTGGTGAAGGCAGGTTTATATGTGTTTAGGTGTTCATCCTGGAACTTCTCCTTGGAGCAGTTTTTTTGGTCTGTCTGGGGTGGTTATTGAATCTGTGGACATAAGTGAGAGTTTCTTGAATCTGTTTGTTCATCAGGATCCATTGTTGAAGCTGATTGTGGTGTCCAGGAAGTTGATGAGAGAGAGTTTGATGGGTGGATGGTGATTGTTGAAGGTGTTGTGGATGCCTGAAGATTTTCTGAAATTTACTTTTGTTTTCATATGTACACACACACAATGCACGTGCACACACTTATGCGTGCGCAGCACACCCTGATTACTTGGTGTCATATAGTGCTCGTAGCTTAATTCTTTAGCAGCTCTATGCTATGAGATGCAATGAGTTATAGTCCGTGGCAAGTAGTTTACTCCAGGTATTGACAGACAAGCAGTTCTTATAGCATTCATAAGGAAAACAACACAGAGAGTAACTATTACAAAGAATAATTACGCACTCTTAATCCTTCAGGATCACATTATACAGCACCTTACTGTAGGATCCATAAGAATTCAGAGAGGCTTGTACAATTCCTATTTACAGCCTATAATGTAGTGTGTAATGTTGTCTTTATGGTAAGGTCATTACTTATCCTTTGTTTACCATGGAGGATGGGAACAGGCGTCTCAGACTCCCAGAGCTTTTCATAGTTAGTTGTGTTGTTTAACTGTTCTCAGGGAAAACTTCTCCATGCACTGTATTTCTAAATCCTTTGTAACGGAGTCTGAGAGAATGTTGGCCTTGCAGAGCAAAAGCGAATATTTTCTCCAAGGGATAATACTGAGCCGCCCGGGCCTTTTCAATTGTTGTTAACAATGGAATCATATGAATTTAAAAAAGGCTTCTTCTGTATTGTCTTTTGAAAACAGATAATAGTTCTGCTGTTGCATTTGCTGACTATTGGCTTGCTGGTGCCTGCTGAATTTATAGACATCTGACTTTTCGTAAGGAAGCAGCCCTGGAGAGCGAACCAGTTGTTCAGGCACTAACAAAAGCACTGCCATAAAGCACAGTTCTGTTTTATACATGATGTAAATAGATGGGGCTATTCTCTTGTTCACGCTGTCAGGCATATTGTTAAATGGGTTTGAATTCCCAGTGCCATTCCAAGAGAGAGAGGTTTGAACATGTAATTAGGATTATTGTCTAGTTTCACTGTTGCATTAATGAGAAATGAGGAGAATGTGTATTTTTTGTTAGTTTTATGGGGTTTGATCATTATTTCATAGTCATGATTTCTTATTGTTTAGATTGTGTTCCACTGTTTGGATTCCCAGGACTTAGCATTTCCTGAAGCTGCAGAATGCTAAATGTGCGTGTGTGTCCAGACCTGTTGACCCGGCATGGGTGAGGAGGGAGAGGCGGAATTGTCCCGGGGGGTCTCCGCAGCTCTCATTGTCTGGGAACTGTGGCCAGTGGGAGCTGAGGGGTAGGTGTCAGTGGCTGGGGAAGCACATGGAGCCACCTGGCCCCCCTGTCTAGAAGTCTGCCAGAAGGGTGAACTGATCATTTTCAGGAGCTGCCCAAGGTCAGAGCTGCCACCCCCCTCCTCTCACATCTCAATCCCCTGCCCCAGCTCAGAGCCTGCACCTGCCACCCAAACTCCCTCCCAGAGCCTGCGCCCCCTCCCACACCCAAACTTCCTCATAGAACTTAACTACTCACCCCCTCCAGCACCCAGGCCTGCAGCCCCACCCCTTCCTGCACCTGAACACTGGTGACAGTTGGTGATGGTGGGGAGAGGATGCAAGGGATGGAGAGGGGATGGAATGAGCCGGGGTGGGGCATGGCCTCAGGGATGGGACAGGGAAAGGGTCTTTGAATTTGCATGATTAGGCAGTTGGCAGCCCCACCGGGCAGGCATGCGGAAGCCCTAGCCCTGCTGGGAAAGCACACCCAGCAGTGCAGCTGGCAGTCTCAGCATGGATGAAATGTCAGGCAGACTGTGTCCATGTGGGCCCAGCTCATGCATGTGTGGGGGCCCCTGATTGTTCTGCATTGGTATCTGCACTGCAAGATACCAGGCCCGTCTGCATCATAGCGTTTCGTTCCATTCAACTTGATCGGGGCTGTTCCTGAGGACCATGCATTGTATTCTGGCCAAAATATCAATATACTAGGTTAAGTCTATACTACCACCCTAGTTCGAACTAGGGTGGTAATGTAGGCAACCGGAGTTGCAAATGAAGCCCGGGATTTGAATTTCCCGAGCTTCATTTGCACCTCGCCGGGCACCGCCATTTTTAAATGTCCGCTAGTGCGGACTCCGTGCCGCGTGGCTACACGCGGCACAGACTAGGTAGTTCAGAGTAGGCTTCCTAGTCTGAACTACCGTTACTCCTCGTGAAACGTAGTCCGAACTACCTAGTCCGTGCTGCGTGTAGCCGCGTGGCACGGAGTCCGCACTAGCGGACATTTAAAAATGGCGGCGCCTGGCGAGATGCAAATGAAGCCCGGGAAATTCAAATCCCGGGCTTCATTTGCAACTCCGGTTGCCTACATTACCACTCTAGTTCGAACTAGGGTGGTAGTGTAGACATACCCCTAGAGACTGGTTTAATTTCCAGTTTGTTGGAAACCAAACTTCGGATCAGGTTCATATTTGTATTTAAATAGAGAGCAGAAAATCAGGGAGAGAAAAAATGCCTTTCCATATTGCATACCATTGCTTCTCCTAAACAATAATAAACATCTCTACAAAAACTTTGTTGAGGCTTTTCACCACCTCTTGGTCCCTTGAAATTCCTCTTTGACTGGGGCCCTTAAGGTACTGTGATAGGGTTTGCTTGTCACACCAGCCCTGAGAGAGTTGAATTAGGCTAGGTTTGTTCAGTCAGCCAATTAAGTTGGACGTGAGAAAGATTTAGGCTATGCAGAGCATGACTATTAGAAGGAAACAGGATAAAGCCAGGATCCTGGCAACGGTGGTTAAAAGGAGGTAGCAGGAGGACAGCCTGCCGAGTATCTCTCCCTGAGGCAAGGGAGAAGGAAGGGGAGATAGGAAACATTTAAGAAAGGGTTCACCTGGCCTAACAGAGAGTGGTCTGACCAGGAAGGCTGCAGAATGAAAAGCTTGGAGAAGCATGGTAGGAAGTTGTCCAGGTCAAGGGCAGTAAGGTTGGGTTAGCCACAGACCTTAACTGCTTGTTCTAGGGTCCTGGACTGGAACCCAGAGTAGAGGGTGGCCCTGGGTTCTGCTACGAGCTGCTATATAGAGTGAACATGAAGATTGCCTCAGTCACTGCAGGGTTGATGTTGCCCAAGTGGCAGGTATGAAGACTGCCTATCACAGAAAAACAGTTTCTTGCCATTTCAACCAGAAAGGTCATTGTCTCAATGACTTAATTACCTGCATCCTTCTTCAAAAACCTTTTAAGACTGCACTTGAAAGAGAATCCTCTGAACTGTTATTCATGCTAAAATTCGACACTTTGCGCCAGGGTCTCAACAAAGGCTCTAGTTATCTTACCCATTACAAAGATAGCTTCCCCAATTATCACCTCTAATATCATTAGCTCACAGACATTTACCTCCTCCCCCCTCCCCCACATCCCCCTTCTGTTCTGAAATTTGATTTGTCCTTTTCATATGTGTTCATTTTTTTAATTGTATCCTTTGATATATATGATTGTGACTATTTTCTTCCACTATTTGATCTGAGGAAGTGGGTCTGGCCCACAAAAGCTCATCATCTAATAAACCATCTTGTTAGTCTTTAAAGTGCTACATAGTCCTGTATTTTATCACAGCTGTGGCAGAGAGACTTTGACAGACTCTCCCAGAAAGGAAAACCAAAGTGACCGTGTTGGAGGGCAGAGCAACAAAAGGGCTGCAAGGACAGGAGGAGAGCGGCAATGGTGGGAGAGAAGCAAAGGGGTGCTCACCACCTGGAGCTAATCACCAGAAGGAGGTGCCACCCAATGGCGAGTGGAGCACCTTGTGGCTGACACCTACTACAACCATCCATACGGAGTCTTGTGTTGCACACCTTTCAGACCTCCTATCCCTCTGTGCACCCATCCCATTCCATGGTGTCCAGCATCTCTGGCTGAAAAACTCTACCATAATGCCTTGTGTATGAGCCATGGTGGTAGGATGCCACTGTATTTGGGGTAGTGGCCACACCAAAATTGGAATGGGGATGGTGGTGGGTAGGGAGAGAGAGTCACAAAGGTTTGATAGGAAACCAGAGATTTTGAAAGGCTTATCCAATAATTTTGAAGCTAGGTTTTAAAGTGGCAAGCTTCAAAGGCTAGAAATGACTCTTTGATCTTCAAAAGCCTTGAAAATGATGGCAGTGTGCCTGAATGATAGGCTCATGCAACCAAGCTGTTTCAACACTGCAAGACTTGGTACAAAGGGATTCATAATGAATAGCATTCAGAGCAAACAGCCCAGAGACCTCGGGTGTTTTTAGGAGGCCTGGTACAGAATACTACTGACTGAAAACTAAATGTAGCAAATTGTTAACGAAATAGTTAAATATTGTGTGAGGTAGTGTTTTAAAATAATATGGAGACCTGAATGGGACAGACTGAAGATAGTAAAAGTATCTTAAAATTCATAGCTATGGAAAGAGCAAGAAATGTGGTTAGAGAAAGGAAAGGGATTTAACAGTAATATTATCTAAATGTTTGATTCTGGGCTCATCTGAGTCATCCTATAATCATGAACTCAAACTGTACAATGAAGATGTAGTGTAAAAGCTACTGAGACATATTCATTAGCTCTTAGATGGAATAGGGCCTGTTCCAGGGGCAGAATAAACTATTGTCTGGGGCTGATAGGTCCTGAAGGGGAAACCTAAAGAATAACCAACCTCGAGAGAAAGTTTAGATTGAGATTAATGTCACAACATTATTTAAGTTAGCAAAAGAGCCAAATCCCTGAAAATGGGATACATACACATTTGACCTTATTATAAACAAATTCTTTAGTTGGTTTGAGTTCTGATATTACAATACCAGGCCTTATTTGGGGGGTGGCTATTGTATTACATTTGTGAATGATTTATGTATGATAGCATTCTGTTCCATTGCAAGAATTACCACAGCTGCTCCAGGAGCTAAACACAGTGGGAGGTGATTAAGGCAAATCACTGAGACTAAACAACTCTAGGGAAATACGACCTCCTGGAGAGGTCGGCATAGTTCAAATGGGGTTTTCCAGAGACTCATACCAAAAGCCTTTTCTTTATATGAGAAGACAGAGTTTGAACTGACATGGACATTCTTTCTGATCTGTCAAATGGACATGAACTCTGTCTAAGGGACTCTAATGATGCAGAAGGGTTGCAAGGATATTGCCTGCTAGGGTTCCTAAGGCTACATCTACACCAGTGGTCCCCAACGGGGTGCCCGCGGGTGCCATGGCGCCCGCCAGGGCATTTGTGTGTGCCCGCCAACAACCTGGGACGGCCCCACCCGCAGCGCACAGGAGGCGCCGGTCCCAGACGCGTGACACGCACCAGCGCCAGGTGCACGGCGCTCGGGCAGCCCCAGGCGTGCTGCCCCGGCCCCACGGCACAAGGCACATTCCGGAGCCGGGTGCAAGGGCATCCCAGTCCCCTGGCGTGCCTCTGGACATGCGGCCCCGCCCCCGGTGCCCGGAGTGTGAGTGGCCCCCACCTCCCGGGTGCCCAGGAGCCTCTAAAGGTTGGGGACCACTGATCTACACTATAGCCCAGATCGATGCTCTGAGATTGATCCATTATCAGTCAGTGTAGTGCGTCTAGTGAAGACCTGACAAATTCACTGCAGAGTGGTCTCCATTCGACCCTGTTGAGTAAGGGAAGTCATTGGGAGAGTTTCTCCTGCTGCCCCACAGTGAATAGCCTCTGGTAACTAGACTTGAGGTATGCAGACGCCAGCTTATTCGTCTAGCTGGAGTTGCCTGCCTTAGGCTGACTTTCTGCTCTTGATGTAGCCTAAGGCTGATGAGTGACCTTTTAAGGCAGGCCTGCACAACTCAGAAAGTGGTGAGGGCCATATTACTCCAAAGAAAACAGCTGTGGGCCACAGGTAGGGTTGTCAGATGCTCTCCCAAAAAATACCGACATGCGGGCTAAAAATTTTTGTTGAGAAAAAAAACCACGTGTGTTGGGCATACAAAAAAAGCCCAGCCACTGCCCAGATTCAGCACGCAACCACAGATTTTGTTGAAAGCTCAAGATTTTGTTGAATAAATTCACATATAAGGGAAACACTCACAGTCACACACAAAGAGAAGAAATATCTCACGGTTGCAGGCCGCACAGTGAGCCCCTTTGGGCCGCATGTTGTGCAGGCCTGTTTTAAGGTCAGACTTGCTGGGGAAATCACAGTTGAGGCAAGGCAGATATGAGTCACTACCTAAGGGTACGTCTAGACTACCAGGTTATGTTGACAGAAGTTTTGTCGACAGTATCTGTCGACAAAACTTCTGTCGACAAAGAGCGTCCAGACACATTGAGTTCTGTCGACAAAGCAAGCTGCTTTGTCGACAGAACCCTGTAGTCTAGACGCAACCCTACAGGCAATAACACCTTCTGTCGACAGAACGCGTTATGCCTCGTAAAATGAGGTATACCAGCGTCGACAAAACTGCTGAGTTCTGTCAACGTTATGTCGACAGAACTCAGCGGTAGTGTAGACGCTGGTATAGTTTTGTCGACAAAAGTCCACTTTTGTCGACAAAACTCAGTAGTCTAGACACACCCTAAGAGAGGTGATGGCTAGGAGCCTGGAACCATACATGGATGCGTGAGAGAAAGTGGGGGTGGAGTGCAGTTGGCCTTGAAACTCTGACATATATGGGGCTGAACATGCGATCTGCCAGTGGGGGAATTTATAGAGATGTGTCAAAGCGGTGTCAAAGTACTGTAGACAGGAAAAGTGCAGACAAAAGTATCTCATGGCCTTTTTGGGAAAAGGATAATGAAAAGGGAGATGGGGAAAATGAGTTATGAGCAGCCAAAAAGAAAAGTCCTTGTACTAAGATAAGGGAAACATAAGCCAGGTGTAAGGCCTGAGGCCTAAACAGCAATGGTCAAGACTTTGCTAATATAAAGCAAAATTAAGCTGTGAGCAAGACATGGGCTCTACTCACGGAAATTAGCAAGAACAGGGCTGATGTTACAGAAACACGCAGACCTAAGAGGTACTAGGCACAGGCCATGAGCACATTTTAGAGGGGTGGTAAAGGAACACCTCTTTAAGAAACATTTTGGTAGCAGCACACACCCCACAAATAACATACACACCAACCCAGGATCAGGAGAGGGTCTAAATTGACAGCATGATGGACAGTAATGGAAACCCCTCCCTTCTATGATTTAAGGGGTGATAACCAGCTAACAGAGGGTGGCAACCTGATACGTCAGGATGTGATGTGTAACTTGTTTGTACCTGTGTATAAAAGTGCACACCAAAGGGTGGTTATCCACTAACCACGGAGGGGTGTGCGCGCTATGATTTAGAGCATTTAGTTGGGTGTTAGTTCATTGTCACTGCTTACATAGGTGTAGTGGCACAGCAGTGAGTCTGTTTGCTGACAACTGTTATTGTATGTCTCTTGGCAATAAACCTATTCGGGTGCTTTTGATCCTTATCTGATTTGTGGTCTCTGGGGTCACTCTTGGGAGTCTGTTGTGTTTAACTAATTGTGCATGGTTAACACGCTAGACAGGGAAGCAAATTATTTCCTTGCTGTGGGGAAAGAGATGACACGACTATTTCCTAACTGCTTACGGAATGGGGTGTGAATTAAACAATCAGGAAACAGGAGAACATGGTATGTGTTTGGCTCCATTAATATTGGAGTTGAAGACATTAGACATTTTCTCCCACATGGAAAGAGTGCAGTCAAGGCCATTGTAAACAGGCTTTGTTGCAAAAGTTTAAATTAACCACTGATGTGTATGGGAGGATGTTTCAGGGAAAACAAAGAATATGACCTATGCTGAGGAATCATTCAAAATTAGGGATTACGTAAAAAAATGGGAAATTAATAGGTGGGAACGGGAGTTACCATGGTCAATCAAGTCTATGAATCAATGGGATTAGAGCCTTCTAAATTCTGCCACTTTGAACTAAAATCATGGTTAATAGTCAAAGATCATTACGTGGCTAGTTAGGCAAGTTACATCATGAGAAAGGAAGTCAACTTTGAGAAATCCCAGGATGAGTGGGGGAAAGTGGTGTCCCATCTGTAGCCAGCTGACTTGTCTCCTCTGACCACTGAAGACCAATAGCGGGTACAGCTGCACCCAGCCTCACGGACTTAGTTATCATTGAGGAAGATGAAGAGAAGCTAACGAGAACGGTGCAGGTGCTAAATGAGGAAGGGAAGCGGTATGGACTGATTATGAATATAGATAAAATGAAGACAATGGTATTTGGAGATAAGGAAATAGGAAGGAAGATCAGTGTAGAAGGGATCGAACTAGAGAAGGTAGAGAAGTTCACGTATGTGGGGAGCAACATGGTGTATGATTGAGACTGTAAGAAGGAAATAGTGACTAGAATAGCGAAAGCAAGAGCGAGTTTGAAGGTGATGGATAAGATCTGGAAAAGTAAAATGATTAGCTTAGGAATGAAGCTGAACATCTTGAAAACGTGTGTATTTAGCAGCATGTTGTACAGATGTGAGACATGGGTGATAACGAAAGATTTGAAGAGAAGGATATTGGCGTTCAAGATGAGTTGTTATAGAAAGATCCTGAGAATAGGATGGATGCAGAAGGTCACCCACGAGGAATTATATAGGAAGATACAGCCAAAAGGGAACTTACTGCAGAAGGTTATACAATGGAAGTTACAGCTATTTGGGCTTTTCTGCAGAATGAACGATGAGCAAAAAGTGAAGACTCTGGTATTCGGCATAATGGATGGTCCGAATAGGAGAGACAGACCCCACAGGGAATGGGTAGATGATATAGTAGATTGGTGCGGAGCTAGTCTACAGAAACTAAGCCATTCTGCACTGGACAGGGAAAGATGGAAGGAAATAGTGAGGGAGACATTGGACACCAACGGGCATTGAGCCCATGGTGGTTGATGATGATAATCTCTGGCAGGAGGGAATTGGAGTCATACAGCTAATTCATCAGTGACACATAATATTAATGCCAAGCCATCCATGCACTAAAGCATCACCCACTTGTGATCCCCAATGGCAGAGCACTGAATTCATTGACTGGAGAGAGAATGGGACTGCTAAAGCTGCATGTTGTGAAACCCTATCAAATGTTCGCAGGTGTGAAATCTGGGCTAAAGCTCCCAGTGTAAACACTTACCAGGCATCACCCATCATTCTGTCGGTGCCCTCCGCGGCCAAACCTTCTGCAATCCTAGGACAAAGAGTTCGCTGACCTGGAAGGAAGGCCCTGTGACAGTTCACACCCCATCTTCTCACACCAAATGCTCTTTCTTTCTTTGTCTATCAGGGTGGGGGAGCCAGGCACACCAGGCTGTGTCTAGACTGGCAAGTTTTTCCGCAAAATCAGCTGCTTTTGTGGAAAAACTTGCCGGCTGTCTACATTGGCCGCTTGAATTTCCGCAAAAGCACTGACAATCTCATGTAAGATTGTCAGTGCTTTTGCGGAAAAACCATGCTGCTCCCGTTCGGGCAAAAGTCTTTTTCCGAAAGTCTTTTGCGCAAAAGGGCCAGTGTAGACAGCAGAGATTTCTTTTCCACAAAAAAGCCCCGATCGCGAAAATGGAGATCGGGGCTTTTTTTGCGGAAAAGCGCGTCTAGATTGGCCACGGACGCTTTTCTGCAAAAAGTGCTTTTGCGGAAAAGCGTCCGTGCCAATCTAGACGCTCTTTTCCAAAAATGCTTTTAATGGAAAATCATGCCAGTGTAGACGTAGCCCAGGGATGGTCTGCGAACGTCACTTGGCCTGCTCGGGCTGGACATCGTGCAGCGTTAGTGTGCGCCATGCAGACTCAGCAGGCAGCCCCCGGCTCCTACTCCCAGGCTCAGGGGAGGCCACACACACGTCTGGCCCCCGGGGGGACGCCCTCCCACCACCTGCCATGGCTGGAAGCAGGCTAGCTGCAAGGGCGCAGGCACGACCCCAGACACACCGAGAAGTGCTGCGCACAGCACACAGGCATGCCTGCCTGTGCGACGCACCACCCGCTCCAGTAGACAGCACTGTGAGGCACAGGTGTGTGTGCAGGCCCCTGGAAGGAAGGCCCTATGTCAGTTCACACTCCACCTTCTCACACCAAATGACCTTTCTTTGCCTGAGTCATTGGAAAGCCCAGCTGGAATCTGTCTCTGCAAACCTCTCTAGAGTTGTTTAGTCGCAAAGTCTTGTCTTGTTCATCTGCTCCTGCCCCTTCCCCCACATACACTGCTTTTGGTTCCTGCAGGAGTGGGAGTAAATCTTCCTCATGCAGTAAAACATAATGATTCATCAGTCGTTCATCAATGTAATTCAATGGTCCTCAAAGATACAGTGTGGGGCTGCAGTATCTGTCATAATGAATACTTAAACTATCTGAAAGCATAATACATGACAGCAGGATACGTTCCGGTCTCTTTGCTTCCTTAAAGTCTGACCATCAGTTACACCATCTGTTACACACTTGTCATATGTCTAGGGTTTTTGTTTTTAATAATCTATTGAGAAAGAGGTTGTTTTTTTTTATACATGATTTTGAATCCGCTTTCAGAACTGCATTGGGGCCAACCTGTAACAGCAGGAAAAAACAGGAAGAGATTATGTCATGCCATATCAAGGCAATGCTCTAGATGAGGGAAATAAAATTCTGCACTTACTCATAGTATGTCAGGTCTCCAGGTGCCCTCTTGTAATTTTGAAATGGAATCTCATTTTATAGGTGGGTTGTGACCAATGTTCCCTCTGATTTTTTTTTTTCCATCCATCTGCGGAATAACTTTTTCTGTGCATCAAGGCATATGCGAATGTGCACCACCAATAGAAACACACATCTAGCTGTGGGCGCTCTGCTAATCAGCTGGAATATTTCCTGGGTGACTACACAAGTGCACAGCTTGCAGGGAACACTGGTTGTGACAATCAGTTATACTGCGCTCAGCAAGTGCTTGGAATAGAAGTATATATTAACTATTGTTCTTCAGGATTGTGGTCACAGTGCAAGCAATCTTGGGGGATGTGTCCCCCTGAAGATATTCAGGAACCTTTCTTATCCATAACCTTTTTCTAACATTGTGCTAACTTATCCTGGGTAAAATCCTGCTTCCACTGAAGTCAGTGGCAAAACCCCTATTAATTTCCACCAGGCCTGGGTTTCACCCAATATATCTCTAAGCACAGTATAAGCCACGGGTACAGAATGGAAATGGCATTCAGTTTGTTCTCAACTCCAAAGGCTACTAAATAGCTGAGATGGCTAAAATTCAAAGTCCTTTTGCTATCTGAGCCCTGGTATTTTCCTGGTGAGAGAAAACATCCAGAAAAAATATCAAAATGCCAGGAGATTAATGGTCTGATTTAGGAGTTCAGATGGTACATTGATAAATTTTGGATAAGATACAGGACAACCATGCTCCAGGGAAGTACACAGAGAGTATGTCTACACTGCAGAGTTTTTTCGGAAGGAGGTGCAGAGGTAAAGTGGGGACGGGGCTTGTGGCTAAGTGGGGGTTTAAGCACCTCTGGGGAAAATTAGAAGCCTCTTGGGGGGGGGGGGCAGTCCATGAAAAATTTTAAATCAGAATGGAGGTCCTCAGGATACTAAAGTTTGAGATTTGCTGCCTTAGACACAGTGTATTAGGCTGCTGGATACAAGAGATTACACAATGATTTTACCAAGAAAAGTTTCTAGCTTTTTTTTTTATTGCCAGATAAAACAGTAAACCATAAAACAAGAAGTAAAGCAAGTTGGCTAATGCTGGAATTGCACTGGTATGAGCTCAGCCAGTGGAATGACAAAAGATTTTCTTTGACTTTGCAGAAAAATGTGACGTTCATACTTAATATGGGATTTATGTAAACAATTGCAAAATCATCTGAGCCAAACAAGCTATTTCTTGGAAACCTGTAGGAAATCCACTTGGGAAATTCCCCTGAGCTGTGGCAATCTTCAAAATACCTTTCTGCTACCCTCACAGAATAACTTAACCCATGGAATGCCAATGATTTTCCAGACATCCATTTCCATGCTGGGTGATGTGTGTGTGCTGTGTATGAAACAATTAAACAGTCATTTACCATCTGTAGTAGTTCCCATTTACCAAATTGTGAGCAGCATTTCCCATTTTAAATACAGGGAATACTGCAGATAACATGGCAGGCAAATATGTCAGGGTGTAAAAATGTTTGTTAGCTTTTTTTGTGGTGCTTGCTGTATGCCAGAGTGCCTCTTTCCATTGTGTACAGACAACAATCCATTCACATTCATAATGCTTATCACATGCTGTTCAATGTGTGGCTCTATAGGTCCTCAGTTCAATCCCACATATTTCAAGTAAGATGTTGGCTGCCATGGAATTAGGGGCTTTTCCAGGATTCTAGCTGGTTACGGCCTCAGATGTTTGGGATGAGTTTCCCCTGACTCTAGGAAGTGGGGAATCAACTAGTCAACCTGTTACACGTCTGTCTCTGACTTTTAGATCTGGAGGTCCCCAAATGTAACAACCAGTTTCAACAAAGACATCTCTTGTCACATTGACATTAAAAAAAAGTTTCTCTCCATCATCTAATTTCTGGCACCAAACTCATGAGCTCTTGTCCCCATTCAAAATGGCTTCAATTTCCCATTCTTTGTATTGGTGTTGAAGCCAAAGGTTGTCATGAGTGAAGATGCTAGACACTTGCCTCTGGGAAAGGCAGTAGAAAATACACTGATTGGAAAAATCCTACATTGACTGATAGACTGACTATGCCCAAGAGCCTTTTTCATCTCCAAACTCTATGAATATTTTACTAATATATGTTACAGGTGCTTGTATAAAACACTAAATATTGCAAAAGAACAGCTAGAGAAACCTGGCATAAAGAATGAGGCCTGCACCTATGGAAATATGACTTTGTAAGATCTTATTTAGTAGTCAATTCAGGGAGCCACTGTACAATATAGGACATTACAGCAGCTTCACTAGGTTACCATAGAAATGTAGGGCTGGATGGGACCTCAAGGTGTCATCTAGTCCAGGGATTTTCAAATTCTGGATCACGGCTTGTTGCTAGCTGGCCACGGGATGCTTTGTTTATCTGCACCTCCACAGATATGGTTGAACGTAACTCCCATTGGTTGCAGAATACCATTCCCAGCCAATGGGAGCTGCAGGAAGTGGTGTCCTGGTCCACCCTGCTTTCCACAGCTCCCATTAGCTGGGAATGGTGATCTGCAGCCAACGGGAGCTGCAATCGCCCATACCTGAGGGGGCACAGATAAACAAAGCATCTTGTGGCCAGCTAGTGGCTTGCCCTTCTAAGCCACAACCCAGAATTTGAAAAGCCTGATCTAGTCCATCTCCCTGCATTGAGACAAGATTAAATGCACCTAGACAGCTGTTTGTCATGGAAATTAAAGATAGAAAACCCCACTAAATGGGCAAGTTTATCCCTCTTGCCAATACAGACTTGTTCCTGGTAGTACATTTTTCTAGGGGTTTGGCCAATTTTTCTTTTAAATAATTTGCCTGAGAGGAAATTCCCTTCCTGATCTCAAGGCAAATGAAGCATACCAAAGTTGCAAATCAAGCGCGGGATTTTTGGGGCCAATTTTATTTAATCTTTTTATTGCTGATCTTGGCACCAAAAGAGGAAGTGTCCTAATAAAATTTGCAGATGACACAAAGTTGGGAGCTATTGCCAATTCAGAAAAGGATCGGGATATCATACAGGAAGATCTGGATGATCTTGTAAATTGGAGTGATAGCAATAGGATGAAATTTAATAGTGAGAAGTGTAAGGTTATGCATTTAGGGATTAATAACAAGAATTTTAGTTATAAGCTGGGGACACATCAGTTGGAAGTAACGGAGGAGGAGAAGGACCTCAGAGTCCTGGTTGATTATAGAATGACTATGAGCTGCCATTGTGACATGGCCGTGAAAAAGGCTAATACGATCTTGGGATGTATTAGGCGAGGTATTTCCAGTAGGGATAAGGAGGTATTAGTGCCATTATACAAGGCATTGGTGAGACCCCATTTGGAATACTGTGTGCAGTTCTGGTCTCCCATGTTTAAGAAGGATGAATTCAAACTGGAACAGGTACAAAGAAGGGCCACTAGGATGATCCGAGGAATGGAAAACCTGTCTTATGAAAGGAGACTCAAGGAGCTTGGCTTGGTTACCTTAACCAAAAAAAGGCTGAGGGGGGACATGATTGCACTTTTTAAATATATTAGAGGGATAAATACTAGGGAGGGAGAGGAATTATTTAAGTTTAATACCAATGTGGACACAAGAACAAATGGATGTAAGCTGGCTAGTAGGAAGTTTAGACTTGAGATTAGACGAAGGTTTCTAACCATTAGAGGAGTGAAGTTCTGGAACGGCCTTCCAAGGGAAGTAGTGGGGGCAAAAGATCTATCTGGTTTCAAGATTAAACTAGATGGGTTTATGAAGGGGATGGTTTGATGAGATAACATGATCTTGGTAACTAATTGACCATTCATTATCAGTGGGAAATAGGTCAATGGAGGGATGATAGGAGTTACTATAGAGAACTTTCTGGGTGTCTAGCTGATGAGTCTTGCCCACATGCTCAGGGTTTAGCTGATCGCCATATTTGGGGTCGGGAAGGAATTTTCCTCCAGGGTAGATTGGCAGAGGCCCTGGAGGTTTTTCGCCTTCCTCTGTAGCATGGGGTATAGATCACAGCTAGAGGATTCTCTGCATCTTGGGGTCTTCAAAGTATTTGAAGGCTTCAATATCTGAGATATAGGTGAGAGGATTATTCTAGGAGGGGTGGGTGAGATTTTGTGGCCTGCACTGTGCAGGGGGTCAGACTAGATGATCATAACGGTCCCTTCTGACCTTAAAGTCTATGAGTCTATATCCCACGCTCGATTTGCATATTTGCAGCCGGTTGCCATTTTAAAATGCTGGTTGCCCAGTGTAACTTGATGTGTGTAGACGCGGTAGTCTCATTTAAATCCCTTCCCTCGAATTGAGGAGTACCAGTTAATTCGAGGGAAGGGATTTAAATCGGACTACCGCGTCTACACGCAGCAAGTTACATCGGGCGACCGGCATTTTAAAATGGCGACCTGCCACGAAAATGCTAATCAAGCACGGGGTATTTAAATCCCGCGCTTGATTTGCTACTTCGGTATGCTTCATTTGCCTCCCTACTTCAAATTAGGGGGCAAGTGTAGACACACCCAAGCAGTCAATGAAATTCTTTTGATCTCCTCTGTCCATTTTTATCCCAGTTAGTGTAACCATAGATATTCTGATTTGAAAATGTCTCATCCTTTTTTAGAATGCTCCTGAGCTCTTGGCCTTCATGACATCTCCTAGTAACAAGTTCCACACATTAATTATACATGGTGTCAAATATTTTTATGAATATTTTTATTTCATTGGGGTCCTTTGTCCCAGTGTTCTAGAAATAAACAAACAGGCAATTCCAATCTACTTTCTCTACATCGTTCATCTGTTTTATATACTTTCATCCTACCAGCTTTTATTTTTCTCCTTCCTAACCTAAGCTCACTTTTTAAAAAGTGTTCTCCCTCTGGAAGTCTTTCCAGGCTGCTGTTAATTTTCAGTGCCCTTTTATCTGGACCTTCCAAGTTTTACTACTACTTTTTTTTTTTTGAGAGTTGAGGGCCAACACTAGAAATAGTGTTCCAGGTAAGGGCACACCTGTGATTTATAGACTGATTCTATATTATCTATTATTTGCTTTTTTTGACTATCACTGTCAGGTAGCCAACCTCAATGTCTTTTTCCTGTATATTTTGCCAATTTTCTAAAGTGATTAGGGCTTTTGATTGCTCAATTTAAAATACTTAAAGAGGCAGGATTTTCCAAGAGTGTGGATGATTAGCACTTTCTGGAAACTTTTTAAGGTATCCAAGGTTGAGCCCTGAAAAACTCAGGCAGCTCCAATCACCCGTCACTTTTGAGAAAGGGGTGTTTATGACTTAGACTATGGCTACATTTGGAGGTGAGGAGTGATCCCCTGCCTGCTTAGAAGCACCTGTGTTAGCTCTATTTGAGCTAGCATGCTGAATTCTGTCACATAGCTGCAGTAACATGAGGAGCAGCAGCAGCAAGGGCTAGCTGCCCCATGACTGTACCCAAGGATCCTGGCTAGGTTTATACTCAGGGTGGCTTGTCCACGCTATTACTTACCATGGCCTGTGCTACTTCTGCTGCATTACTGTTTTAGGGCACAAGCTTGACCATAGCTAGCATGACTATGCCTGTGAGAACTAGAATTTTATTCCCATTTCTAGCTGAGGATGATGCCATATTCTGAAGGAGGCATTGATGTTTGGCTGCTACAACCCGTCACATTTTTGTATTTAATTAAGGCTGTGGTAAACATGGGCCTGTCATAAGACATAAACCCATGTAGCTAGTCAAAGATAGATAGTACCACATGGTTTAAGCGTGCTCTTGAGTGTGATTTTTTTAAGTTTTGGGAGATATCAAATAGTGGCAGCCCACAGTAGTGGTTACTTCACAAGATTAAGTGGTTAAAAAAATTGCGTGCAATGTACAAACTAAACTAATTAGGTTGCATAGAGAATGCACATTTAAACAGAGAATCTTCTGGAAAGAGATTGAATGGGTATTGCAGAAGGATCCTTAAAGCTGTCCACCCACTTTATGTACAGTCGCAATAAAGAACACAGACAAGCTACTGTGATGAACTAACAAAGGGATAGGCTAAAAATCGGAAGAACCCCCTGGACTGAGAGCACAAGCCCAGTAGGCAGATGCCAGGGCCAGCAGTGGTACCTGGCCAGCAGCCAGGAGGGGAGCCAGCAGGGGCTCCCCAGAGAGCCATGACTTCCCCATATCCAGCAAACTCCCTTGTTTGGAACTAGTCAGGTCCCAAGGGTTGCAGACCACGAAGGTCCGATTTGTAGTTGCAAGTTCAGGGTGATGAGGGCAGGAAGGCTCATCCTTAAAGCTTGTGAGGGATGTAGGAAGCTCAGAAGGCGATTGGAAATCACAGGCTCAGCTCAAGGACAACCTGTATGATTGATACTATGTGGTGTATCCATGGCACCAGGCAGAGGATGAGTATTGGCGTGGCACAATAGAGCAACTGAAAACTAGCATGCCATGTTTCTGGATTTGATTCCGCCAAATATGCACCAATGTGAGTCATGCATGCTATACCATGGGAGGTCATATATATCTGTATAACACTTAGATTCCTTGCTTGCTGATTCAGTATGCTTAATCATTGCCCAGATGGCAAGAAAGGTTGCAGTCATGTATTTAGGACAAGATAGCTGTTTTCAAAATTGGCCCATTGTTTGTGAATTACTCGGTAGCATTCAAACAATTCTGCCTAGGTAGTCACATCTTGCTTGTACAATGAATTACTTGGAAAATGTGTGGAAAATAGAAATCCAGTGCTTGAGTGATGCGTTTGTTTTGCAAAGATCAGTCATTGCAAGTTATTTTTTAAATGGGAAACAAAAGTTCAGGAAGGATGCTCTTACTTGCTCCTGCTTTTGCCTCCTAAGCTAGCCCAAGCCCTTAGATGGATTGTCATTTACCTGGAAGTACACAGATATGTCAATGACTCAAACTCGGTGTCAGGGCTACTGAACAGTCTGCATTTGGGTGCGTTTGATGTGAAAACTTGTGTTTTTTGGTGATGGAGGAATGGACGAGACACAGTCCTTTCACCGCTAATCGATATTGCTTGTTAATTGATCAAGGAGATGATGAGGAGACTGCCTCTCATCATCCATCTGGGAATAGTGTGGGCCTGATTCGCCATCCCCCTGCACTTCATGTAGTCATTTGCACCAAGGCAAAGAGGGTATATAATGAAACCACATCCGAATTCCAGCATTACTCCCCCTCTGCCCTTCTGTAACTGACTTCACAAGGTGCAGGGCAATCAAGAATGTTGTTGCTGAGGCTGCTCACCTGAGCTTGGTTCTCCCTTTCACCAATATTACTTTCTGCCAGACTTTAGCATCTCATTTGCCCTGCATTGCCGTTCCTGTGTATTCCTTTCTTTACTGAAGCATCACAATGGTTAAGGCTAAGGTGGCACTTTCCCCTGTTCTCAGTGATGTCTAGCTTTCGCCAAACAATGCTTTGGGAATGTAATCTCTCATATAAAAACGTGAGCTTGTATCACAAACTGATAAGTATTGAAATAACTTTCCAAGGTTCTTGTTTAATTCACGGCACTAAATATTCACTTAGTGTACGTCTACACAGCAGAGCTAAAATCAGAAGAAGCTACACAACTTACAGCTACTTCAATTGCATAACTTAAGTGAAAATAGCTTAACTTAGGCGCTGTCTATACAGCAGGAAGTCAAAGGAAAAACACTCTTCCTTTGACTTCCCTTACTCCTCGTGAAATGATGGTTATCAAAAGTCAGAGTAGGATATCCTCCAGCTTGACATTATTTCAATATAAAGGCTTGTAGTGTAGATGCGCTCTTTGTTATTTCAGAATAACATCAGTTATTCCGAAATAACGCTGCTGTGTGGACGTATCCTTAGAGTCAGATTGTTACACACATCTTGGGTGAAAAAAGGGAGATTCTGTCAATGGTCCTTAATTCTGATATATTTATTTGCCAAAATAAGCAAGGAAAAACGTATGTAAATAGTGATTAAGTAAAGCTATTTCTAAATTTTTTTTTTAACATTTAACCATCCTGTAATTTACATACCTAAGAGCTTCAAGAAATGAGATGCTGAAAGAATCACCACCCATATAAGGAGTCCTGTGGCACCTTAAAGACTAAGGGTATGTCTAGACTAGCCCCTAGTTTGATCTAGGGAGGCTAATGAGGGCGACCGAAATTGCAAATGAAGCGAATTAGCTGTTATTCCTCCTGGAATGAGGTTTAACGGCTAATTGATTTAGGGCTTTAATTCGGAATCCCGGTTCACTGCCGCGTGTAGACATGGGCAGTTACTTCGGGCTAGTCAATTTCTAAAATGGCGACCGGCTGGGAACATGCTAATGAAGCGCAGGGTATTTAAATCCCGTGCTTCATTTGCAATTTCGGTCGCCCTCATTAGCCTCCCTAGATCAAACTAGGGGCTAGTCTAGACATACCCTAACAGATTTATTTGGGCACCTTAAGTGTCACAGGACTCCTCGTTGTTTTTGCAGATACAGATTAACACAGCTACTCCTCTAAGATTTGTCAACCCTACAAGTGAGAGAGAAGTGTATCTCTTGTACTGCACTTAGCCTTGGTTAAGTCCACAAAGAGGAAATTGAAGATATTTATGATTCTATTAAAGTTACTGTTCAACACATTCAAGGGGAAGATCGTGAAATATAAAGGGCAGTGTGTCACATATTAATGTTAACCCAGCAATATCATTTATATTGAAATTTGACTTGACTTTTCAAGCACCGTTTGAAAGGTTATTGCATGTGAAACTGAATTAATCAAGGCAGTCAGTTTGCCCTTTTACAATTTAAAATCTAAATTAGATGTTTCTTTTTCAAAAAAAGAAACTTCCTAAGCCCTTCAGAAATAAAAGACACAGCTCACCAAAAACAAAAACAAAATGACAACAAAAGTGCAGACCTAAGAAATCCTGAGGTCCAGATTCTGATCTCATTTACACTAGTACTAAGTTGAATGGGGATGCTTCATCTTTACATTGGTCAAACAGATCAGAGTCAGGCCTCTATAAACTTCTAAGATTTTATGCTCCTAATATGTGACCTATTAATGTCCTATTCATTTTCAAAGTCATTTAGATCCTTTCCTCCTCCATCCTTGGCTAGCTTTCCTGAAATTGCTTCTGAATCAGCTCCATTAATTCATAGGATAAGGCATTCTCAGACTGATATTTGCACTCTAGGTACACATAAACTGGGCCATTATAACCCTTGTTCATTTCCTCACCCCGGGGGGTATGTCTACACTGCAGGCTTCTTGCACACAAACTGTTTTGCGCAAGAGTTCTTGCGTAAAAACTTCCAGAGTGTCTACACTGCATGAGTGTTCGTGTGCAAGTAAATTTACAGTAAAGTGTTGGAAAAGAGGGCTTCTTGCACAAGAGTTATTCCTCTCCCCACGAGGAATAAGCCCTCTTGCACAAGAAGGCAGTGTGGATGGGCAACAGGGGTTTCTTGCACAAGAAATCCCTATGGCTAAAATGGCCATGAGAGCTTTCTTGCGCAAGAGAGTGTCCACACTGCCATGGACGCTTTTGCGCAAAAGCACATCTCTTGTGCAAAAGCACATGGCAGCGTGGATGCACTCCTGCAGAAGAACTTTTGCTCAAGAACTCTTGCGCAAAACAGTTTGTGTGCAAGAAGCCTGCAGAGTAGATGTAGCCTTAAAATTTTGTCAGGAGTTCCACTGATACCCTTTGCTTCTTGGAGATCTCTAGTGTAGTGTGTCAAGAAGTGTGTCCATTTTTGCTAGGCTAGCTAGATGCTTTCAGGTCTCATTTGCTTCAGAACATCCCCATTTTGGAGGCAATCCAGAATATCTTGTATCCCTTTTATCCCAAGAAGGCCCCAAAAAACCCAACACTTAAATAGAAAAACTCATTCAACAGACACTGTAGGCTACATCTACACTGGCATGATTTTGCGCAAGAACTCTTTTGCGGAAAAGTTCTTGTGCAAAAACTCTTTAAGAAGACAGCTTCTACACTGGCATGTGCCTTTGCGCAAGAGATGTGCTTTTGCGCAAGAACATCCTTGCCAGTGTGGATGCTCTCTTGCTCAAGAAAGCTCTGATGGCCGTTTTAACCATAGGGCTTTCTTGTGCAAGAAATTCATGTTGCCTGTCTACACTGGCCTCTTGCGCAAGAACAGTTGCGCAAGAGGGCTTATTCCTGAGTGGGAGCATCATAGTTTTTGCACAAGAAGCACTGATTTCATACATTAGAACATCAGTGTTCTTGCACAAGAACTCGCGGCCAGTGTAGACAGGCAGCAAGTTTTGGCAGAAAAGCGGCCGCTTTTGCACAAGATCGCGCCAATGTAGACACAGCTTGTCAGGCTAGATGACATTTTTTTTTTTGTGGGAGTGATGGAAAGATTTTTTTCCCACCAGAAACCTATGAGTTTTTTTTTTTTAATCCACAGCACCAGTCTCTGAGAAACACTGGGCTGCAGGGTTAGAACTCAGCCCTATGGATTTGCCAAGGAGTTAGCATCTGCATACTGGTGCCCATGAACAGCTTGTGGGCTGCTTTCCATTATCGACTGTGCACATAGACAATGGGAAGTTCTGCCTCATAGGATTTGACGAGCATCAGTCTCATGGCTCCTGATGAGCCCCCTACCCTATATAAATAAATGTAAGGAGTGTATTTCCTGGAGCTGCTATTGCTATTCCTGCTCTTGAACTCCTGGCTTTGACCGTGGCTTGGTTTGGAAGTTGCCTCCTGTCCCAGATCTTGAAACCGGACTTGGACTTTGGCCCTTGGTTTTAACTCTGGCCTGGAAGTAGACTCTGAACTCCTCTGTAGGTTTGACCCTGCTCTGACCTTTGGTTCTACATAAGAACATAAGAATGGCCATACTGGGTCAAACCATAGGTTCATCTAGCCCAGTATCCTGTCTACCAACATTAGCCAATGCCACATGCTGCAGAAAGTGTAAACAGAACAGGTAATCACCGAGTGATCCCTCTCCTGTCATCCATTTCCAGCCTCTGACAAAACTTGTTAGGATCCTGACATATGGTATGTGAAGGTTCTTATTTTCTGATAAATTCCTAGATGTTAACAATGGAAAAGATCTATTAAATGCATGCAGTGTATCTCCCTGGTGATACAAATCTGTCTGCTTTTAAATTTACCACTCTATATGTCTACCTCTGTATCTATATTTACCTCCATATATTCAGCTTCTGTTAGAACTTAAAATAGGGAGCAGGAACCAAACAAGAATGTGGAGAGTCAGGCCATCATAAGCCATGTGGACTGATTCTAATTCCTTGCATTCTTTATGGTTGATGGAGCTGTGGTCTGTTATGCCTCTAGAGTGTATATCTAGATTACATGGCTCCGTCGATGGAGCCATGTAAACTAGTTTACCTGACATAGTCAATGAAGCGGGGATTTAAATGTCGACCGCTCCCTTATGCCTCATGAAACAAGGTTTACAGGAACAGTCGACAAAAGCTTCCCTTGTCGACCGATCCGCGTCTAGACTGCCACTCTGTGCCGGCTCAGCTGATTGTCGGTACAGCGCAGAGGCCATTTTTATTTTAATGAAGCGGGGATTATTTAAATCCCTGCTTCATTGACTGTCAGATAAACTAGTTTACATGGCTCCATCGATGGAGCCATGTAGTCTAGACATACCCTAGGACACTCCAGCCATCTACTGCAGCTGTGTATTTCTTTGTTTCCGCCAGTCTCCCCATGCACATGCTGCATTTAGATTTCATAGTTCTCCAAACCTTTGTTTGCTCAGGACAGGTCCACACTACCAGAGAAAGTTGACCTAAGATAAGCAACCCCAGCTACAAAAATAGCATAGCTGGTGTCAACGTACATTAAGTCAAATTTCTGCACTGCAGGAGGTCAAAGGGAGAAACTCTCCAGTCAATTTCCCTTACTCCTCATGACCTAGTGGAGTACCAGGCTCAACTTAGAGGGTCCTTCCTAGACCTGCTAAATCGAACCCTGGTAGATTGATCTCCAGAGTGTCTCCCTCAGGGTAAGTGAAGACAAGCCCTCTGTCTCTGATACCTTATATTTCTGCGTGCTGTGGAACATTTTTTTTAATAAACTCATTCAGCCATTTACTTTTGATTCAAAGGAATTAAAGGGAGACAGAGATAATATCAACAAGATTTTACAGATAAATCATATAAGAACACGTGTGAACTTACACAGGCCAATCACACAAACAGAAAATACTTCAGTGAGGTAAAAGTTCATTGCTACATTGGTATTTGGTGATGCAAACCTAGGTGCTGACTGTAATTTCCCAAGGGTTTCTCAAAACTCCCTCTCCCACTCCACCCCTGCCTCTCCCCCACTCATCCCTAAGTTTTTTATTGTAAAGTGGTCTCTTTGTGTAATTTGGGAATGTTTTTGCTGATGTGTACTTAGTATCTCTCTCACACTGGGTGACTGCCTAGTCAAGTTTTCCATGAGATATCTTAGGAGCTGCGGAAGTGACTAGATTAACTTTTTTCTTCACTCTTGGGGAATGCTGCAATCTGCTCCACTATTAAAACTATAACTGAACAATAACAAATTGCATTGGGTAACACAATCTTGTTTACTGCCCCAGAGTGTTATGGAATGGGTATACTCACTGACCCTTACAAGTACAACCCAATTCTGACAGCCACCCAAAGCAACCTGGACAGATGCTCCTTCACACAAAGAATAATTATGTTCTACAGCACTGACATCTGGTGGTTGACTGGAGAGGACACAAACATGAGAGATCTGTTGGATGTGTACCTATGTCATTTGTGTATTCTGCATTCCACAAAGTATGGTGATGCTTAAAGGGATAAATATTAGGATTTGAGAAACCTGCAGGCAGAGAGGCAGCAAACATATAAAGATACTGTTTTATTAGTTGACTAAACTGTGTGCAGATAATCCTGCTGCATGTTAATCCTTTTGACTAATCTGATCTGTGTGAATGATTCTCCCCAGAGAGCTGGGATATAGCTTGGAATGCTTGCTCTGTGAGCACAGGCTGCTGCTTCCCGCCGTTGATCTTTATTTCCTCTGTCTGTGTTGAGAAACAGGAGCAGCAAAGCCTTCTGCAAAATTTTCTCACTTCAGAAGGAGGCTGCTGTTGTTCCTATCACTGCAGCCACTAGACGGAGCCCAAAAATGGGCCCTGATTCTGCTTCTTAGTCAGTGGAACGCTTGGCAAACATAGGATCTGCCCACATGGAACAATTTGCAATGTTACCGTGGTTTGCAGGGAATTCTGCAAATACTTCTGTGCATTCTAATGTATTTGGCCATGAATGCCTATATCCATTTGGTCTTCTATACACCATTCCCGATATAGCACGGTACAAAAAGTTCATTTGGACTCTGGGATATGCAGGAGAAGAAACATTTCTCCCCTGAGGCCAGGAGAACTTTCCCTGGCTATTGGGGAGCCCTTGACATTTACGCATGCTGGCAGCTGTGAAACATCTTGCATCTCTCATTTAATCAGTTCCTTATTCCAATTATCTACATATGCTCATACTGTTTTTGAGTGTTAGTGTCCATTTTAAGAAATGAATCTGGTAAAGGCGTGTGAATGAACATCAGGCGAAACACTGTATTATGATAAACTTAAAAAACAACAAATGGTCTGGGAGCACTTTATAGACTAACAAAACATGTAGATGGTATCATGAGCTTTCGTGGGCACAGTCCACTTCTTCAGATGTCCGAAGTTTTGAGTTTAGGATGTGCAGACCCAAAATAAATAGGGGAGAGGGAGGAAGGAAAAAAAGGAGGGGGGGCGAGAAAACAAGGAGTAAAGGGTATGAAAATATCAAAGGGAAAAACAAGTAGGCAGAACTTTCAATCTATAAGCATCTTAAGATTGGATAGTTAAAAGGAAGCAGATAAGGATCAAAGGATAGCAATAGACAGGAAGGGTACCATCGCAAGTATCTATATAAAGAGCTGTTGGCACCTTCTTTTAATGTTAGGTTGATAATGTCCCAGCCATCCCTTATCTCAATTGAAGCCCATCAGCATGATAATTGAACTTGTGGATGAACTGTAATTCCAACACCTCTCTGTGTATTTGACTAGTAGAACTGGTTTGTGACAAGATAGCTACCTGGAGATCTTTTAAAGAGTGATTAGGTAGATTTAAGTGCTCTCCAATAGGTTTCTGACTGTTCCCTTTAGGTATAGCTGATTTGTGTCCATTAATTCTTTGACATAGGGACTGTCCAGTTTGTCCAATATATATAGCAGTGGGGCATTGCAGGCATTTGATGGCATAGATCAAATTACTGGATGTGCAGTTGAATAATCCTCTGATTTGGTAGCTTATGTTGTTGGCTCCAGTAATGAATTTGCTTGTATAGATATGTGGGAAGAGTTGGCACCATGGCTGATTGCAGGGCTGGGTTCCTGGATGCTTATGATGTGGTTGTGTAGCATGGTTACTGGAAATAATTCGTTTCAGGTTGGGGGGGGTCTCCCGAGGTGAGGGCGGGTGGTCGGGCATGAGGGTGAGGGCAACCCCGATGATGACAGGGCTGAAAGTCTGAGGGGGAGCCTGACCCACAACAGGACCCATACTTCATAAAAACCCTGCATGAAACTTATGGAAAGAACTGGCTGCTTGATGGTTTTTTATTTTTACAACTACAAAATTCTTGATTCTTGGTTGAAGCAAAATGCAGGACAATGTAGCACTTTAAAGACTAACAAGATGGTTTATTAGATGATGAGCTTTCGTGGGCCAGACCCACTTCCTCATCATCTAATAAACCATCTTGTTAGTCTTTAAAGTGCTACATTGTCCTGCATTTTGCTTCAACTACCCCAGACTAACACGGCTACATTTCTATCTTGATTCTTGGTGTTTTTGTTGATGATGTTTTAACATCCCAAGTATTGAGAGCTCGTTCAGATATTGGGGCCCTATTTAATGACAGCTCCCTTCCCACTGGAATTTGGAGAAAAGGTTGGATAAAAAGTTTTCGCTATATCCAATGATGACATCACCAAAAGGTGCCTTCCTATTATTTATTTAATAATTAAAGGCTGTAAGCATCTCAAGACTCCATGTCAAGATAGTGTTAGGCAATTCTCAGTGGATGAGACAAACTAGACTGAGATAATGGGATATTTCTGCAGAATGTGATATGTCCATTCTGCAGAATGTGATCTGTCCATCTCAACAGAGTCTAACCAATGTTATATTTTCTCAATATTTAATTTTATTTATCTCATTAAAAGGACCAAATATCCCCATCCCCCGTCAATGAATGTTTTATTTCGTTATAGTAAGTAAAAATTTCAGTCTAAAATGCTGCTCCCTTCTGAGGGGGAAAAAGAATCCATTTTGTAGGCTCTGACTTCACATGTTTATTATAAATAAATATTCTGAACAGCGATTGGGAGTGAAAGCTATTGTTCAGTATAATGTGAAAAGTGAGTGTCCTAGAAATAGCAAGCTGCAATTATTCATATTGCTGATTTTTTTCCCCTGAAATATCTTGCTCTGTTGTCTCTGAGTATGGAAATCTATTGCACTGAATCACAGATGTGTTTCAAAGAATTAAAAAAGTGCTAAGTTCAGCAGGAAACTTGAGGCAGGGTGCTGAGTTGGCAGCTTTCAAAATGTCAGCCAACTTAATGTAATGTTTGTCTCTTAAAACTATTACAATGCATTTTAGGAGTGTAAAGATTTTATAGCTGATTTTCCCCTCTATTCTCTCCTTAAACATATTTGATTAAAATACTTCTTCCTGCTTCTACTCTACACTGGCCTAATTTTCAGTGTGCACTCATTCAGTGACTCAATTAAACAATAACGATTTGCCAGTGTTTGCTGCATGGTGTTTTCATCTTTCCTATTTTACATATTGAGACAATTGCATTTTTTCATAAATTGATGGGTAGTAAATGTTGGCAAGGACTGATACTTTAATGACAAGCAATGTAGGTTGAGATTGAACTGTATCTGTACAGCCTTTGCGCCTAAATGGTTGCCTGCATTAGTTTTTGTACTTGTGGCCATGACTTTGACATCAGCATCTGAAAGTTTGGCCTTGCACAGATTGTTGAGTTATGAGTTTCAATATCTCTCATGAGAACACTTTACCTTAAGTACATTGGAATTAGAATATCAATGCCAGAGTTATAAACCTGTGACAATTGGAGTTAATACAAGAAACTCTACTACGCCCCTGGCTTTATAGTAGTGTGCTGAGATTAATGATTTTCAAACTAAGGGCCACAACCCAATACTGGGTTGTGGAATGTCAGTCACTAGGTTGCCCTGCAGTTAGGCTAAACCTGAGCCATTTGTTTTAGGTGACAAATCTGAGGAATTGTGCCAGATTGAGATGTCATTAGAGGAGGCATTGGCCACTGTCAGAAAACAGGATACTGGGCTAGGTCGACCTTTGGTCTGACCCAGTATGGCCGTTCCTATGTTCTTATTTTCTTAGGTGACCAGCAGGGGTATTACAGCAGGCTTCCTCCCTGCCCTGGTACTGCAGACCCCTCTGTGCCCTAAAAGTGGCCAGCAGCTGGTCCAGCTCCTAGGCAGGGCTGGATGGGGCTCCCTGCACTGTCTCCATCCTGGGCATTGGCTCTAGGGACCGGTGCCTGTGGATGAAAGAAGCGCACAAAGCCACTTGTGCACCTCTGCCTATGCTGGACTCTGCCTATGAACCAGACTGGCTACTGGCCATTTCCAGGGTGCAATGCAGCCCACAGTGCCTGGACTGACAGGAAGCTTGCCCTAGCCCCCCTGCTACATTTCTAACAGGGAGCTGGCAGAGGAAAGCCCAGACCCAAACTCTGAGCATGAACTGCCTGCCCCAGCCCTGAGCTCCTCCAAACCCAGCGCCCCCACCTACACTGTAAACACCTCATCTCCTTCCTACCCCAGAGTCTCTGCCCCCAGAGGGGGCTTGCACCACCCTGAAACCCACCTCAATCCCAGCCCAGAGCTTCCTTTCACACCATGAACCCCTCTGCCCTGCCCCCCAGCCTGGAACCCCTATTATATCCCCAAACCCTCCTCCTCCCCCATCCCCAGAGCCTGTGCACGCAGATGGAGCCCTCTCCTCTCCTCCCCCCCCCACCCACACCCACACCAACCCCATCCTGGCCCTACCCTATAGCCCTCACTCTAGTAAAAAGATAAAATTACGTTGGGTTGCAGACATCAAAAAATATCTTCTACTGGGTTACGAGGGAAAAAGTTTGAAAACCACTGGGGTTGTGTCCAGACTCAGGGGTTTTTTCGAAAAAAGTAGCCTTTTTTCGAAAAAACTTCACCTGCGTCTAGACTGCAGCTGCATTCTTTCGAAATTAAATCGAAAGAACGCGGCTTTTCTTTCGACGGCGGTAAACCTAATTCCACGAGGAAGAATGCCTTTTTTCAAAAGTGCTCTTTCAAAAAAAGGCGTTCTTGAAAACAAACAGGGCTTTTTAGAAAGAGAGCATCCAGACTCACTTGCTGCTTTCTTTCAAAAAAGCGGCTTGCTTTTTTGAAAGTTCCGTGTGCAGTCTAGACGCTCTCTTTTGAAAGAGGCTTTTTCGAAAGTATCTTTCGAAAAAGCCTCTTTCGAAAGAGGCTTGCAGTCTAGACATAGCCTGGGTGAGACTATAGCTTCTCAAAGCAAACAGAAGCAGCGGAATGTGCAAACATTAATTAATCTTCACAAACCCCCCATGAGTTATACAGGTATCTTTTAGCTCCATTTTACAGATAGGTAGCAAAACAAGCAGACAAGTTGAGGACATTGTTTTCAGAGGGTACATCTAGACTGCCAGGCTATTTTGGAATACCAAAATAGCTACCCTGCATCCAAGGAACATGTCTGCTATTTTGAAATAATTTTCAAAATAACGGATGCACTATTTTGGCATCCCTGTAAATCTTGTTCCATGAGGAATAAGGGATGTTTTGAAATAGTGCTTTATTTCGAAATTTGGGGCCATGTATACTTGCCAAATTTCAAAATAGCCTATTTTGAAATAAAATCGAAATAAAATATGCAATTTGCATAGCACAAATTGCATATCTTATTTCGATTTTAGAGTGCAGTCTAGACATACCCAGAGTTACTGTGCTGTCAACAGAGTGAGCTGAAAGTCAGCTGCAGTTGCGGGTGATCATTACCAAGGACACTAGAAAGTCATTGCTAGGATCAGAACCCTGGAATTCTCGGCTTCTGATCACATCGTCAACCCACTATTGTGTTTCTCTCTCAGTATATTTTTGTAACATCTGTTTTTCAGCTGTTAACCGTATGGCACACAGGCCAGTTATGCATGGTTCATTGGGACAATAGTCAATTATCTAGCCAATCAAAAAACACTTACCCACTTGTACAGAAAATAATGTTTGCTTTCATATCCCTAGTCAAAGCCTATTTACCACAGATATAATCATAACTCTAAAACAATATATGTATCTTGCCTAACCATACAAACTGCTGTAGTTTATTTGTTAAGTAATGGGCAAGCAATGAAACAGCTGTTGAAACACTGCACTGGGCTTTTCTTCTCTCAAGCTGAGCAACAAAATTTGCCTGGTCATTTAATCAATTTCATACTGATTTAAATTTGATAAAGTCACTCATGTTCACTCAGAGATTAGCTGGAAAGATGATATATCCCTGGACCACAATGCTATATTTAAATCACTTTAAATTAAAAAAAATTCTTGCTGGAGTAACTTTCCTGTAGTTATTATCTTTGTAACCCCAGCAGCTGCCAGATTTTTCCACGAGACCGTTCAAGCGTACAGTTTAAAGTACCAGTGATGTGTAAAGCTAAAAGATCTTAAGAAATGATTAATCAAGAGATGGACTTGAATGGTCTATTGTCTTCCCTCTTTGCACTGAACTGGGATGATTTAATCAATAAATAAGTCAGGGGAAAAAATCTACACTGGAGTTAGGGCCAGTGTTCCCTCTAAGCTGCCTGGCAGCACAGCTTCACAGCCCCACCCAGTCAGAGGCTCAGGTATCCATACATGGAGCTGACTGTCTGGGCTGGACTGAATAATCACCAGTGAATAGCAGTTCCAGGCCAGGAGCTGCCTCACAGCTTAGAGGAAACACTGCTTACGCTGTATTTTTTTTTTTAATTAACCACTTTCTTTTATACAGGTAGGTCACCCAAACACCGACAAGGCTTCACTTTACTAGCTTCAGTTTAAATCAAGAGCATCATGGATTTTCTTCAAGGTATGGTACAAAATGATTGATATTTTCAACAAATGAAGATACCATTAATGAATATTCTGCCTTATTAGAAGGCTGGACTGACTTAAGATCCATGGGTCAATTTGGGATCTTCTTACTAAGGCAACTCTCCCTTGAATTCAATGGGAGCTGTGTTCACTTAAGTAGTGTGGAATTTGGCACACAGTCATTCAGGCAGAGCCAAAACCTGCACCGTCTGAAGTCAACAGCAGGATTTCTGGTTTGACATCTGTTTATAAATCCCACATAGAGGGCAAATGTATTGCTGTGCTTACCTGAGTGCCATTAGTATCTTAGAGCTATGCCAATAGTATCTTATTACTATGCCAATAGTATCTTAGAGCTATGATTCTGATACCCTTATTCAATAGGATTACTTCTCGAGTCCTAAATGGGAGTAAAGCTGGGAGAGTTAGAATTTAGGAAGGAGACAAGTGAAGAGAACATTGTTATTGGATAACAGCACTCCCCTATTGCGGTGATGGGTATGCACGGTATTCACTGATAGAATATCTAGCTCCTGCTCCTGCTAAATAAATACCTTAAAAGCAGATAACATTCAATCTTTTGCTGATGTTTATTAATAATAATAATTAATAATAAAATGTATTCAGAAGCTGTCGTGCTCCACTCCCCATCAAAGGGTTGTTTACAATAGTGATTTGGGCAAAAAGGAATAAAGTAATAGGGTTGCAGGGGCACATGCTGCCTCAGAGCTATGGCTGTCCCACTTCCATGCTCTGGGAAAATCCTTCTCTCAATACTTTTCAAAGGGGCGGAAGATATACTCTCACCCCAACTGACTATGGACTGCTCATAATGATAGTGGTTTTGTTTTGGTTTTGTCTTTGCCCTACCATACAAAGTTTAGATATTCCAATAGGAAAACAGAAAATAATGGAATCACAGGATTGGAAGAGACCTCAGGAGGTCATCGAGTCCAACCCACTGCTAAAAGCAGGATCAATCCCAACTAAATCATCCCTGCCAGGACTTTGTCAAGATGGGACTTAAAAATCTCTGGGATAGGAGATTGCACCGCTTCCCTAGGTAACCCATTCCAGTGCTTCACCATCCTCCCAGTAAAGTAGTTTTTCCTAATACCCAATTGCCCCTACTGCAACTTGAGACCATTGCTTCTGTCATTTGCCACCACTGAGAACTGCTTTTGTCCTTCCTCTTTGGGACCCTGCTCCTCAAATTGTCCCTCATTCATTTCTTCTGTAGAGTAAATGAGCCCAAATCCCTTAGCCTCGCCTCATAAGTCAAGTGCTCCAGCCCCCTAATGCGTTTTGTTGTCCTACACTGGACTTTCTACAGTGCATCCAAAACCTTTCTGTAATGGGGAACCCAGAACTGGAGGCAATACTCCAGCTGTTGAATAAAGAGGAATAATCACTTCCATAGATCTGCTGGCAATGCTCCTACTAATGCTCTCCAATATGCCATTAGCCTTTTACATCATACACCAAATCCCATCAAAATACCGAAGCGCTTGAAAATGGTTTTTAAACCCCTTAATGTTACTTTGTGTTGTAGCATAGTTGTAAATACACAATTACTTTTCCCCTCTGGTAGTTCCTTTCATATCCCCTACTGCATTCTGATGTCTCTAACATATTTAAGTCACTAGATACCTGAATATAAAAATAACTTCACAAACTATTGAAATATAACAAGATATGAACACTTAGCACTTCATAAAGTCCACATTATGGTCTTGCCGAGGGCAATGTCCTTTCATCATCCAGGCCTTACCTTGCATATCTCTCAGGTTATATATTATCCCAGCCCAAAATAGTACATAAACTTCAGATCTAGAACAATGGATCCCAAAGATAATTATCCCTAAAAATCCTAGCTGAATTGAGTGTGAGGTTAAAAAAAAAAAAAAAAAGCCATAATTGTCATGGGGGCACTTCAAAACAGCTCTTGTGGAAGTTCACTTCCACATTCAATATGTGGAGATGCAACCTGAGAGATTGCTCTCTATTTTGTGTTATGTTAATGTTAGCATTTTTGTAAGAACTCATGCCTACAGGACAGAGTTCCCACCTGGGGATTGCATGTTGAGGTAGGTACCTCCCACCAGCGTGGACTTAGACTTATTATTTTTAGCATAGACTTGGCCTAACTCTGAGAGAGATGGGGCTTAGGACACATGCTTCTTTGGTGATGACTGCTCACTGAGGCCAGGTCTACACTACTGGAAAAAGTTGACCTAAGATGCGCAGCTCCAACTATAAGAATAGTGTAGCTGGAATTGACGTATCTTAAATCGAATTTCTGCAACATTCATTGCGGGAGGTCAATGGAAGAAACTCTCCTGTTGACTTCTTTTACTCCAGATGACCTGGTTAGTACCGGGGTCAATGGAGGAGCCATCAACAGTCAATTTAGCAGGTCCTTACTAGACCCACAAAATTGAACTGTGGGAGATCGATTTCTGGAGCGTCGATCTCGGGGTAAATAAAGATAAGCCCTTAGTGTGCTGCCTTTTTTGTGGATTCCATCCTCAGATGCTTCCATGCATTGTATAGGAGCCTAAATACAAAACTCAGGGTTTATGGATTCCTAGTGATTTTCAGGGTACCTAACAGTAAGTGTGGCAATAGCCAAGTACCTTTGTGAATTTGGGCATGAATCTCTAGCAACTCTCCTCAGTTAGTTATTTTTTTACAGGACTCTCTTTTCCAGCATGTCTTTCTGAGGGCTACCCCTTTAAAATGGGTAGAACCAAGAATCTGTAGCCATTTTGCGATTGATTGCTGCTTCCTGCATCTCCCTGCCTTCCATCTGGTAAGAATTAACTTTTATTAAAATATTCCCCTTTATTACAGAAAAAGTGGTGTATATATGATGCTATATATGCTTAAGAGCATAGATCCATGTATGCAGCAGCAGCCTGACTAAATGAGTGGTACTCTTGTTGTAAGTGCTAAAGTCTTGGCAAAAAAAACAAGCACACAGGAAGGAGGGAAAAGACAAGACGTGAAATGATTACAGGCAAAAGATGATGAATTTTTCAAAGTTCTGTCTTTGTTATTACTGCAGTAGAATCCCACCCAAGCCTGAGGTCTGATTGCATAGTGCCTAAAACACTGACATATAGTAAGAAACATTGTCTGCCCTGAAGAAATTTAGTCTAAATAGGAAGGCATTTGGAAGATACAATAGATGCAGTGTTTGGCTTGAAGTCCCACAGCAGTTCAGTGGCAGAACCAACAACAGAAGCCAGTTTTTCAGAATTTCTAGGGCTCTAGACACTGATCTGTGTTTTCTCAGTTTAGTCTCTGGGGTTGTTAGAGAGTAACACTAGGTTTCACAGGTATTGCTGGAGAAGGCATTATAAGCATTATACAAATAATAGGATCCAGGAGTAGATTGATTGTTGTGTGTTTCGGTTGGGTTTTTTTTCACCTGTTCTACAAAGTACCGATATTGTATTACTAAGCCATTTTGCAGCAGTTAAGGCAATGGACCTATTGACAAATGCTTGGGTAATCAAGTTCAGCATTTAACTTAACTCAGCTGTATTAACCTTGTTCTGGAGAACACATGCACATACTATTCCTACTTCAGCAGTTGGCTGCATTTATTCAAAATGAGTTGTGGCCCACAGGCTTTTGGTAAGTTGCCAGTGCTGCTCTTGACCGAGTATATCTTGGGTATTTCCACGCTAACAGGATGTAAGAAGAGGTTTATTTGCAAAGCTAATTTGAACGGAGGAGCACTGTTATGAAAACAGTACTCTTTTTCAATGGGCCACAAATTTAACAAACACTTAAAATGCTAAATAACTTACTTCTGGGGAGATTCCTAGTTCTTCTCAAAAGAAGACAAATAAAACAGTGACCCCTTTATTATATTCTGTGACTTCTGATTTGTTTTACTCTTTAAAAATTAGAAACGGGCCTCACACTAATATATTTTACAAGAGCATTCTGGGGATTAATGAATGTAAAAGTTAAAAAAAAACCAACCTTAGATTTGAATAATTCATGCTCTGCTAGCTCTGGACCAAGATAGTGCTCCAGTGTTTCCAAGTGTGCAGATTTTGCTCAGACTTTAAGAACATAATAAAAATGGGATTGTTTTATCTCACTTGGATCGATCAACTATGTGCCTGAAGTACAGGTAGTCCCCAGGTTACATACAAGATAGGGACTGTAAGTTTGTTCTTAAGTTGAATCTGTATGTAAGTCGGAACTGGCATCCAGATTCAGCCGCTGCTGAAACTGATCAGTTTCAACAGCGGCTGAATCTGTACACCAGTTCTGACTTACATACAGATTCAACTTAAGAACCCCAGGCGTCCCCAAGTCAACCGCTGCTGAAACTGATCAGCAGCTGATTCCAGGAAGCCCGGGGCAGAGCAACTCTGCCTCGGGCTTCCTGTAGTCAGCCGCTGGTCAGTTTCAGCAGCGGCTAACTTGGGGACGCCTGGGGCAGAGCAGCTGGGGTGCTGCCGGGTTGGTCCAATAGCGCCAAGGAGCGGTGCTGCGGGACCAACTGGCAGCGCCCCACCTGCTCTACCACAGGCCCCGGGCTTTGCTCCAAGTCTCCCTGGTCTGCTGGGAGGGGCACTAGCTGCTTCCCCCCCCCAGGCAGACCAGGGAGACGCTGAGCAAAGCCACGGAGGACCCGAGCCGGACCCGCGGCGCTTCCAGATCAGCTGGAAGCGGCTGCGGGTCCGGCCCGGGTCCTCCACCGCTTTGCTCAGTGTCTTCCTGGTCTGCAGAACAGGGAGATGCTGAGCAAAGTGGCGGAGGACCCGGAGTCGGACCCGCGGCCGCTTCCAGATCAGCTGGAAGCGCCGCGGGTCCGGCTGGGTCCTCCGCGGCTTTGCTCAGCGTCTCCCTGGTCTGCTGGATCCCCCAGCAGACCAGGGAGATGGGGATCAGCTTTTCTCACCCTGGAGGAGGCGGGCAGTGGGACATAAGTCGGATCCGCGTAACTCGGGGACTGCCTGTACTGTTAATAGTAAATAATCCATTTTAGCTTAAAGCATTTTTAAATCTATGTATATTGTAAGAATAATGAAAATATTCAAACTAAAGACATAAAAACAATAATATATTTAAGGGGTTTTAAGGCAATAATGTTTCTAAATACATAGGAGATGGTCCAAGCAGATCCTCTCTGAATTACTGCTGTTCATCAGATTTTCACTCCCTATTTGGATACCCATTGCGAAATATTTTAACATCGCACGTCATGATGTAATTTGAATATATTGCAATTAATTCACCAATAAAATATAGGGAAAAGAGCGAATCTATCCCCAAACATATGAGCACTCTGTTTCGATTGGGTCACATTCACAAGTGTTTCACATGTAAAGTTTGCAAAGAAAAAAATGACTCTTATTAAGGGCCTGTCTCTGCAAAGCTCTACTCGGATAGCATGTTCTTTGTTTAAGGGTGAACTCAACACCATCTGCAGACAGCCCCAGTGTGCCGGATCTGTGCAATAGAGTGTAGTACAGCTCGGGAAGTCCAATCCAGAATTAGAGTTCAGGGCTGCTGCATGGTCCTTTAGGGTCACTACTCCAGTTTAGAAGCTGGAAGACTGGCCATAGTGCCTCTGCACCAGTCGCATGGGGTCAGGGTTTTACTGGAGCACTGCTAAAGTGGTTGTGTGGATCTGCTTGGCCTGACCCACATCCTACTTTATTGGTGACTCTTTTTGCCAGCCTATGTGGGGCCAGTGACCCTTGCTGTGATACATAACGTGTAAGGTATCTTCTTCATGACTGTATGCCAGTGGGCTACCTTTGCACCTCCCGCCCAGAGCTTCATTTTGCATATGGACTAGAGCTAGTAGTTCTCTGTGCCTGAGTGGATTTTGGTCAGTTTGATTACTCTCAATGAAATCAGTGGGACTAAGTGCATGAATCAGCTGGCAGGACAGTGCCTTTACTATGGGTGTATACAGTATTGGATGAAGCAAAGACATAAGGCTGCTACCACCAGTGAAAGCTACTAGGGACCTCAAGAAGCTGTTGTAGGGGACATGAACTGTTATGGCAGCTCCACGTTGCCTGAGGACCCATCAACGCAAGAAAAATCCAGAGTCCTGCATTTGGGACAGAAGAATCCCTAGCACTGTTACAGGCTGGGGGCAGAGTGGCTAAGCAGCAGTTCAGCAGGAAAGAACCTGGGGGTTATAGTGGATGAGAAGCTGGATATGAGTCAACAGTGTGCCCTTGTAGCCAAGAAGGCTAATGGCATATTAGGGTGCATTAGGAGGAACATTGCCAGCAGATCCAGATAAGTTATTCTTCTTCTTTATTCAGCACTGGTGAGGCCACATCTGGAGTATTGCATCCATTCTGGGCCCCCCACTATAGAAAGGATATGGCTGCACTGGAGAGTGTCTAGCGAAGGGCAACCAAAATGATTAGGGGGCTGGAGCACATGACCTATGAGGAGCAGCTGAGGGATTTGGGCTTATTTAGCCTTCAGAAGAGAAGAGTGAGGGGGGATTTGGTAGCAGCCTTCAACTTCCTGAAGGGATGTTCCAAAGAGGATGGCGAGAGGCTGTTCTCAGGAGTGACGCAGGGACGGATATAGGGCAGGGTGAACGGGGCGGCCGCCCCGGGCCCCGTGCTTCAGAAAGCCCTGCGCATGCGCCGTGGCGCCGCTGTGCATACGCATGGCATCACTGCGCATGCGCCGTGGCAAAGGGGGAGCCCCGTGGAATTATGCTGCCCAGGGCCCCGCAAAACGGTCATCTGCCCCTGTAGTGACGGATGGCAGAACAAGGAGCAATGGTCTTAAGTTGCAGTGGGGGAGGTCTAGGTTGGATATTAGGAAAAACTATTTCACTAGGAGGGTGGTGAAACACTGGAATGGCTTACCTAGAGAGGGGGTGGAATCTCTGTACCTAGAGGTTTTTAAGTCCCAGGTTTACAAAGTCCCGGCTGGGATGATTTAGTTAGGGTTGGTCTGGCTTTGGGCAGGGGCTGGAGTCATTGACCTCCTGAGATCTCTTCCAGCCCCAGAATTCTATGAAGAATCATGAGGGGCTATATCTGCTGGCTTTAGGGTTGAAGTGTACCTCTGAAGCAGTGCAAAGTGACTGGACCATACCTGAGGATCTGCCCCAATGGATAGTATCACTACTGGAAACCTTAGAGAGAGCAGAATGAGGTCCAGATTTTTTACAAACTAAAAAAATATTGCAAATGCACAGTATTGTTCTGGTGCATATGTCCCATTGCATCTCTCAGTCATCTTTATTTGTGCTCTAACCAATCAGTGACATGAAGCAGTGTTACAACGGTAGGGCTGTAAACTGCCCTCATTCCCTCTTTGAAACTTCCATTCCCATTCAGTGTCTGCTTTTCTAAAGAACCTTGTTCTATTGTCTCTAGTTCAAATGCAGCAGATGGTCCCACTATATTAACTTCAGTGATGCTAGATGAGAAAATCCAGGGAAGGCTATGCAGTATTTGGCTCTTGATTGATTGTGCTTTCACTGTCATTGCAATCAGTGGGAATGTGAATAAAAAGATATGGCTCTCTCAATGGTCAGACTCACATGTTACATAGCAGAATTGTCACTTCTTTTATAAAATGCATATGGGCTTTATAAACCAAGTATTTCATTGTAGGGGAGGGAAGAGATGGTCACATTGATTGGAAAAAGCAAGAGCTCTCGTGCCCCCTGTCCAGGCAGGACCAGGATTGAAAATGCCAAAATGTCAAGAGTCTGTCTTGTGTTTCCATGTGACATTGGAAGTGGAGATGCTGGAAATCTCAGGAGAGAGCCAATTCTCACAAGGTTTCTGCCTCACTTTACAAACCCAAGAGGCTCAGGCAGTTTGCATGAAGCTTCAGGTGAGATTTATATCTGTCCCGCTTATCTGACCCTTTTTACTGCATTATTTTAGAGCCTCCAATGTATTTAACCCTTACAACACCCTGGTGAGGGAGGTCAGTGCTGCTGCCCCCATTTTACAGGAAGTCTGGGATGGAGCACAACACTGACGCTATGCTTCCTGAGTCCCAGCCTGGTGCCCTACCCATTTACACACTTTAAGCTGATTGGAATGGCCTAAAACACCTGAAAAGTCAATAATAGCTGAAAGCTAAGTGGTGAGATCAGCAATACTGGCAGCACAGCAAAGGGGGAGGATTAGCTGAATGGGTAGAAGCTAGTCTTTCTGGGTATGTCTACACCGCATCCCTAGTTCGAACTAGGGATGCAAATGGAGACAATTGAAGTAGTTAATGAAGCGGGGATTTAAATATCCCGCGCTCCATTAACATGATCTCACCGGCGAGCTAGTTCGAATCACAGCTGATTCTAACCAGGAAGTGAGCGCCGGGACGCGTTAGTTCGGACTAAAGCCCTTAGTCCGAACTAATGTTACTCCTCAAAAAATGAGGAGTAACATTAGTTCGGACTAAGGGCTTTAGTCCGAACTAACGCGTCCCGGCGCGCACTTCCTGGTTCGAATCAGCTGTGATTCGAACTAGCGCGCCGGCGAGATCATGTTAATGGAGCGCGGGATATTTAAATCCCCGCTTCATTAACTACTTCGATTGTCTCCATTTGCATCCCTAGTTCGAACTAGGGATGCGGTGTAGACATACCCTCTCTGTGGCTAACTTATTACGGGCTAAATTGGAAAAGCCTACAGGCAAATGACAGAAGACTTGGGGATTTGGAGGGCATACTTTTTGTGAAATTATGCTCTGGATCCAACCTGCTGAAAGAACAGGAGAGGCTGGCACTATTGCTTCCAGCATTTTCTAGTTGATGATTTGCTGGTAAGGCAACTTTGTTTTACCATCTGGGGGAATGTCTACACTACAGAGTTTTTCTGAAAAAACTTAAATTCCGTCCTCACTGCAATTGTGTTTTTCCAAAAGAAAATCTAAAGAACAGAGGGGTTTTTCTGACATTGGCAATCCTCACTCTACGAGGACGAAGCCCTTTTTCTGAAAGAGCTCTTTCAGAAAAAGGTGTGTGGGGATGGGAAAAGGGAGTTCTTTCAAAAGAAAAGGAAAAAGCACAGGTGCCCTGGTGGCCACTTCGTCCATAGTAATCACAACTGAAATGCGAGATAGTGTCCATTCAATGTGGACGCTCTCTTTCGAAAAAGCAGATCGCTTTTTCAATGCGCTTTTGCAATGTGAACGCTCTCTTTTGGAAGAAGTTTTTCAGGAAGACCTCCCCCACTGCAATTTGAGACCATTGCTTCTCATTCTGTCATCTGTGACCAATGAGAACAGCCTTTCTCAATCCTCTTTGGAATCCCCCTTCAGGCTGCTATCAAATCCCCCCTGACTCTTCTCTTGTATAGACTAAATAAGCCCAAATCCCACAACCTCTTTTTGTAAGTTATGTGCTTCAGCCCCCTAAGACAGTATCTTGTCTTAGTCCGACCATGAGTCTCTGCATTGATGTTACTATCTGAACTCATCAATGCCCCACACAGACCAGTTTTACTCAGGCGCCGGTATGCTTCTGCCAAAAATTCTCCTTAAATTTTTTATGAATCATAATCAGACATCTGATTTTCTTGGGGTAACTTGCTACTTGGCATGTCTTTTCAGATTCTACAGTGGTTATCTACTCAGAGAGAGGGGATGGTGGGGGAAAAGAGGCAGATACTATCTAACAAATTACTTAGATGATGGAATGCTCCGTGGAAATCCCAGAATGCGAGAACTCGTTTTAGCATGCGAGGACAACTGACTCCAGAAGGAAACAATCTTTGGAAAATGCTCCTCTCCTCCACTGGCAATCTTGTGATGAACTTTTTTATACTCTAAGATTCTTTTTGCTAAGGGGTTAGTGCTGTTGATTTTAAATGACCTCTAGCAAGAACTATATATTTCAGTGTTTACCTGCTGATTCTTTTTTAAAATTTTTAAAAGCTGAGCTATCCATACAAACTATCTTGATATGAGTTTCTCATCAAACCTCAGCTACATATTTATTTCTTAATATTTTAAAAAGAAGAGACAACTTCTTCTGAATGGTTACAGATGGCTTGAATGCCAGAACTGGTGCATGTGACTGGAGGATGGACTCGTCTTTTAGGGAAAGAAGATAATTCCCTTTGACCAAAAAAATACCCCAGTAATAAACTTTGAACACTGACCTAACTTGTTGTGTGCTGGCACCAATACGAGTTTAAATTATGTGCTTGTCACCTCATTCCTAGCCAGTGTCCCGCTGTAATTATTCACTTTAGACCATTTTGTAAATATCATAACTAAATATGGAAGTATCATTTAGTGACACTATTTAAGGGCTAGGGGAAAAAATGACATTACTTAGAGCTACACAGAACCTTTCTGTTTAGTTCATTTTCTATGCTCTGCATATCTTATCTTTCCATTACTACCCACTTCTGCTCACAGTTTTATGTGTTTGGGGTATTCTGATATCTGCTAGTGAAAAACTGGCCAAACAACAGTACCTCAATCGGAATGTCATAAGCTGCTCATTGATGCCTGCTGGCAGCTTAGAGAGGCACCTTACGAGCTTGTTCTTAATACAATCAAGATTCATCTAAAGATTTTCCCTTCCAGAAGTAGGTGTATCCTCCTTTCTCCTCCTTCATCTGCTCTTCTAGTTTGGACAAGGCAGCAATATTGATGTTAAGCTGATTCAGTTCATCAGCAATGATAGCCTTGCTCTGGTCAGTCACTGTCTGAGTTGTCCATCAGGGTACGTATGTTCCAGGTTCCAAAGTTGAAAAGTTCCTTATATTTTTGACCACTGGGGTGGTGATCCTGCTGGGTGCAGCTATACAGCCAGGAGGAAAAGAGGCAAGACTATTTTGGGGGCTCTTTTTCTAGCCTCCCTCCCCACATGGGGTGAGTAGAGTCGGTCCTAAAGAGAACTGCTCAGTCATGGGTCCAGCCGCCAAGATGCTCGACCCATCTCGGGGTCGAGATCACACGCCCATCGCTTATGTGTCCGTCTGTGACTAGGAAATTCTGGATCTCACTGTCCTGTTCACCACTCGCTAGTCACCACCAGACTTTTGTCTTGTGCAGGTGTTGGTTTCCCAAAAACTAGAGGATGCCTGTGGGGGGCTTCTTTTAAAGTCGGGAGACTGGTGCACAACAGTCACCACAGTGTCCTAGACAGATAGAGGGCTTGAAACCAATGGCATGAACACCACAACGATGGGCGACCCTCTATCTGCTGCAGCCTTCATCTGCCTTCACAGCCGTGCAACATTGCACAACAGTTTCACCTCCACTGTTCAGTTATCCTCTGTCCGCTCTGCCGCTGAGGATTTCTTGAATCACACTTTGTCTGGAACCTCACCCTTGACCGTTCTGCCATGGGTGACCCTAAGGATCATGAGTCCAAGCAGCGTCGCTTTCAGGGGTCATTAGAACACGCAAGCCTCTCCACCACTACAAGGTGATCCATCCATTGTATTTAGACTATCTTCTCTATACTCCTGCTATATCACATTGATGACTGCACATACAATTATTGGTCCTAATAGCTGACTTTATCAAGGACACCACAGAGTTAAAATGATGCTTCTAAAAAAAACCCTGGTCAAGTGTATGGGTTCTTTGTTTTCTGGAGAGGACGATTTTATGTATTTTGTCTTTGCCAGGACTGTTTACAAGTCCTAAACTCTGATGTAGGTATTTGATGTTTGGCTAAAGTGAAAAGATACCAACTTTTGTTTTATGTCACTATTACTCCTGGGGAGTCTCTGATGTGACACCTTTTCAGCCAGCTTCATCCATACCTCTTTCTTTTTTTTAAACCATTGCTATAGGTAATGGGTAATGTTTTAAACCTCCAAGTAGCTGTTTTAAAAACTATCTGCTTTAGACATTTTTCCCTATAGTCCTCCAGAGTCGTTGTTTTATTTATGTAAAATCATAACCAGTTTTAAATGCATGCACGATGCTGTCAAATAGTGAATGAGCTTAATCCTCAGTGCACTTCAAAAGCAGCACAGAGCAGATCCACAGCTTGTGTAAATTGCCAGTTTGTGAGTGTGTCTGTAAGTATCAGACACAAACAGACCCTTCAATTATAAGAATATAATCCTTTATCTTACTAACTATAAATCAATACAATATTACAGAAGACCCACTTACCTTTTTGTCATGTCCTGCCCACCAAGGACACAAGGGGAAGTACATAAAAGATTAATATCATAAGGGAATCAGGCAGAGCAAAGATGCAGCGTAAAACATTATAGTACACTTATCAACAGTAGCTAGATTTTAAAAAGCCGTCAGTTATGCAAAGAGCAGAAGCTTAATATGGCTAAACAAGAATCCTTTCCCAATATCACTCAACTCCAGAAAATATTCCTTCAATAGACTAAATCCCCATCCATTGCCCAGGAAGAAATCATTGTACACAAACAAACCCTCCAGCACAACAGGAAGCAATGGCCCTCGAAGCAGCAGTCACTTTAAACACAGAAACAGAAGTCTGAAAACAGAGAGATTATTAAGATTGGGGTTTCTGAACAGAGTTGCAAGAAAAATGCCAGCAAAATGTACATGACACCCAAATCAACATTTCCAAAGGATGGGTACTGTGTTAGAAAGCATATCATAGTCCGGAAAGAGAGTCTTCATAGAAACATTCAGTGTGATGCAGACCTCAGTTCTCTTTAGGCAATTGCTCCATAGCAGCTTTAAGCTTTCTTATGGTCACAACATCTTTTGGCCTCCTTGTCATTCATGGTACGAGTATACATGTTATATATATGGCTTGATCCAACTCTCATTAAAGTTAATGGAAAGACTTCCTCATCGGGCTGGACAAAAGAAGGAATAGAATTGCGTAATAAAAAAAGACTATTTTCATCTGCATTCAGGTTACAAAGTATGGTCTGGTTCTTAGATCAAGGAACTACAGAATTTGCATCTGCAAATCACACTGCTGTACATCTAAATATATGCAATTTGGATGTAAATAACAGTAGCAGAAATTTTGCACCTACATTTTCATTACGGTCAGAGAAAAAATTGTGCTTCCAATATCAAAAAAACTTTGTTAGGCTGCTACGCAAATTTCGAAATAGCTTATTTTGCATCTACACTGCCCCAAATTTCAAAATAACACACTATTTCAAGCCATTCCTTGTCGCTCGTGCAATGAGATTTACCAGGATGGTGAAATAGCATGCCCATTATTTTGAAATATTTGAAATGCAGCTTGTGTAGACGTGGGGTAGCTATTTTGGGATAGCTGAAATAACCATGCAGTGTAGTCATACCTTTAGGGACTGATTCAACTCTAGTTGAAATCAACATTTCATTAATTTCAATAGCAATTGAACGTCACAGCATGCATTAGCATGGTATTTTAGCTTTTAGAGTCTGGTATTAGGCTATCATGCTGTAATTTAAATAATCAATTCATTAAATGGGATAACTTTATCTGTGTGATTGTGGTATGACATCTGCATAATAGCTATTACCCTTAGTTTCCAAGAATGGTAAGTATTATAGCTAGGACAATGATTTGGCATGGTAAAATATACAAAAATCAGTTGGGGGAAAATGGCAAAATATATAACTATATAGTAACCCTATAACCCTACAATTCACAAGATGATCCTTATAACCATATAATACAACACTATCCCTAACAACTGAATAGAATCAGAGTAAAAATGTCATAAGCACCTAGGCTCTCATGTGCTTCTGGAAGTGCTTATGTCCCATTTTTCAAAAGATACTTATGCACTTAAGAGTCCAATTCATACTGAAACACAATAGGACAATTGCGTTTTCAGATTGATTGCAGATCAAGACAAACTGACCTGTGTCATTGTTCCATACTTTACATCAGTGGATGAGTAGGTCAACCTTTTCACAATTGAATGTCTAAAATTATGCACCTAAACAAAGGTGACTTAAATGTCATTGGTGCATGGGATTGCAAGTGCTCAGCACCTAGGAAAACCAATCCACTTTGACAGCATTTAGATGCCTACTGTAAATATGGATTTTGCTGCCATTCAGTTTATTAAAATGATAAATGCTGGACATGGCTGGTATTCTATATCCTAACGGTCAATTAGATTACCAGACTGGATTTAACCTTCCTGCACTCAGCACGATAAAGAAACCCAGCAGATGATAAAAATGTGATCATTCTTTCGAATGTTGTGTCTAGCATGTTCAAAACATGAGAAGTTTTCTCTTTAGTAACAGTCTTTTTGAAAGTGGGACAAAAAGACATTTGTGAATTCATAAAAAAAAGTATTCTTAACTGAATGAAGTCCTCAACATAAGCATGCTGATTTAACCACCACCGTCAGCAAGCTCTTTAGGGTCTGGTTCACACTAGAGTGGAAGGTCGGCTTAAGATACACAACTCCAGCTACGTTAATTATATAGTCGGAGTCGTCATATCTTAAATCACCATCCATACAACAAGAGGTCGATGGGCTTCTCTTACTCCTTGTGAGGAACGGAGTACCAATGCTGACAGGGGTGCCCTCTGAGTTTGAATTAGCAGGTCTTCACTAGTCCTGCTAAATTGACCTCCGAAGATCAACCGCGGCAGTGTCAATCTTCTGTGTAGTGTGGACATGCCTGACACCACCCTCTCCCCAATTTACAAATATTTGCCAATCCCAGGAAGTAACCCATGAAAGGTTTCTCAGTCCATCCTTATCTTGGGCTTGGCTGACGTGCACTCTGCTTAAAAACACTTGGCTAAATGGTGACTAAAAGTGAGGTTGGAGGACATAATATTTTACAAGAATGCACCAAGAATTAAGTTGGTAAAAGGCCATTATGGAAATAAAATTAAACAGAGAAAAATGCAAGCCAAAGACAGGAACATTTACTTAATGATAAGATCAACAATGTATTCCTTTTGCTTGAGCCATTTAAAAGTAGACTATACAAATCCCTAAATGGTGTATTGGAACAAATATTTCTGTACCAAGAGTGAGATGGAGGAAAGGTCCTACATGACCTTTTGGAAGACCTCAGGGGAGTAGAAAAACAATAAAGTTTCTGTGGGATTGGCACGATGACTTTCTGTCAAGAATGCCTTAGACTAGAATAAGAGGTCATCAGCCTTGTGATCATTTTCCCCAAGCTATGAAGTTTCCCAATATAGGACTCTTCTAATGCCTACCTCACTGCACTGGGTTGCTAGCCTTCCCTTCAGAGGTGGTGCTGTGATTAGATGGCCATGTCCCCTGGAATCAGAATAGTTGGAGAGGATTTTTCAGGAGTTGATGATGCTAAAAGCGATTTTGGAGAATAAGGAAGGGGGTGAATCAATGGAATCTCGAGACGTGCCTGTTGTGGAGAGCAGGTTCTGCTCAGTTCCACTCACAGGAGGTTTTGCAAGGGAGGTTACTAGGCCTAGGTCGGCGAGAGAATAGACAATTGATTCTGTTTCTGTGGGTTTTGAACATTTTGTGAGTGAGTCCCTCGCCTTTGTTCCTCTTCAGGCTGCCCTAGTGGAAGATAAGGTTCCACTTAATTTGAAGAATTTGATTTTTACAGTTCCTCTTGCCAGGAGAAAGAGGCTGGGTGAGTGGTTGGTTACAGTGCTAGCCTAGTACTTGGGATTCCCTGCTTTGCCATTGACTCTGTATGTGATCTTGAACAAATTACATATAAACAGATTTTTAAAGTATCTAGGCATCTAGTAATGCCGTTAGACACATAATGCCTGAAATTCCACTGGATACCTACCTGAATCTGTAGGTGCCTCATAGCAGCTTAAAAATCTGGCCTTTAGTATTTTTCTTCCTTAGTTACCCCATTACCAAATGGGGACAATCTACCTCACAGTATTATGAACAGGGCTTGACAAACAGCTGTGGCGAGTAGATTTCAGCCAGTTGCTCCATGCGCCTTATTCACCGGCGCTTCATGCATGTGCGGTGCTGGTCTGGCACATGTACAGTGCAGGGCTGTCAAGCCCTGATTATGATATGCAATGAGATGGTGAGATGCTCGGATACATTAGTAGTGGAGAATGTATAGGCATGTAGGAATAGGATACCTATGTGCTGAGAGACAACTACACAAGCAGTGGAGGCTTCTGTTCTTTTACTTCTGTTGGTGATTGTGAACTAGAGCTTTTCCTGAGCTGATGTAATGTACCACCCCAATAGCTAGGAACCACTTCCTTTCAGATAAACACTGCCCACTGACATGTACTGCTGATTTAGGGCCTCATCCATGGAGAGTCCATTCAAAGACTCTCAGGCTATGTCTACACTGCCAAGAAAAGACAGAAAAAGATTAGCAAATTGTGAACCACAAAGCTCTGCAGTCTAGATTTAGCCTCAGAGATTTCAGTGCGGATTGCATTGCATCCTTACTGACAGAGGAGAAAGGAATCATGCTCCGATCTTCCCCTCCTAAGAACTACTTCATTCAACTAATCCATCCATACGCCATGCTGAATCTAAAGGAATGACTGAAGAAGTGACCCTACTTTCTGTAGAGCTGCAAATGAAAATCATCTGACTCAGGTGTGATGCGGTAGTCTTGATCAGGCTTCATTTTGTATGTAAAGAGCAATATTTTTTTTGGATCTGAAGAGCTAATTTATTGCTTCTATTAAATAAGGCTGAAATCTGTTTGGAGAGTAAATAATGGCTTAATATTTATAGCAATTTTGTGATTCACAGTGTTCTGCTTTCTGGATTAATTTGACAATATATTATCCTATTTAAACACAATTGTTGAAGTTAACAAGAAAAAAAGCACCTTTGACTGGCGAAATTAAAATATATGAAAAGGAAAGTTGTCTTGTGGAAATAACCTAAATATCTAAACCAGAGCTAGAGAAATCAATATCATCTAACGTAATGAAGGAAAAGATCCAGGCTGAATAGGGATTAACTACTAAGGTCATGACGTTTTTGGTTTGCTCTTTAAGTTTAGTTCCAAAAAATATAATATTTTTAAAGCCTGTAGCAGAGTCATTTAAACTGTGAATGTTATGTGGCAATGATAAAAGTGAGCAAAATCTTGCTTGGCTAGGTTCTGTGCCCCACCCCACCTTGAACTCTCCTTGTTATTTCCTTTCTTTGAGTGTTGTTGTGCTGAATTATTAATTTGTGCCCGGATGTGTATTCAGGCTAATCAAAAAGAGGTCAGTGCACTTATGCATCATTTTCCCTTTAATGTTTTTAAGCACAAATACCTTTTAGAATTGTTTATTGATGAACTTTAAGGGCCAAACCCCACCATGCCTATTCATTCTTTTCATGGGTAAAAGTAACATTAATGTTTGGGATAAAATTTCTAAAATATCGATGACATTCTGATTACCTTTCCCAGACCGGAGGAAGAGCTCTGTGGAGCTCAGAAGATTGTCTCTTTCATCAATAGAAGCTGGTCCAATAAAATACATTGCCTCCCATTTACTTCACTGGGACATTTGTCTGCATTGGGACCAGACCCTGTCACTTTATTTGCAAAAAGGCTTCCAGCTAACACTACAAGATTACATCAATATTTTGCTGTCAAATGTGTCAGAAAGCAAATAGGTCGAGAAACTTTCACAACTGCCTATCTGAATGCATGGAAATATAAGTGCCAAAGTTCAAATTTCCCTCAAGAGATTTTCTGTTTGTTAGGAAAAGTCAAAACAGCTACACACCAGGGGTAGGCTCACCAGATTTTATAGAAGTATGACATTAACTACAAAGAATGTCTAGCAGTGGCTCTCTGTAGACAGATTTATGGAAGGTGTAGGGATTGAGGATTAAACTTGTTGGCCAGTGTAAGTCAATCTGATTATTGTGTCCAGCTGGAAAGGGGATTTGTAGTATGGTCCATCTCAAGAAAATTTGTTTACCTCAATGGTGCAATTCTGACAGTTGATGGGCAGCAGTGAATACAAACAGAGATTGAGTTGCATTGACTTAATCAAAAGAATAAGAAGCATCAAGACTATGTGTGTTGAATCCATCCTGTGGAAAACTGAACAAAGGTCTTCTACACTACGGAGAAGATCGACACTGCTGCAGTTCACATGAGTGGATCTAGTGAAGACCTGCTAATTCAAAAGGGGAGTGTGCTGCTGTTGGTGCCAGTAGGACTGCTCTTCATGAGGAGTAAGGGAATTCGACAGGAGCATGTGCTTCTGTTGACCTCCCACTGAATGGACAGCACCAAAATGCAATTTAAGATGCTTTGACTCCAGCTATGTAACTAACGTAGCTGCAGTTGTGCATCTTAAGTCAACTTTCCTCTTCCAGTGTAGATAAGGCCAAAGAGAACAAAGTAAGTGGGAAGATATCACATTCTGGGGTGCAATCCAGACTGGTGAGTGGTAGTGTCACCAGTGGCCCTGCAACCTTGTGTGCCTCACAATCCTTTGCTATTGTAGTGCCCTCAGCAACAGCAAGCAGGTTGCAGCCTCCCTGCTCCCAAAGTTGTCTATGTGTAGCTGCAACCTGCCAGCAAAGCTCCAATGAACACTCTGGCTTCCACCAAGCTTGGTTACCACTTACAGGAGGTCTGGCTTTCCCCCTAATATTATGTGGATCTATAATACCTGAACACTGCCCAGACGAGAGGTCAATACGTCACAGCTGCATAATTTAATTGGTGTTACCAAACAATTCAGTTTAAACCCAATATTGGATTCATTTTGATTAGAGAATAAAACCAATGTAATTACAAAGATTTTGAGGGAGGGCAAGTTATTGAAGTCAGAATTAGTTACAAGAGAAATGAAGATAAAACACTTCCAACTACCTAACACTGAAACTAGTTTTGGGTCAAAATGAAATCCTTGCCCCGTGTTCCCAGCAATTTAGCGGACTGAATTCTCAAGCTCAGAATCTCCCCCAAAAGGGCTGATTCCTTTGTCTTAAGTGAAAGAAGCCGTGTGTGTGTGAGAGAGAACCCTCAAATCAAAACAACATGGAGTCTGGGATGAAAGTGCACCCACACTTTTTGTTCTCTGTGTATGCTGAAATGCAGATTTATCTTTTCTCCCTCGGTCTCTCTCAAGGACCCTGCTTTCTACTTGAGGTCAACCCTCATTTGTTCATTTAAGATAGATCTGCTCAACCACTTCTACATTTTGCACATAGATGGGAAAAATGAGGGAACATTGCTCACAAGACATATGTTGTGCAAAGATTATTGCAATACTGTATACAATGTGACTCCAGAAGTACATTCAGTCACAGAGAAGTGTTTTTTTGCATCCTCTTAGGTGACTGAAATGTCTAGGGTGTCAGTTTGTCAAACCAGGATTAATTATCACTTTAACCCATTTAAATAATCCTGACATATAATCGGCAGCATCATACCCCAGAAAGTTGTGGACGTTTTTTAAGTCTGTACTTTTAGTGTTTTTTAATTCTGTTATTTGTCATAGAGCCAAATACACCTTTCTTACTATCCAGAAAATTCATGGAGAGACGTAGAGAGCTGGAGGGGAGGGATGGGATGGGGAAAAATATTGTTACCAAAAGTAAATGTGAAGATAAGTTATTGAATGGACTTTTAAAAATGTGGGTGAATAGAAACAAGATGCCTTTGTTTTAGCTAAGCTATTGATAAAATACATAAATAACGTTCTTATTACTCTTACTAGATGATAACAATCATGTTTATTACTCTTATGTTTCGGTGTCCATGCTCACAGCCACTTACCAGACTCATTGATTAAAGCATAGTTGACTTGCCCAAGCAAATCCAGGAGACGTGCTAAGCAGAAAACAAAAATCCTGTCCCAAGATGCAATATTGTATCGAACAATAAATAACGCAAATTAAAAAACCACATGTATTTCTCATGATTACCATTAAGGCCAGATCCTGCAAATGCGCAGCTGTTTCTGTCGAGCTGAAGTCACATATGGGTACCAAGAAGGTTCAGTACTAGCATTGTGATCTTTCCAAGTCTGACATGTATGTAGGTAACTGTATGAGTCGGTGGGTTTTCTGTAGAGAGTGGTGTCTAATTTTCCATTGTTGATTTGTACAGTGGTGTCCAGGAAGTGGATCTCTCGTGTAGAATGGTCCAGGCTGAGGTTGATGGTGGGGTGTAGAAACACTGGAGATATTCCACAGAGATTTCAACAACCTACACCCCACCATCAACCTCAGCCTGGACCATTCTACACGAGAGATCCACTTCCTGGACACCACCGTACAAATCAACAATGGAAAATTAGACACCACTCTCTACAGAAAACCCACCGACTCATACAGTTACCTACATGCTTCCAGCTCCCATCCAGAACACACCACACGATCCATCGTCTATAGCCAAGCCCTTCGATACAACCGCATCTGCTCTAATCCCACTGACAGAGACCAGAAGCTTCAGGATCTCTACCAAGCATTTATAAACCTCAACTACCCACCCAGAGAAATAAAAAAGCAAATTGAAAGAGCCAGACGAATACCTAGAAACCATCTACTTCAAGACAGACCCAAGAAAACCAACAATAGAACACCACTTGTCATCACCTACAACCCCCAACTTAAACCTGTCCAACACATTATCAATAAACTACAGCCTATATTGGAACAGGATACCATACTCAAAGAGGCTCTGGGAGACAGACCCATAGTCTCCTATAGACAACCACCTAACCTCAAGATGATTCTTACCAACCACCACAGGACATACCACACTAATACCAACCCTGGTACCTTCCCTTGCAACAAACCCCGTTGCCAGCTTTGTCCACATATTCATTCTGCTGATACCATTATTGGACCTAACCAAGTGAGTTATAAGATCAAGAACACATATTCCTGCGCATCCAGAAATATAATCTATGCTATCATGTGCCGAAAGTGTCCGTCTGCTATGTACATTGGACAAACATCTCAGACACTTCGCCAAAGGATTAATGCCCACAAAACAGATGATAGACAAGATCACAAAGAGAAAACAGTTTCTTGTCATTTCAACCAGAAAGGACACAGTCTCAATGACCTGCTAACCTGCATCCTACTTCAGAAGACATTCAAATCTGCACTTGAAAGGGAATCCTCTGAACTGGCATTCATGCTAAAATTCGACACCCTCCACACCGGACTTAATAAAGACCCCAACTATCTTACACATTACAAAGATAGCTTCCCCAATTATCACCTCTAATACTATTAACTCACAGACATTTCCCCTTCCCCACCTCTAATATCATTAACTCACTGGCATTCACCTTCCTTCCCCCCCCCCCCCACATCCCCCTTCTGTTCTGTAATGTGATTTGTCCTTTTCATGTGTGTTCATTTTTTTTAAATTGTATCCTTTGGTATATATGGTTGTGACTGTTTTCTTCCATTATTTGATCTGAGGAAGTGGGTCTGGTCCACGAAAGCTTATCATCTAATAAACCATCTTGTTAGTCTTTAAAGTGCTACATTGTCCTGCATTTTGCTTCAGCTACCCCAGACTAACACGGCTACATCTCTACCACTGACTTCCTACTGTAAAAAATCAGTGCTTTTTGCAGAAATACTGTGCTCCTCCCATTCGGGCAAAAGTCCTTTTTGCACAAAGAGTGTAGACAGCTGAGATTTGTTTTGTGCAAAAAAGCCCTGATTCCGAAAATGGCGATCGGGGCTTTTTGGTGCAAAAGCACGTCTAGATTGGCCACGGATGTTTTTCCGCAAAAAGTGCTTTTGCGGAAAAGCGTCCGTGCCAATCTAGATGCTCTTTTCCGAAATTGCTTTTAACGGAAAACTTTACACCTGCAGGTGTAATAGAAGGCAGGCAGTCCCTGTATGGAAAGAATACTTCCCAGTACTGCCCCTGTTCCTGCATGGCGTATATGAGCTGGGTTCAAATGACACATGCTACTTGCATGTCCTTACCCAGTGTGCTATGTGGATAATTGCTTGTTTATTCTCAATTGAATCACATCAAGTCAGCATGTAGCAATGAATCATCATGACATAATTTTCCTGTTTTAAACAGTTTCCAGATAGAATTCAGTTTATGTAAGATAGGACATGCACATGGTATTTATGGACTTTCTAAAAGGGAAAACCTCACAACCCTAGCCCTATCCAGACTGCTCTTGTGCAGAGAATATGTCTGTACTGAACATGGGTCTCAGCACGAATACAAATGGCAGAAAGAAGATTGCAGGCACTGCTCCCCGGATGAAGCCTGTGTATTTGCTACACTGATCTTTCTTTCCCATGAGCTGAAAATCCATGTTAATAGAATTCACAACCAGGAGTAAAAATAGGTCCAAGTAGCCTAGAAGGATCTTGCGCAGGCAGCAAATTGTCAGTTCATAAAGAGAACACGTCCTTTCATTTGCAACATTATTACTGTTTTATTTGCATTATGGTAGCGACCCCGTTGTACTAGGTTTTGTACAAATACAAAGAGCTGACATTTGTTTAGACAAATTAGAAGCCATCTAGGACACTAAACAAGTGCAGAAAAGTGAAGAGACAGTGGGATGATATGCATATGCCATCATTACTTTAAGACCTGGGGGTGGGGAGGGAGAGAGAAAACAGTTGTTTGAAAGAAGGCTACTTGCGGAGATTTCAAGAGTTTGCTAATCCTGTAATATTTATGGATCCACTCTGCCTCTGGATTTTAATGGTAAAACCTCAGAGTGGTGCCAGGGGAAAAATAGCAACACAAACACCTAAAAAAAACCCAGAAAAAAGGATAATTAAAAATATCCTTGGTCATGGACATGGTGTGTATTTCGTAATGTGAACTTCATAAAATACGGTGCTTTGTGTTGCACTGGGGTGTGGTTGGAACTTTTGGGTTCTCTTTCCAAACTTGAATGAGGTGCCTTAGAGGGCATTATATTCTCTTTCCAGTGGTGTTTTAAAAATATTAAATGGCATTTTCCCATGAGATGCAAATAAAACAGTAGAATGTGAAAAGATCTTATTGTTCAAGGTTGTTCCAGTTAAAGAAACTGGTGGTGGATAGAGCCAGGAATTAAAATTCCAAAAGTTCCAGAAAAAGAATGCCAATTAAAAGAGCAACAGAACATATGGAACCCACCTCCAGCTTTGGACTGCCAGTAACTTGCACTCCATATCAGACACTGCCAGCCACTCTGGTAGAACTAATGCTGTTTCAGCTCAGTGTCTCCAGTTACAGGCGTGCTCAACAAAAACCAACATTTCTTTGTATCTATCAGTCTATTCATCAGCTCCATGGTTTTTGAGCATCTTTGAAATCCTGTGAACTCCGGAATGCTCCAAATCATATGGCTTGAGATCATTTTGTAACTGTAGTATTTGAAGAAGGAAAATTACACGAGGATACATTCTTGGGAGTAGGAAAGGATGACCTAACTAGACATGATGTATGATTGTAACCTGGCTAATTTGTTAGAGGAGAAAGCTGTAGTGAGCAGACAAAAGTGTTTTAAACTTTAGACCTACTCAATGACAGGCTTTGTTTGAGCAAGACTGAGCTAAATTATTATAGATTTCTCTGTTGAAACTTTTACTGAACTGGGAATTTCCAAAGTAATAGCAAAAGAAAACAAAGGTTCTTGACTAATTCAAAGGAAGTAGTGATGAAAAGCAGTGAATGGGAACTGCTGGATTTTGTTTATTTTGGGGTAGATTTTATGGTAATGGAGCACTGCAAGAAAGGATATGGTGTCATAGTGGATCACAAACTAAATATGAGTCAACAATGTAATATTGTTGCAAAAAAAAAAAAGTGATGCGTTAGCAGGAATGTTGTAAGCAAGAAACAAAAAGTATTTTTTTCATTCTTCTCAGCACTGAGAAGGCCTTCACTGATATCCTGTTCTTGGCACCACTTGTCAGGAAAGCTGTGGAAAACTTGGAAAAAAGGCAAGTGAAGAGCAACAAAAATAAGTGAAGGTTTAGAAAACATGACCTATGAGGAAAGATTGAAAAAATGGGTTTGTTTAGTCTGGTAAAGAAAAGATTGAGGGGAGACGTGATAGCAGTATTCAAGTATGTAAAAGATCGTTTTAAAGAGGAGGGTAATAAATTGTTCTCCTTATCCACTGAAGAGAGAACAAGAAGTAATGGGTTTAAATTGCAGCAAGGGAGATTTATCTAGACATTAGGAAAAAAATCTTCCTAACTGTAAGCATAGTTAAGCATTGTAACAAATTATCTGTGTGTGTGTGGAATTTCCATCATTGGAAGTTTTTTAAAAGCAAGTTAGACAAACACCTGTTGGGGATGATCTCGATCGGGGTGGGCAAACTACAGCCCCTGGGCCGCATATAACATACAAGAAAGCATATGCATGCAGCCAAACAGTTATTATCATAAACAACACAAAAATACCCTGTCAAAATGCCACACCAGTAATTCCTAACTACTACAGGAAGGGATGCAACTGCATGCATTGAGTGTCCCTACCCTTGGTTTGGCAGCTGCTGGAAGTGGACAACACGAGATGGCTCACTTGATGATTACCCGCTCTATTCATTCCCTCTAAAGCACATGACACTGGCCACTGTCAGAAGAAAAGATACTGGGCTAGACGGACTAACCCAGTATGGCCGTTCTTATGTTAAATGTTTATATTTTTATTTATTAGTCACCAGCATTCATTGCCTTTCTTACTTATAATGTTTCTTTTTTTGGCCCAGCTCTCATTGCTTCGGAAATTAAGATTTTTTTTTAAACATTTATATCCAAAGGGTAGAAATATTATACTTGCATTTCATACAGTGAATCTAAATGTATTTTCCTTTTTAACAATGGAGTAAATGTCTCTAAATGCAACTCCTCAGTCATCCCTCCCTACCCATTGATTTCTAAGAGCTACAGATAAGACCCTGAATGCATTGATTACAGTGGCTTGGTTATATCATATCTAGTTTCTATGGCTTGGTCTGCACTACAGGGGAAAGTCGACTTAAGATATACAGTTCCACCAACATTAATTGTGTAGCTGTAGTTGACGTATCTTAAATCATGTTTTCGCGCCTTCCATATAGCAGGAGCACATGCTCCTCTCAACTTCCCTTACTCCTCATGATGAGCAGGATTACCAGCACCAACGGGGGAGCCTTCTCAGTTTGAATTAGCAGGTCTTCACTAGACCCGCTAATTTGAACCCCAGAAGATCAACTGTGGCAGTGTCGATCTTCTACATAGTGTAAACATGGCCTATTTGTTTGGTTACAGGTTTAAATTCAACTTTACCAGCTCTGCTTTCTGTGCATCATACAGTGATCTTTTTAAGTCAAAGCAAACATTTTTTTTAAAAGTCATATTTGTGCCAAATGGATGAGTTCTGACTTGTTGGACTTTCAGGAAAAAACAACAACCTGAATTCATAATTTCACAGTACAAGTTAAAAATAAATAAACAAGAATTTACTTTGCTAACCTATACTCTCACCCACTTCCTGATTCCTGTATTGTGAAATCTGCCTAATTAACCCTCTCCCCAACTGCTCTCTCTCCCTCCTCTCCCCTCACACACAACTCTTAAAACCAAAACAGACATTTCTCGGTCTGTTCTCTGGAGGTAGTGTGTAATGCTTTGTATGAGTGGCGTATCTCTCGTGCCTGGAACAAAGTTAACATGTTTTGTCAAATCTTTAGCACTTCAAGAAAAATGAAATTGTGTGTGTGAAGTTTGAAAGACAAAATGTACCTGCTTTGCATTGTGTGCAGCAAATATATCACAGTGATTTATTAATAAGTACTGAAGTAAAGGAAACTTCATCATCAAGCCATCTTTTTCTTGGCCCTGGATAGTCAATGACTTCCCAGTCCGGGACTTTATCTGTTCTTTTCTCTCTTTGAGCTTGGTTTTGCACAATACTGAACAACATTCAGGACCCAGTACAACAAAGAACTTAAGCATATGCCTAACTTTAAGTGCATAGGTAGTCATCAGTGGAATTACTTATGTTTAAAGCTAAGAACATTCTTTGCTAGATTGGTGCAGGGGTGCTCAGCATTTTGCAGGTTCAAAACTTACAAAATTCTTTGTTTGGGCAATTTTATGCCCATATTTTGTGCCACACCATTGACCTCAGTTGTCAGAGCTGAGTCATTTCTGTGGGAGTTTCAGAAATGCCATTACTATGCAATGGTATGTGCAAGTCAGAAAAGTTTTCAAATTGCTCTTGACTGTTTCTTTAAACTTCTTTTGAGATGTACTCTTGTAAATCCTTGTTCTTTACATACAGTGAAAGACAGGCAAGATAGCAGATCATTCTGTGAATCTGGCTTTTTGACAGGGCTATCTATCTTGACAAAAATATAATGTCTGAGTTACAAAAGACAGTTAATGGACATTGTTTGTGTTCGCCACATATTGCGCAAAATGCTATTCAAGCTGTACTTGACCAGCAGCCAACAGATGGGAAAGTCATTAGTGACAAGATCTGAACAACAGTTGCTTTTTGTGTTTACAAAGTTCTGTACTGGATTTGGACATTAACAAGTTGTAAGTGGAATAGGAAAATGCACTAAGTATCTCCAGTAGGAAAATGAAAATAATCTACACATAGTTGAGTTAGTGCACTGCAAGAACCTTGTCTAGCATATGGCTGAAGGCTGGAATAGCCAGTTGAAAAGGGGACATTCTGTGGGGAAAGAACAGACGCCATCTGGCATAACTGTAGAATACCAATTTGTGAATAGCACACAAAGTACATCTTCACAAAAGCATGGGGCCTACTTGTACTTTCAATAAAACCAATGACAAAATTCCCATTGACCTCCAGAAAGGCAGGAATGGGGCCCTAGGTGCATAAATTATACCCACATCCAAAGTAGATAATCCATGCTCTGGAAGTTCTTGGCAATGTTGCTAGAGGAATATATTCTCAAGGATAAACTGTGTTTTGGACAATCTCTAGAAATTGTTAGGCACAGATAGATGTTTAGTTAACAGGGTTGGCATTGCCTTTTAATGTTCTATCTAGGTCCTTGAATAAAGTAACATTCAAATTCATCTCTAACTTCAGTGGAGTGATGCTAAAAGATGAATTTGACCCATGATGGCTCATTTCTTATAATGAAATCTCTGGGTTTGGGGTTTTTTTTTTTTTTGTACTTTTAAATGTTCCCTTTTTCTATAACGACAATCTGCTCCCTCCAGGGTATCGTTCCATGACCGCAGCTGATCTTTTCAGTTGCTCTTTCAAGGCACTGTGTTCTTGGAGGTGCCATCTTTCAAATAAGAATACAACTGATTTGATCACTGTTGAACATTAAAGATCATGTGATGCTTCTGAATTCAAATTGAGCAGATGTTGATCAACAGAGCTCAATTATCCATTTAGGTTTTGAACCTCTTGAAGTTTTACATTAGATCAGAAAGGAGAGGAGAAGATTTTCAAAGGCACAAAAGAGAGATAGGTGACCAACCCTTATTGATGTTTAATAGAAGATGAACAGCAACTCATAATATTGGGGTGGACTTATAAACCCCAAAATGTGATTTGTGAGAGAGGAGATCCCTGTATTGAAATGTGCCATATATTCGTGGACTTTTGTAACAGGTATTAAAAGTGTTTTCAGGGTCCTGGCTTGTTGGGCTTGTTTCCTGGGGAATTCCCGGGGGTGGGGAACAGTTGGTAATGCAAATTTCCCAGAACTGGTTATGCAGCCAAGCCTTTGAAGAATTGGAGCCATTGATTAAGCTACCTGTTTCAGAAGGCCAGAAATCAAAGATCCAAACTGCATGAAGAAGCATCTCAACTTTCTGTGATGCCCTTGCCCTAAAAGGGTTCATGAAGACTAAAAAGAGGTCTGATTAACCCAAAAGGCCACAGCAGAGAAGTCTCGGGTGGATAAGTAATTCCCTGACTGCGTGAGGGAAACTAGCTGAGGAAACCTAGCTCAGGGTGGACTTATAAAGGCAGGAAATTGACAGCTGGGATACGGGAGTCCTGCTAGGAAAGTTTACACTAACTTCTTGGGAGAAAGGTGTATTTGAAGGCTACAAGGATAGGTAGCCTTTAGTTACTCCCTAGGGAGGGCAGTGGGGAATTAAGAGATTGGCAAACTCCAAGCAATGGGGTGTGCCAGGAGGCATTGAAGTAGTTCGGGGCAAGGTGCAGGGAATGGATTTGGACTACTGTGTATGGGGTCCATGAGTCAGAACCTGAGGAGAAACTGAGCCCTTAGTGACTTCCTAGCCATTGAGACACTGAAGTGGGAGACTGCCTGAGACTGCTGGAGAGCAGGAACCTTCATACGCTCTGAAAGGGGAGCCACAGTAGTTTTGTAGTAGTGACCCACCCAGCAGACTGAGTCATGAAGAGGACACTGCCGTTCGTGGAGCAAGAGGGGCTGCAAAGGAGAAACTGATGATGTAACTGCTGGAAGAGGAGACAGGGGGGTCACCCAGACCATGCTAATCTCCAGAACCTTCAGGAGGCGGTGCCGTCCATGGAGCAACCCTATCACTCCTGACATGAGCGTGTAATTAAAAAAAAAATAAGCGTACCCAGTTGAGAGGTTGGAAAGGTTGACCCCTACTAGAATCCAGTGCTGGAGCTGACATGACTTCTAGCAGGCTTTGAGAGTGTGTGTAGGTCTTGTGTTGTTTTATGCTTTCTTTGTGGTGATTTTGCCCAAAGAGTAAATGGGTTTTGTTTTGTGAGGGTGTTCGAGCCTGAGGAGAAAGGCTAAACACAGGTGCTAGACTCCAGTCAGACTGCTGGGGAAATCACAGCGAGAGGCAGTGGCAATGAAGTTTCAGTAAGACTGGTTGCATTTTAACCCACTTTGAACAGGAGTAAATGATGACACAAGGCGCCAAGCAGAAGAGATTCAGCCCCAGGCAGGGGGGCCGACAGACTTTCCGGACTCATGGGCAAGTTGTGGGTTGGGGAGGGCTGGCTCTGCGCTTGCAGAAAAAGGGACCTCAGTGGAAGGGGTAGAGCTGGGGCAGCGAGCCCTCAGTGCCACCTGGAGTGTGTTGCACCCACTCCTCAGATCAGCTCTTAGCATTGCTCAGAGTGCCCCACGCTCTGGTGGAGATTTAAAGGGCCCATGGCTCTGGCCACTGCCACTCCCACAGTAGTGGCGGCAAGCTTTTTTGAAATGCTCGGCCCTAGAGCCCCCATTTGGGGCCCCCATTTTGCTTTGAATATCTTACTCTGAGCTGTGTAAAGATCAGTTTCCCTTATTAAAAATAAACAAGAAAGGTCATTCGTTGGTTTGCAGGCGACGTTAGCTGTTGTTAATGGTAAATCCAGTTGTCAAAAGAGCAGCTTCATCTTTTCACAGCATATTAAAAGATTTCTAAAAGCAGGATCCAGGAAATGTGTTGGAAAATATGACTCAGCTTTCCATCCTTGATGCTATTAGGCATGACAGCTCAGCGTATTTGCGAGAAAGAACTAGAAAATTAGAAAACCAGTGTTGTGAGGAGGTGTGTGTGCACATGTTTTTTCCACTCTCTTTCTCTAAATAAAATTAAACATTTCTAAACATCTACAAGTGACTTTAAACTTGCTCCTGATTTTGCACCATTGAAGTCAAGGGGAGTTTTGCCAATGCCTTCAATGATGACAGGATCAAGCCTTTAGTCAGCAAAAATGCATGTAGTATAAGAACAAAAATGCATGTAGTATAATATGAAGAGAGGTTAAAGTGACTGGGGCTTTTCAGTTTAGAAAAGAGGAGACTTAGGGGGGATATGATAGACATATATAAAATCATGAATGGTGTGGAGAGGGTGAATAAAGAAAAGTTATTTATTAGTTCCCATAATAGAAGAACTAGAGGACACCAAATGAAGTTAATAGGTAACAGGTTTAAAACTAATAAAAGAAAGTCCTTCTTCACACAGCACATAGTCAACCTGTGGAACTCTTTGCCAGAGGAGGCTGTGAAGGCTAGGACTATAACAGAGTTTAAAGAGAAGCTAGATAATTTAATGGAGGTTAGGTCCATAAAAGGCTATTAGCCAGTGGATAGAAATGGTGTCCCTGGCCTCTGTTTGTCAGAAGCTGGAGAAGGATGGCAGGAGACAAATTACTTGATCATTGTCTTCGGTGCACCCTCTCTGGGGACCTGGTGCTGGCCACTGTCGGCAGACAGGCTACTGGGCTAGATGGATCTTTGATCTGACCCAGTACGGCCGTTCTTATTTTCTTATGTAAGAATCACATCAGCCATTAAAGTGGTTTCTCACTGTGTGACAGAGAGACGTTTCAAATACTTTGTCCCAAACTTGAAGTATAAACCTAGAACTATATTACCTGATTTTTCACTGCCTTGTATCTCGTGCAATCATTTCCATCTGTGCAGTGAGTGTAAAATAATGCTGCAGGTTGGACATCCCTGGTCTGGCACTCCTGGGATCTGACCGATCCCAAACAAGGGAGTTTGCTGGACCAGGTATGATCAATTCCAGCTCTTCTACTGCTGACCTCCAGGCTCTCCCTGGGGGCGGCCAGCCTCTCGGCCAGGCTCCCTTCACAGCCACTGATCCCGCTGCTGGCCCCGGGCACAGGGCTCCGCTGCAGGCCCTGGCTGGGATCCCTGCCTCTGGTCGCAGTCCGGCAATACTCCCAGTCTCCCTATCCATTGAACTGGCTCTGCTGCTGGTCCTGTCCGGAGTCTTGGCCCCTCCATTTGGGAGACTGTCTCCACTCTTGGCCCCCCAGCTGTGCCCCAGCTCTGCTCTTGGCCCCCTAGCCATGGGCAGGGCTTTGCGCTGCTGCCACCTCTGCTGCTGGACTCCTAGCTGGCCCCCATGACTCTCAGGTCCAGCAGCTCTCTGGTCCAGCAACATCCCTGATCCTGCCAGAGCACAGATGTTGTCAGACCAGAGAGTCCCGGACCAGAGAAGTTCAACCTGTATTATGAATACGCCAACTTAGCACAGGTGTGATAACATAAGGTGACAAGAAGTGAAAAATCAGAACCCATGTGTTGGCAGGCTCAGGCCTCTAGTTACTTTACACTTGCATGATAAGATTTTTCAAAGCTTATTCATTAGTTAATTAGGTTTTTGTTTACAGAAACAAATGCTCAGTTGGGAGAACTGAGACAAAATAACCACGGGCTTCACAGCAAGTTAATATGTCAGAATTAGAACTCAGGAGTTGCTTTTTCTTCATCCCTATATACTTCCCTTCAAATAACTATTTATATGTTGGCAATTACATGTGGGCCAAAGGATATATATTTTCCAACCGATGGTGATAGTTATAGGCTTTACTTTTGTACCTCTGGTATCTTGCCTTGAACATATACCCCAAATTATAAAGTGACACATTCACAGCCAGCTCAGTGAAAATGAGCAATCAGATTGTTGAATAAGAAAAAATAAAAATAAAGGGAAAGTTTTTACTCAGAATCCAGATTTTTTAAATAAAATGATAGGGTTAGACACTGTGATGTATCTAAACAAACACAATTCCATTATGTGGGAACTTTCAAATTTGGACCAAACATTAGGAGCTGGTATTAATCTCTAAAACAGACTAGACTCAAATCTCAGATCTAATTGCCTTGTATTTTGAGAGAGTTTGGATTTGTAGCTGAGCTTTGTGGTTGGGGCCTATCATTAGACAGACACCCAGCGTTTTCTTTAATATGTAAGTTTTTCTAATAGATTTCATTGGACTATATTCCCATCTTGATTTGCTGCTTTCGGGAGAAAACCCTTCTTCTGATGCCAGCATTGTAATGTGAAGAGCTAATCAGCTGCTATAGAATAAAGCAGAAAGTCATCCAAGTCTCAATCCTGTCAGTGCTGTGTACTAGGGATGTGAATGGGTGATGCTTACTGGGTAATGGTTAACCATTACCTGGGAACAGCCCTCAGTCCAAGGCCCACTGCAGGCGGATGGTTGCTCCAGTCCCATGGGGCTGTTGGCTTTCAACCCACATGGGCTGGGAGTTGGCAGCCCTGCAGGAGGTGGAGGCGGAAGTGGCAATGGGGGGAGGGTTTCTGACTCCCAGCCCATGAATTCTGGAGGCCCCAGAGATATGCTAACCTCTTGATTGTCCTTAGTCCTGCACTTCATGAGGCTGAGAGCAATACTGAGGCCCGGTTTGTACATGAGGCTAGGGGAATTATTGCTGTCATAGGGAGACACAGTTGCACATAAAAACAGTAATAAAAAGAAGCCTGTATTTGGATTGGCACTGACTTGGCATCATGAAAGGAAAATCTGCAGCTCCATGAAAAGAGTGGGTTAAAGGATTTTTAAAAAAATCAAAAAATGTGACAGTTTTGCTTTACATGAAATTCAACTGTATTTTCCTCATGTCGATTGAAAAATATGCTGGTAATTGATACTGACTGTTGAACAAATTGAAACCATAGGTACAGAATTACGTTATAGTTCTATGGAAAGAACAGAATATGTTTAATAAGCACTGGTTAGAGCCAACAAGACTTGCACTGTATAACTTGCAGGGTACTTTCATTATGTTGAGGTCAGAATCTCTGTTTCCTTCTGTAATCAGTTGATTCTTTTTTTTTTATTGGTCAGAATAAAAGTGCAACCAGGATTTGGTGCCTACATCTATCTTGTATATTTAAAATATTAATTAGAGATAAAAGGTAACATAGTCTATGATAAACTAATGATGCCAAGCTGCATTTGTGACCAGACATTTAAATTAAAGAAACATGGTTTGAAAAAGATGCTGTTTGAATTCTGAGCATTGTGCAAATCTCAGTTTCTTAACCAGTGGTTCTTAGTATAATTTTGAATCACAAACCAGTTTAGTTGCTATTGCAAGTTTATAGTCAAATGGGAAGGAAACAAACTTTTCTAGGCCTCTTTAGACTCGAGGGGTCCTTTACTGTAGTATTTCAGCTATACTGGTGTCCATTGTAAATGGTGTTTTCATAGAATCATCGAATACTAGGACTGGAAGGGACCTTGAGAGGTCGTCGAGTCCAGTCCCCTGCCCTCATGGCAGGACCAAATACTGTCTAGACCATCCCCGATAGACATTTATCTAATCTATTCTTAAATATCTCCAGAGAGAGAGAGAGATCCACAACCTCCCTGGGCAATTTATTCCAGTGTTTGACTAACCTGACAGTTAGGAACTTTTTCCTAATGTCCAACCTAAACCTCCCTTGCTGCAGTTTAAGCCCATTGCTTCTTGTTCTATCCCCAGAGGCCAAGATGAACAAGTTTTCTCCCTCCTCCTTATGACACCCTTTTAGATATCTGAAAACTGCTATCATGTCCCCCCTCAATCTTCTCTTTTCTAAACTAAACAAACTCAATTCCTTCAGCCTTCCCTCATAGGTTATGTTCTCTAGACCTTTAATCATTCTTGATGCTCTTCTCTTGACCCTCTCCAATTTCTCCACATTTTCTGATGTGTACTCTCAAATCTTCTTACTATATATTTTAGAAAAGTCTGTCTGTCAATCTGTGAGTCTGTTTGTTCAAGAACTTCTCTTAAATGCTTAAATGGTAAGAGGTAGGACCACCAAATTTGGTATGCAGTTTCCTCTTATAATTTGTAGCAAAATAAACATTTGGTTGTGCCAGCACCATGGGATGTTCCTGGAATGCGATTGTTTCTCATAAAAGGAAATGGGAGGGGTCTGGAAGGAGGGGCAGTTATACTGTAGAATGACCACAGGGGAGTAGTAAGGGGCTAGAGTTGGGGACTGGGACAGCTATAACCCCATTGGGCCAGCAAGGGACAGGGGTGGAGAAAGAGACAGTTATCTACTATATATTTCATTTGTGTGTTTGTATGTTCCTCAGCCGGGATACGTTCTCTTCTCCCCGGGCTGTGCCTGTGGCAGCTGCAGGGGCCACAGACCAGTGCTTCTCATTTGGTCCCAAGCAGCTGCAGTGGGAGGGCTGGGGTTGTCCTCTCTCCCTGGGCAGCCTGTATACTGAACCCCTCCTCCCCATCCCCACCCCAGAACAATTATTTAAATGAAGAAAAACAAAATTTATTTGAGTTAAGGGCCTGAGCAATGTCAGGTAAGTCTTGTAGCAGTATATTGATGTCAAACATGAATTAAATTACAGGCAGTCCCCGGGTTACGTACAAGATAGGGACTGTAGGTTTGTTCTTAAGTTGAATCTGTATGTAAGTCGGAACTGGCGTCCAGATTCAGCCGCTGCTGAAACTGATTAGTTTCAACAGCAGCTGAATCTGGACGCCAGTTCTGACTTACATACAGATTCAACTTAAGAACCCCAGGCATCCCCAAGTCAGCTGCTGCTGAAACTGATCAGTGGCTGATTCCAGGAACCCCGGGGCAGGGGCTTCCTGTAGTCAGCCACTGGTCAGTTTCAGCAGCGGCTGACTTGGGGACGTCTGGGGCAGAGCAGCTGGGGTGCTGCTGGGTTGGTCCAGTAGCGCCGCCCCTCCTCGGCGCTACTGGACCAACCCAGCAGCACCCAAGCTGCTCTGCCCCACGCGTCCTGATTCAGCCGCTGCTGAAACTGACCAGCAGTGGCTGAATCAGGACACCTGGGGCAGAGTAGCTGGAGTGCTGCCGGGTTGGTCAAGTAGTGCCCAGAGCAGCGCTACGGGACCAACCGGCAGCACCCCAGCTGCTGTACCACAGGCGTCCGGAGCAAAGCCACAGAGCACGGGGGCAGCGGGACAGCCCAGATGTGCCGTGGCTGTCCTGCTGCCCTCGGGCTCCGCGGCTTTGCTCTGCTTTGCTCCCCGTCTCCCTGGTCTGCAGACCAGGGGGATGGGGAGCAAAGCAGAGCAAAGCCGCAGAGCCCGAGGGCAGCAGGACAGCCACGGCGCGTCTGGGCTGTCCGCTGCCCGCATGTTCCACGGCTTTGCTCCCCGTTCCTCTGGTCTGCAAACCAGGGAGACGGGGAGCAAAGCAGAGCAAAGCCGCGGAGCACGCGGGCAGCGGACAGCCCAGACGCGTCTGGGCTGTCCGCTGCCCGCGTGCTCTGCCGCTTTGCTTCCTCTCCCTGGTCTGCTGGAGACCAGGGAGACGGCCCCGTTCGTAACTTACGTCGGATCCGCGTAACTCGGGGACTGCCTGTATATAAATGCCTTTGTTTTCTTTTGTATCTGCAGGGAGGTGCCAATTGTGATGTAATTCTCTTTTTCTCTGCATGGAAGATGGGTAAAATCACCTATTTATATTTTTCATAGTGGTAGATATTACCTGATCTGGACATCTCTTGGTGCTAGATCTGCTCATGCCATCATGGTGGAGGCAATTTAGGCTTTTAAAAATTTCCCTCCCCTTGCTCTGAGCTAAGAAAGGCTTTGTCCTTCCAAGCAACTATAATAAGTAGGTCAAAAATAAATAAAAAAGTATTGAAACTGTGTAGAAATAAATGGACCTTTGAAGATTATTAGATTAATAGGTTTAAGGTATAACACAGACATACTTAATTTTATCAACAGCTTTTCTTATACAGGCGGGCTTTTTGGACCAGTGCATGCTTTTCATTATGACATTAAAAATTATAAGTAAAGAAATTATATGTTTTTCTTGTCAGTTATTTGCTGTCTTGGAAAATATTCAGGGGTTGTATCCAGTAGTAAGTGCCAATTTATATGAAATAAAACAGAAACTCAACCAGGAGAAGTGAAAATGGAGTGTTTTCATTTACTTTCTCTAATTTTTGTTTCATTGCTTATTTTGGATCAGTGGCAGCCAGAAGGACCAAGGCTATATGGGCTGAGAAGATTGTCAATTATGTAGTATGTGCTGAAAGAATTGGAAATCTCCATGGAGTGTATTTTGAATCTAATGTGCAAAGACATAAGCTTCTCAGGAGCCTCTTGCAGAATGAATTTTGACGATGCGATGAGGAGACTTAATGGATGCTTTGAATGCTTGCCGTATGTTTTATATGATCCATTGACAGTATTAGTACTGGGGGTGCTCCAATATTTTGAGACCCTTGGAGGTATGAGTATCATTGGTCCAGTGTAGATAGATGATAAAGCTCTTTTCATGTCCAGCGTATGAGGCTGTGTTTCTAACAATATCTGGTCTTGAAACATACATAAGGGAGAGAGAGAAATTGTTCAAAGGAACTCTTTGTTTTCTGGTTGTATACAAAGTCAGGATCTTAACTAAATACCATCTTCTGCAAGACAAACGAAAAATATATTTACATTGACAGAGGTCCCAGCTTGCTCACTCTCCTAACTGAAGAAATTTCTATATGGAAAGAGACATGCCAACTATAGTGAGGTCTTCAGCAGAAGATTATAAAGGAGGCTTTGTGAGAACCAGACTTCACTGGGAGTACCTCTTTTGTGACTGCTGTGAAGAAATATATGGGAGGAGAGGGCTATTCCCAGAAATCTTGAATGAATAACCTGCAGAGGTTTGGCCCTGTTCCTAATTTAGGTCAGCAATGGGCAACTTAAGCTAGTGAGTAGCCCTCCATCATCCCAGTAGGCTGCAAGTTTGTCATAACCAAGGTGGTCTTCCAGGATAGGGCAGGTTTGCTTACTACGCTTATGTACTTAGAATTTTCAGGATGTGCCAGTTGAACTTAGTAGCACTTGGATTGGATGCACAAGGAGTGCTCAACTTTCACAGTCAATATTGTGTGCAATCAGCATGCACCTCACTCCATGCGGCCTTGCTTTATGTGTGTCTCACTTTAGTAAAACGAGTAGGAAAAAAATATGTGGACAGAAACTGTTGGAATCTTACAACCCTGTGCGTAGGCACAGTAAACCAAATATCTCGTGGGCCACACATATAACCCCCAATGGGCTGCATATGGCCCACAGGTCACCGACCACTGATTTAGGTTGATGACTCATGAAACCCAGCCATGAGGAAATAAGATGCTGCCTGCTATAAACATTTTGAAAAGGTTTAGACTTATGTGTAGGTGTAAGCGGAACAAGTCCTCCAAATCCTCTTGTATGCTAGTGCTATCAAAGGTATCTGAGATTTTAAAAGGAAATTTTACCAGTTCCAAAGTATATGTTTGTTGCTGAACTTTCTGGTTCCTCTCCACAAAATCAAACCAGTGAGATTAGCAGATGTCTTTGTCTGAAGAATAGGACTAGCAGCTAGAGCACTGAACTGCATTTAGGAGATCTGCGGTTTGTTCTTTTGTCAAGTTATGGACTTGAGAGAATCACAATCTCTTTGTAAAAGGCAGATGATTATATTTGCAGGAGGATTATGAGTAGAGCTGGGCAAAATATTTTGGCTACCTTTTTTCCACCAAAATTCCATGTTTTAATGTACTTTTGGTACACTTTGTCAGAATGCTGCAAGTGGCAAATTCCATTTTCCCAGTGGCTTGTAACATCTGGGATAAAATTCCACCAACCAAGGGGTGAAAGCAGTTCTGAAGCAGACCCCCTTTTATCTCCCATCTGTTTTGACATCAGACTTCCAATCCATCAAGCCCTTCTGGCCACACAGGAACAGACCAAATGGCAAACAATCGTAATGGCCAACTGTTCGGCTAAGCAGAAGAAAACATTTTGTGAATTCATGTTGATTTTCCTGAATTGTTTCAGCTGGAAAAAATTTAGAAATGTTGAAATTATTCATTTTGACCTTTTAGAAATGTAGTCTTTTGTTTAGAGCAAATCATTTGGACATTATCAAAACAAAATCTCTGGATTTTTTTTAAGACTAATTCACATTGGGGGTCACTTACATCCCACAAAATGGAGGAGAAATGTGCTTATGTTCAACAGCCCTGTGGTTTGGTCGTTCACCAGGTAATGTTGGAGACCCAGCTTTGAATCCCCATGCTGGCGGAAGGTTATAACCTAGATGTACTTCATCTCATGTGAGTGCCTTAGGCACCAAGCTGTAGAGTCATCAGGGGTTAGGACATTCACCTGAGAGAGAAGAGAGCAGGAAAAAGAGGCCAGTAACTCTGCCCAATCCTTGGTTGTGTGAATGATGCCCTAAATTGCCGTATTAATGTAGTTAAAAAAAATCAAAGTACTTTTATTGTAATTGGGCTACAATTGAGAAGGGTCTCATGCTAATAGGATTCAGATTGTGTGAAGACAGAAGAAGCCACTAGTAGGAGAGTAGAGTTCGATCTAGTCTGTGAGGTGAGTTGAAGCAAACAATTGGTGCTGTTTAAAAACCTGAAGGGTAATTTTCACTGTATGCCTGGTTGAGGACATTGCTGCTCAGTAATTAAGCACAATTGTATTCCATTCTGAGCTCACAGGTGCATTTGCAAGTCTACCCCATGGGGTTTTGTGGTCTTTTGGTCTGCAGCAGTAGCTTCTTATCCTGAAGACGAAGTTCCAACTTGGGGTGGCTCTGTAAAGCCTTTTATGGCAATTTGTGTGCTCCTGCTTTCTGTTTGTCTGGGGTGAAGTCACAGACTTCGTTCCACTCAAACCTTGGAAATGACATTGAGAGGCAGCCAACATCCCTGTATGCTTTCTTCAGTGTCCAAGGCATGGAAACTTCTCACAGGGGTCATACTCACGGCCAGCTAAGAAACGTTCTTAAAGAGGCTACCCACTTATGGAGAAGAGACCTTTTGGGAAAATTCTTCCATACAGCTGATTGGAGGAGCTAAAAACACCTTTTCAAAAGCGTTTAGGAACCCTTTGCGTTAGATGTACAATCAAAGAGGGAATGCTCCCTAACTTATTGTAGAGCAAGGAAGCTACTTTTCATGACACCTTCCTCTTCCAACCACAGAGATTGTGAGACCGTTGTCATCATTTCATCAAACCTGTGTCAGCTCATATTGATAGTGTCAGCTTCAATTTCAGTGAACCTTTGCCATATGCTCTCAAACTGACCCCTGAAGCAGAGTTTGGGCTAACATGAGAATCAATGGGAGTATAACTTCAGAAAGAGTCAGGCTGTTATGGGGAGTTGTGCAGCGGCATGGACTATCCTGATGGATTAGACCTCTGCTGGTACCCTGAAATGTAAAGAATTGCCTCCTGAATCCTGGGACATCCACGGGCTAGGAGAGCTACTTATCCAACTAAACCACCCAATCTGGATTAAATGATTTGCAGTTTTGATGGCTTGGATGCCATCGATGCTATGCTATCTTTGGCCCACAATAGGGGTTTTTACATAGAAGGCTACGATTTCGCTCAAAATATTTTGTATACATTTTTATACTATGATTACTAGAACCAAACTGTCTAACCTGCACTAGGAGGGAAACATTTAAGTGTTGACTGTTTCACTGATAATATTAGCTTATTTTTTTGTACAGAGCAGTGTCACAAGAAATGAAATATTACTGCCATTTGATATGTACAAAGACTAATCTGTATATGGGTTGATGGTCGACTTTGCATGGACATACCAAATTTAGGGAGGAAGCCATGGAGCCCTTAGGATTTGGTTCTGTGTAGATAATGAGGCTTAGCTGAGAAACAGAATGTGCCAATCAAGCACCCACATGCTGTGTATAAAGCATGTTTAGAAAAGCTAGCATTAATACTAGAAACAGACTCATTCGTGATGGACTCCAGATGATTCCATGGATGTTAATATGAAAACCTGGATGTAATTCAGAGATTGTTGCACTGTTAAAGAAATTATGAGACACTTTGGAACTAGCAAAAAATGAAAATGATTCACAACATCTTTCCTAAGTGGGTTTTTTAAAACATTTATTTTGCAGTGGCTTTAAGCACGAGCCAGTTAGGTAAAAACATAAATTTTAATATGCATGTTTGTGGGCAAAGTTTGAAATGAAACACATCTGCAGAACAGCACTGAAAGAACAATATCTCAGACCTTTCCCTCAAACCTTCCCAAAAGGGATTTTTAAAAAGGTTTATTTTAATTTTTTACTCTTGAGCGTTAAAATGTTTGAGAGTTAAGCAGACAAATGGCTAATATTGGCCTCAGTTCAGTAAAGATCTGTGTGAGAGAAAGTATTGATTTTCTTTTTTACCTGACATATGTTATTTCTCTCACATCACTCAAGCAAAACTCTATTGGCCTCCATAGGATATTTAACTGAACAAAGACTTTAGGAAAGGGAATGAGAAAAGATCCTGGGCCCTTTTTTATCATGGGGCTGTTGCCAGATGCTGCTGGTGGTACAGTGTGAAACAGCCATGGAGTACCCAGAGTTCTGGCTATATTTTGCAAGGAGCAATCCTGCAGCCAAAAGGGAGGGAACCGATAAACTAACAGGTCTCTTCTGTCTCTCATATATTGGATTCCATGATTCATTCTGCTTAAATGCTGGAAAACTTTTCACAGTTTAAGCTCTTTCCATTGTCACCAGTGAGTGCATGCTGAGAATGTATCCATAAGCCAAAACAATTTTCTCAGCCAACTTTTGCATGGAGGAAGGGGTAAAATGGACAAAATAACAAACTTAGATCTCTGCCTCCGGTCAGCAATGGGAAAGTTAATTGAAAATCACCTTTTCTCCTCTTCTGCACCGTTGTGCTCTTCCCCCACACAATCTACAAATGTGTAATACATTTCTATAACCTTGAAATAAGCACCTACATTGTCAGGATCTGATCCACACTTATTCTTAAAGGGTTTGTCCACCATAGAATATAAATCCACGTGTATTAATCAACACGTGCATTTTAATCTTTCATACCCTATAGCCTAATTTTTTCCATTGGGGTTTTTGAATCTCTGTATTAGGCCTTTAAAAAGTCCCCATGCTTTTACACCTTTATCTGTTAGGCCCTAAATTGTATCTGCTATCGTTCTTGGAAGAAGTTCTTATGCCCTTCCTTCTTTCCTTTCCCCCACTAAACCTGTCAACCTTTCTGCTTTATGAGCAGAAGAAGGTTATTCTTAAATGACGCCAGTTGTTTTCTCCTTTGAGGAATAGAAAGAGAAGAAACATTTATTGCTGAGCAGAGGAGATGGGAAAAGGAGAGACAATAATGACATGGGTTTTTTTGTGAAAAAGATCATCCTTCCTATGATAAATATTTGAAACAAGTAGGTGTGTATGTAATACAGAGACTGAAACCACTGACAAGGGAGAGTGAAGTCTGCTTTATGGCCCTAGCTAAGAGCCTGCTGGCTTTTAGCTTATGTGGAAGAGGCAAGTGGTCATAGGTTCAAGTCCTCTTGGCAATGACCATGGTCCCTCGGCTCGATGCATGGATTGTAGGTTTGCCTGCAACTTATCTTCAGGTATTTAGAAATGCGTGTCTATTATTGTTTCTTTGAACATAAATGTGATAATCTTCAGTCAGAAAAAGGACAGGGCTAACAATGTATGCTCTATTTCAAGATAGCAACTTTGTGGGGGGGGGGGGAGGGAGGGTTGTAAATCTGTTTAGTATGCCAGCAAAGAGAATAAATAGCTTGTTATGTTTGTGCAGTAAAACACTTTGAGGTGCTTGGGATGAATAACCTTGTTGCGTACCACAAAGGAATGTATTTAAATTTATTTGGGAATAGAGTAGCACCTATCTAGGACTCTATCTTAAAGACCTAACTCTGTGCTCCATTCCAAGGTCTGTCACTGATGATAAAGCTAATATACAGGATATATGAACACTGAATGCTAATTTCAGAGATCTCTCCATTTTAAGTGTTTGTTTGTTTTAAACAAACAAGCAATCTTTAACTTAATTTAGGTTGCTGGATTTGCCCATAATACCGGTTTTTAAACTGAAAACCAGAAGCCACAATCAAAACACCAATGAGTGGGCATTGTGATAATTAAAGGCTTAGCTAACATTTAAAATATATATATAATCAGGGCTCGACAAACTATGTAATCTACTTGCCTGTGGCCTGTGGCAAGTACATTACAACCCGGAAGAGCTGGGTTTGGGAAATCTGCGCATGCACAGAACAATCTGCGCATTCGCAGATCACCAGACGGTGCGGCTGGTGAGTGGGGCTCACCGCGGCTCGGCGAGCCCTGTATATAATGCTAGATTTAGCCATATCCCATAATGTCTAAACAATAAACAGACATTTTCCAGAGCCTGTGATCTGGTCTTGGAATAACAAATAAAATATTTTATCTGGGATTTAAAGCCTCCTATATTTAAAATAAAAACGAGGAAAAGGTTAAAAATATAGCAAGAAATTTCCAGGACCTTTCTGTGGGTTGATATTCAGAATAATTTATTCCTTGTGAAACACCAAGAAAAGCTTGTGTATCTCATAAGATCACAGGCATTTACATTTCAATGGCACTGCTATGGAAGCATTAAGATAGTCAACTAAATCAAGAATTTCAGAGGGATAGCAGAGTTAGTCTGTAACTGGAAATACAGGCAGTCCCCGGGTTACATGGATCCGACTTACATCGGATCCCTACTTACAAACGGGGTGAGGCAACTCCGCACTAGCTGCTTCCCCCCAGCAGACCAGGGAGACGTGAAGCTAGCTCCCCCTCCAGCAGACCAGGGAGACGCGGAGCGGCTTTTCTCAGCAGACACCTCAGCTTGAGAATAAAGGACTGAGGGAAGTGAGGTGTGGGAGAATAAAACTGAGCTCTGGAGAAATGTTTGGCTAGAGTTTCCCCTACAATATGTACCAGTTCTGACTTACATACAAATTCAACTTAAGGACAAACCTACAGTCCCTATCTTGTACGTAACCCGGGGACTGCCTGTACTTAAAAAAACAACAAATAGTCTGGCGGCACCATAGAGTATGTCTACATATCAAAGTTAATTTGAAATAACAGCTGTTATTTCGAATTAAGTTTAACAATGTCTATACAGGCAAAGCGCTATTTCGAAATAAAATTGAAAGAGCGGGGTGCTTAATTCAAATTAGTTAAACCTCTTCTATGAGGAATAACGCCAAATTTGAAATAGCTAATTTGAAATAAGCGCTGTGTAGACGCTTATTTCAAAACAGGAGGCCTCCAGCCTTTCCCAGGATGCCCTGGTGGCCACTCTGGGCCAAACCAAGAAAACTCTTCTGCCCCTGCCCCCCAGCCCCGGAGCCCTTAAATGGGTAGAGTCTGTTTGGCCACAGGGCCTGTGCTAGCTCTAGGTCTGCCAGCCCAGAGCCTGCAGGTGCTGTCCCTGACCCAGCATGAGTGAGCCAGCCAGTTCCAGCCAGCCTTCCACCACTCCCCAGGAGCAGGCTGGCAGCTCTCAGGAGCCTGCCAGGGGACGGAAAAGGTGGGCGCCTTCCTGGTCCAGTGTGGAGATCATGGACCTCATTGAGGTTTGGGGGAATCCTCCAACGTCCATGATCTCCACACTAGATGCAGAAACGCAGCCATCTACAGACGGATGGCTGACAGCCTGGCTACCAAAGGCCACATGCGCACCTAGGAGCAGGTGCGCCTGAAGATAAGAGCTGAAGCAGGCCTATGCCAGGGGCAGCTCCCAACCAGGGGCAGACCCAGACCCCTTCCCCTACTTTGAGGCCCTGGACCACATCTTGGGGGGGCCGGATGGTCCGTGCCCCCTAGGTGGTCATTGACCCTAGGGCAGAGGGCCTGACCAGGGCACGGAGGAGGAGGAGGAGGATGAGAACGATGGCCAGGAGTCGCAGGAGCCTGGAGGGAGTGTGGCACTCACCCTGGACCCCCGAGGCATACCACCAGCAATTTCACCACTGTATTCCGAGGCCGAGGAGGCCTCGACATGTGAATGCCATCACTGTCCCCTTATGTGCGGCAGGGGAGGAGGGGGAAGAGGGAGCCCAGGGACCACGCGTGTGGGTCTTGCTGACCACGGATCATGCAGCAACCTGTGCATGTGCAATGCCAGCTGGGACATGTGGCCCCAGCTGGCTATCACACAGAGGCCCTGGCCCGTTACCCACACACTTTTATGTATGAAGGCATGACATGCTCCATACCTGGGGAGGGACACTGCACGATGCCCTCCCTCCACAAGCCCCCTCTATGCAGAGGCAGGGCACATCCTCCCCTCCCCCCCACACCCACACCCACACTGTATACAGCTCAGGGCATGGGTACAGTCCCGGGCCAGCCCACACTCCTGGGGATAGCAGGACATGATGGTGCGGAGACCTGCTGTCCTCAGCTTGCAGAGGTGGGCTAGGCTTTACCCAGTGTGTCCCCAGGAAGAACTGACCACTTGTCTGGTTTCTCCATAGCTGCACTAGCTGCGAGTGCAGGGTGCAGCTGGGTCAGAACAAACCCTCCCATGGAGGGGACTTGCACCACCTCCCCCACTTTTCCCTGAGGCAGCCCATCCACTCCTTGCTCCCTCCCCTCCTGGCAAAATGGCCGAAGACTGCCATACCTGCTTGAGCACTGCTCTGATGGTGGATTTCCCCACACCGAACTGATTGCCTACAAATCAGTAGCTATCTGGCATGGAGAGCTTCCATAGGGCGATGGTCACACATTTCTGGAGGGGAATGGTGGGACTTGTGTGTATCCCATCACCGCAGAGTAGGGGTGAGCCACTCACAGAGCTCGAGGAAGGTGTCCTTCTTCATTCTGAAGTTCTGGGTCCACTGTTGGTCATCCCAGCGCTCCAGGATGATGTGGTCCCACCAGTCGCTGGTGGTGGCCAGGCGCCAGATGCAGCGGGGCACACTGGCATCTGGCTGCTGCTCCTCCACAGCCCCCAGGGGGGTCCGGAAGAGGACCTGGGGGTTGGGCTGCTGCAGATGGTGCCAGGCAGACTCCAGCACTTGCTGCCAGGCTTGCAGCAAAAGATCCAAAAGAAACACCAGAGTGCCCAGGGGCAGCTCTGGCTCCATGGTGCCGAGTGCTGTGGTGTCCCAAGTGAGGGCAACCAAGGAGGCAGAGAGAAAAATGCTTTGCTGTCCCTCAGTGAGGTAGGCAAGCAACCAGGGAAAGCTGAGAACCGGCTGTCCTGGGGGGTCCCTTTAAGCACAAGCCTCAGACAGCAGCCACACAAAGCAACTACTGACCTGATGCCCTGCCGGAACCAGTTTCAGCTGGCCTTAAATGCGATTCAGCATCCAATCAGTGTAGACGTGCTATTTCAAAATAGCAAAATGCTATTTTGAAATGCATGTTATGTGTAGACGCGTTATTTTGAAATAAATAACGTATTTGGAATTAACTATTTCAAAATAAGATATTTCAAAATAATGCTGTAGTGTAGACATACTCAGAGAGACTAACAACACATGTGGTATGAATTTTTGTGGGCATCACCCACTTCTTCAGATGACTGGAGTTATTGAAGGCCCAGTTTCTAAATAAATAGGAGATGGTGGGGGAGAGAAGAAAAAAGAAGGGAAAAAAAGAGGGAAGAAATAGTCAGGTAGAGCAGTGTTTTTCAACCAGTGGTATGAGTACCTATGGGTTACTTGAGAGAAGTCTGGACAACTGAAATTTGGAGAAAACTGAATTTTTGTTTGAAGTTTTACAGCACTTTATTATTTTTGTACTTTTTGCACCCAAAAATTTAATCGCCTATCCTGCTACGATTAAGTTGTTTAAACAAACGTGTTGCAATGGTAGAAAAAAATTTGTGTGTCTGAGAACTGTAGGTACTGGGAGTACTTTTAATTTTTTTAAAGGGGTACTTTATAAAAAAGGTTGAGAACACTGAGTTAAGAGTGTCTATGCTACATGAAGCTGATAGTGAAGGTGCTAATTGTTCTTAAGTACCCATTGTTTGGTTTGTTTGGTGACCACAATGTGTTGCATGTTTTCCAGATACAGGCAGTCCCCAGGTTACATACAAGATAGGGACTGTAGGTTTGTTCTTAAGTTGAATCTGTATGTAAGTCGGAACTGGCATCCAGATTCAGCTGCTGAATCTGGACACCAGTTCTGACTTACATACAGATTCAATTAAGAATCCCAGGCGTCCCCAAGTCAGCTGCTGCTGAAACTGATCAGCAGCTGATTCCAGGAAGCCTGGGGCAGAGCAACTCTGCCTCGGGCTTCCTGTAGTCAGCCGCTGGTCAGTTTCAGCAGCGGCTAACTTGGGGACCCCTGGGGTAGAGCAGCTCGGGTGCTGCTGGGTTGGTCCAGTAGCGCGGCCGCTCCTCGGCGCTACTGGACCAACCCAGCAGCACCCCAGCTGCTCTGCCCCAGGCGTCCTGATTCAGCCACTGCTGAAACTGATCAGCAGCGGCTGAATCAGGACTCCTGGGGCTGAGCAGCTGGGGTGCTGCCGGGTTGGTCCAGTAGCGCCAAGGAGCGGTGCTGCGGGACCAACCGGCAGCGCCCCACCTGCTCTACTACAGGCCCTGGGCTTTGCTCCACATCTCCCTGGTCTGCTGGGGGGGGGGCACTAGCTGCGTCCCCCCCCCCCCCCCCAGCACACCAGGGAGACGCAGAGCAAAGCGGCGGAGGACCCGGGCTGGACCGCGGCGCTTCCAGATCAGCGCCGCGGTCCGGCCCGGGTCCTCCGCAGCTTTGCTCAGTGTCTCCCTGGTCTGCAGACCAGGGATAAGCTGAGCAAAGCCGCGGAGGACCCGGGCCGGACCCGCGGCGCTTCCAGATCAACTGGAAGCGCCGCGGGTCCGGCCTGGGTCCTGCGCCGCTTGGCTCAGCGTCTCCCTAGTCTGCAGACCAGGGAGATGCTGAGCCAAGCCGTGCAGGACCCGGGGCCGGACCCGCGTCCGCTTCCAGATCAGCTGATCTGGAAGCGCCGCGGTCCGGCCCGGGTCCTCCGCAGCTTTGCTCAGTGTCTCCCTGGTCTGCAGACCAGGGATAAGCTGAGCAAAGCCGCGGAGGACCCGGGCCGGACCCGCGGCGCTTCCAGATCAGCTGGAAGCGCCGCGGGTCCGGCCTCGGGTCCTCCGCCGCTTGGCTCAGCGTCTCCCTGGTCTGCAGACCAGGGAAACGCTGAGCCAAGCCGCGCAGGACCCGGCCCGACCCGCGGCGCTTCCAGCTGATCTGGAAGCGGCCGCGGGTCCGGCCCCGGGTCCTCCGCCCCTTGGCTCCCCGTCTCCCTGGTCTGCTGGCTCCCACAGCAGACCAGGGAGACAGGAAGCAGCTTTTCTCGCCCCGGAGAAGGCGGGCGGCGGGACCAGGCGTCCCACCGCTCGAGTCCTCCGGGGCGAGAAAATCCCCGTTCGTAACTGCGGATCCGACATAAGTCGGATCCGTGTAACTCGGGGACTACCTGTATTCAAGAAGAGATAGTACTTACCCCAGTTAGCTTTGACTATAAGGAAGATGGGGACAGTCTTCCCAGTTTGGTTGTAGATTGCAGGTTTTTTCTATCTGCATGAGAGATATAAAATATTAGCTAAAATTGTATGTATTAAAGGAGGGCTTTAATCCTCCAAAGGTTGAGTGTTTTGGTTGTGACAGGCAAACACCAATTAGAAGCTTCCAAAAGTCTTGTAAACACACTCCTAGATTATCTGTGGAGTGTACCTATTCACAGGAGGGACTGGGAAAACTACAAAGTTTCCCTTCAGTTAGCTATACAGACAGGAGGAGCATTAGCAGATGAAGCAGAAGCTAGGGGAACAGACTTCTAACTCCATGCTTTCCTGGGTCCTATAGTGAAAGGAAGTGCTAGGCTTCCAAAGGCCCAGAGGAAAATTGTGTGGTAGGCTAACCAGCCATGGTTTTCTGCTGGCTCCTCTTTTCTCCTTTGGGTGGCTGATTTCCCTGCAGCTGTACAGTAGCGGTTGCAAATGGACCCATGATGAATGAGCGCTGTTTGAAGCATTAACTCTCAGCTGAATTTCTGCTTGGAGATCAGTGAGCTCATCGTGAAATGATTCCAGAGAAAAGTGGGTGTGCTGCCTCTCCTCAAAACTGACAGATCACATGCCCACCATCTGGAAAAAATGCCTCATACTCAATCTAGTCAATTAATTGAAGAGACATTTAAAAGAAGACTTGATCATGGTCTATAAGCATCTACAGAAGGAGAAAATGTGATATTAAAGGATTTTTCAGTTGAGGATGATCTTGCTCAGCGACAGTTTATTGAGTTACAGGCAGGAATCACTGGGTAGAATTCTATGCCCTGTGTTTTGCAAGAGGTCATACTAGATGATCCAGAGTGGTTTCTTTTTGGCCTTTAAAACTATTAATTCTCATTGAGAAGCTGAGTCAATTGTAAGCTCCAAGATGTTAAAAGACTTGTTCATAATCACATGGTGAATTGGGAGTCCTGATTCCCTGGCCATGATTAGTGGCTAGATTTACAAAGTTACAGACAGTCCCCGGGTTACGTACAAGATAGGGACTGTAGGTTTGTTCTTAAGTTGAATCTGTATGTAAGTCGGAACTGGCGTCCAGATTCAGCCGCTGCTGAAACTGACCGCCAGTTCTGACTTACATACAGATTCAACTTAAGAACGCCAAGCGTCCCCAAGTCAGCTGCTGCTGAAACTGATCAGCGGCTGATTCCAGGAAGCCTGGGGCAGAGCAACTCTGCCTCGGGCTTCCTGTAGTCAGCGCTGGTCAGTTTCAGCAGCGGCTGACTTGGGGACGCCTGGGGCAGAGCAGCAGGGGTGCTGCTGGGTTGCTCCAGTAGCACCGCTCCTCGCTCCTTGGCGCTACTGGACCAACCCAGCAGCACCCCAGCTGCTCTTCCCCAGGCGTCCTGATTCAGCCACTGCTGAAACTGACCAGCAGCGGCTGAATCAGGACCTGGGGCAGAGCAGCTGGGGTGCTGCCAGGTTGGTCCAGTAGTGCCCAGAGCGGCGCTGCAGGACCAATCGGCAGCGCCCCAGCTGCTCTGCCCCAGGGTCCACAACAAAAGCCTGGTCTGCTGGGGGGGGGGGCACACTAGCTGCGCCCCCTCCCCAGCAGACCAGGAACACGGGGAGCAGAGCCGCAGCGGCAGCGGGGTCCCGCGCCTCTGAGGCTTTGCTCTGGCAAAGTCTCAGAGGCGCGGGACCCCACCGCGGCTGCGACTTCAGTCCCGGTACCCCTGGTCTGCTGAGGACCGTCTCCAGCAGACCAGGGGCACCGGGAGCAGCTTACGAACGGGGCTTTCTCGCCCCGGAGCTCGCAGGCAGCAATCCACCACCTCGACCTCCGGGGCGAGAAAGCTCCGTTCGTAAGTGCGGATCCGACATAAGTCAGATCCGCGTAAGTCGGGGACTGCCTGTATTTCGACACCTAAAGATTGACATTGACGAAAACTCCTGAGCAGGTTAGATTCTTACCTTTAAAATCAATGAGAGTTAGACACCTAACCAGCTTGGGGATTTTTGTAAACCTCGGTCATCACCTAGCTGCATCTTTTGGTGCTTAAATATCTTTGGCCCTGGATTACTCTTGCCCGTACTGTAGTTCCATATGTACAGCTGCATGAGCAATTTGTCAAGTAAAATCTGTTTTATGCTTATAATGCCCTTTTCTCCTCCTACATTATGAAAGCACTGTGTGTTTGCTATTCCTAATTGACAAATAATCTGTGCAAATAAGTATAAAGTTATGGTTACTTGTAGGAAAGATGTATTTCAATAATCGTGTAACTCCTAAAATTCGTAGTGGTTACATGATTACTCGGTGCTCCCAAGTGGGCCAGCAAACAGTGCACTCCCAACACTGCTGCCTCTGTATCTTATAGTTTTGCCAGTTCCTTTTGCAGCTCCTCACTCTCTTTGATCTCAATTCTATCATCTGCACATTTTTCCCCCTCCTTGTTCATCCCTCTTTCCCAGATCATTCAGAAGATCTTAACATTAGTCCAAATATTGATCCTTTGTCGCTTAAGCTATATTTACACAAAAAGAATTTGCATCTCCACTGTTAGAGGATACCCACATCCTCACTGACCATAGATTTCAACTTATTGTCAGGGCTCGACAATTAGGGCAATCTATTCACCCGTGGCGAGTAGATTTTAGCCCGGTGTGGCCGCACAGTGTGGTCAGCACATGCACAGTGTACCAAACTGCACGGCTGGCGAGTAGGGCTTGCTGCCGCTTGTCAAGCTCTGCTTATTGTAATGCTAAAAATATCAAATGATACAATAACTGAAACCAAAATACTTTTATACACCTCTTAGGCTATGTCTACACTACCAGGTTATTTCAAAACAAGTTATTTCAAAATAATAACTCCCAAAATAACTATTTCAAAATAAACGTATTCCTCTTCACAAGCAGGAGTTATTTCAAAGTAACAAGCCCATTATTATCAAAATAACAGGTTTGGGAGTGTGGACACTTGCCTTGTTATTTTGAAACAAGGGAAGTTATTTTGAAATAACTCCCCAGTGTAGACATGCCCTCAGACATACTTCTCATAACACAATAAAGATTTATAAATTAGTTATCTAAATAAAAAGCAATCATGCCATAAAGAAAAACATTTAAGAGTTAGTGAAACTTTCTGAAAAGATCAGATTATTTTTCAAAGCTATCATTCTGAGTTACACTGACATACAAAATGCATCACACACATTTATTACTATGCATGATGTATATTGTTTGTATGTGAATATTGTTTCTGTCTAACAAATCTGGAAAGTCAGAAAAGACAGAAAATCTTAGCATAAATCTCTCTTCGTTTTCTTGATTTTTCAGAAATCAAATAGTGTGCATCGACACTGCACCCATAGGTCGAAATAAAATATGCAATTTGAGCTATGCAAATTGAGTATCTTATTTCGATCTAATTTCAAAATAGCTTATTTCAAAATTTGGTGCTGTCAATACAGCGCCAAATTTCGAAATAAAGTGCTATTTCAACAAGTCTCTTCAAGAGTTACAGGGACACCAGAATAGCATGCCCATTATTTTGAAATCTATTTCAAAATAACAGACGCATTTAAAGATGCGGAATAGCTATTTCAGAATACTTCCAGTATCCTGAAATAGTGCCACGGTCCAGACATAGCCATACAGAGGAGTCCAGCTATGTTGAACTTTTTCCATGGGGAATTCCATAGGATCATAAACTTTTCCTCAGGGTCTACTACCTATTAGTCTACCCTGCAAAATCACAAGCACTTTGTAATGAGATATTGTTACAATGAGGAATCATTGGCAATATAGAGTCTTTTAATAGATAAATTACTGCTTAATTAAGCTTTCACTATCTGTTCCATTTCCATGTAAAACTGAGAAAGGAACACAGTTTACAATTACATCAGTAAAAAAATTAAAATAAATGATTGACGTACACAATATAAATTATACATATTTATTTAGACAGTGTAACATACAGATGGTAGTGATAATGATTTCTCCTTGGTTTGGGCATCTATGAAAGAGAACCATTAATTTCTGACACAAAAATCTGGAGTTATTTTGATGAATGAAGTACATCAAAAAGACTTTTTTTCTCCTTTGGGTTTCATTAGATGTACACCTTCGTATCAACACATCCTGGTGGGATTCTGGAAGCAAAGCTTATCTTCTATCATGGATAATTTAAAAATATCAGAAGCATGAGAAGCTGACAACTGTAATTTTAATATGACAAATAATTGAGCTATTTTGTATGACTTTCAAAAGTTATCAGTTATGCCATTATCAGGAATCTCAGCACCATTTGTCAAAAAAAGGACCTGTAGGTAGCTATTTAGAGGGAAAACCATGATTTTTCATGCAAATTCATGTATTGGGAAATTGCTGTACAGATTTATAGAGAAGCAAGTAAATGAAAGAAAATAATCCAGTGGTGCCATTAAAGTATGCAGTTAAGGGAAAACATTGTGAAAAACATGGGAAGTAAACCCTTTCTTACATAAGAACAGCCATACTGGGTCAGACCAATAGTCCATCCAACCCAGTATCCTGTCTGCTGACAGTGGCCAATATCAGATGCCCTAGAGGAAGGGGACACAACAGGTAATCCTCACATGATTCCTTCCTTGTCACCCACCTCCAGAGGAACATAGGCTAGGGACACCATACCTACCCATCCTGGCTAATAGCCATTGATGGACCTAACCTCCATGAATCTATCTAGCTCTTTTCTGAACCCTGTTAAAGTCCTAGCGTTCACCACATTCAGATTGACTGTGTGCTGAATGAAGAAAAGCTTCCTTCTGTTTGTCTTAAACCTACTACCTATTAATTTCATTGGTGACCCTAGTTCTTCTATTGTAGGATTATGTATATAACTTTTCCTTCTCTTTTTCCACCACAGTCATGATTTTATAGACCTCTATCATATCCCCCCTTAGTCACATCTTTTCTACGCTGAAAAGTCCAAGTCTTTTTAATCTTTCTTCATATAGGACCTGTTACGGGGTCCAGGGGCCACCTCTCCCCCCCCGGGCATGCCCGCCGCCCCGTTCACTGTCTCAGTCCCTCCCGGTCTTCATTAAACTGTGCCCAGTCGACTCTCTCTTCGGTCGCCCAGACGATCCCTCGAGCGAGGAGGTGAGGGGGGTCTGGGCCCTCCTCTCTCCAGACCCCAGCCCAGGGCCCTAAGGTGGGGGAGACTAACCTCTCTCCCCCAACCTGGCTGATGGGGCACAGAGCCTAAACACATCAGCCCGCGGGCTCCAGTCTGCACTCGCCCTGGGCTGCTTCCTCACGCCCTCGCTTGTGCGCTCGCTCGCTCACCAGTCGGCTTGTCACGCTGCTTCCTCGTGCTTCTCAGTCCCTTCATTCGGCATCCTCTTCCTCGCTGCCCCCTTCCCTTCTGACTCTGCGGTTTTTATACCTGGGGAAGGTGCCGCCCCCGCTCCTCCAGAATGCCTGCACCGGCGCTCGCCCGCGGCTCCACCCTCTCTTCCCCAACTGTCTCCACTCACCCCCAGCATCCTCCTTCCCGCCGGCATCAGTGGGTAGTGGGGCTGCCTGGGGGTGTCTGTGGGGCCAACCGCTCCGAGGCTGGCGGGGTGGCGCTCCTCCCCCGTTGCCACCGTCGCCCCCGGCGTGGGGGGCACTTCCCCCGCGGTGCTCCGGGCAGCGCCGGTTGAGCCGCCTGCCGAGCGGCGCGTCCCGGCTGCCCCGCTGGCCGCGCCTTCGGCGGCGGCGAGAAAAGCCGTGCCGCATCTCCCTGCCTCGCTCGGAGGGGGCACCCTTAGTGCGGGGTTGCCTCACCCCATCACAGGACCTGTTCCAAACCTCTAATCATTTTTGTTGCCCTTTGTTGAACCTTTTCCAATGCCAATATATCTTTTTTGAGATGAGGCAACCACATCTGTATGCAGTATTCACGTATTTCATTCTCTCTGTCCACCATTTCTTCCACACAAGGCTTTTAAAACATTATTTCAGCATTTTAATAGATAAACTACATATTCAAGTTCTCTCTGTTAGGCTATGTCTACCCTGCTGAGCAATTTCGGGATTCTGGAAATATCCCAAAATAGCTATTCCATGTCTTTAAAGCAGCTCATTCTTTCAAAATAGATTTCAAAATAATGGGTGCACTAATTTATTGTTCCACAATGGTTCAGGGATGTTTCAGAAGAGAGCTTTATTTCGAAATTTGGCACTGTGTAGATAGTACCAAATTTCAAAATAAGCTATTTCAAGGTATGGGTGCAGCGTAGACACACCCTTACTCTTTTTTAGTTCAAAATAAATAAATACTTGCAACAGTAATGTACAGAAGTTTTATCTCTGAATTAACTTCACACTTATATTTGATCAGAAGAGCATCACTAGAACCATCTAAGACAAGTTGTTCTACTTTCCATTAAGGTTTTCTTTTCGCCTCATAAAGGTTGGGCCAGATTCTGAACTCAGTTACTTTGGTTTACATTGATTGAAGTCAGGTGATTGAAGATCCAAATTCTTCTTCTTGTAGCAACAAGGTTCCCTAGTTATAAGTTAGGACCCCTTTATAGAAGGAGCTGTGCAAACAGTCTGGTTTTCTGTCCATTAATGACCAAATTCTGCTTAAATGCTTAGTCATAATAGATGTAATACAGTTCGAACCTCTCTAGTCCAATGCCCTCAGGACCTGACCTATGCCAAACCAGAGAATTTGTTGAACACGGGAGGTCAGTGTTGTCTGGGTTTTAGAAAACATTTAGGGGTAAATTAGAGCTAAATAACAGCACAGAACACTTTATGGGACTGTGGGAAACGAGGCCACACCCATGACAAGTGGGCATCTGGCTAATGAAAATCATGCTGGGCCACAGATGTTGCCAGACCAGAGAGTGCTGGATTAGGCGGCACTGACTCTAGAATGACTTATTCAGCCATATGAAGAAGAGAAGTGGCACACTTAGCAGAACAAGACAAATACATTAGGGAGAGAATTGGCAACCATAAAAACCTGTAATAGAAACCGAACAGTGGAAAGACAATCATACCAGAATATACAGAAGTTGATTGCTGGATCAATCCTACAATTTTCTTCTTACTGAAGACAGATTTTAAAGGATACTCAATATATGCTATTTTCAATATCTTATGGACCTACTTTTGGCTAGTATCTTTTCACCCTCAATATATATAAGTATTTTTCTTGGGGTTTTTTTTGGAAGAGAGATGCTAAAAGGGCTTATGTGTTTAGCTAAGAGAAGGCAAAGTGGAAGAAGTGAGTCTTGTGCTTGGCAATATTTGTTAGGGTCCTTAGATCCTGCAGGAGTTTGTTCCACAGTCCACGACTCCACTTGCGGGAGATTGATCTTCTGGTGTTCGTTTTAGCGGATCTAATAAAGACTGGTTAAATCGAACACTGAGGGTACCACTTCACTGCTACTCCTACTTCTCGCAAGGAATAAGGGAAGCCAATGGAAGCATTTGCTCCTGTCAAACTCCCACTGCGGAGACTGTGCCAAGCTCGGTTTAGGCAAGTCAACTCCAGGTAATTTACGTAGCTGGAGTTGCGGAACTTTCAAGTCTTGTATATACTTGGCCAAAGTCTCATACTGTTCCCTGAGAAAACGCCATCTACTGAATAGACAAACTTTACTCATCTAAGAGAAAATTCCACTGTGCCAGAGGAGTGGCATTATCGTCCATGGTCTTCATCCCAGAACAGAGAAGACAAGATAAATTGGTGATTTTTATATGAGAAATTCATGTCCTAACAGTATTGTTTTTTCACAAACATTTCAGGGCTTCTTTATTATAACAAAGCAAGCCCTCCTTTTCAAAACAAAATCTCCTGAGGCCAATTACTCAGTTATTTTCTTTCTGTATATCACCTTTATGTTACAGTCTTGGTCCCAAGGACTCACACCAGTGGGGGCTGCCTGACTGTTTGAAGTTTTTGGAGATTTGGATTGTTTGTAGTCTGAGGACATATGGATTACTGAGTAGAATGCAGATGAGGTAGTTAAAAGTTCACGATAAATACCATTTATCATTTTGTTCTATAATTTACAACATTGATCATGGATATCTCACTGTGTGTGTTCGTGTGTGCACACGTGCATAAGTATATACACATGGGCTGTGTCTAAACTAGCAAGTATATACACATGGGCTGTGTCTAAACTTGCCAGCTGTCTACACTGGCTGCTTGAATTTCCACAAGAACACTGACTTCCTACTGTCTGAAATCAGTGCTTCTTGTAGAAATACCATACTGCTCTTGCTCAGGCAAAAGTCCTTTTGCGCAAAGCTTTTGCGCAAAAGGACCGGTGTAGACAGCTCAAATATGTTTTGCGCAAAAAAGCCCCGATGGCGAAAATGGCGATCAGGGCTTTTTTACGCAAAAGCGCGTCTAGATTGGCATGGATGCTTTTCCACAAAAAGTGCTTTTGCGGAAAAGCCTCCGTGCCAATCTAGACGCTCTTTTCCGCAAATGCTTTTAACGGAAAAGTTTTCCGTTAAAAGCATTTGCGGAAAATCATGCCAGTCTAGATGTAGCCATGGGGTATGAATGGATGTGGGTTGTTTATGTAGGAGTTCTATAGTAAAAAAGAATTGCACAGTTGTAATTGTCTCTTAGTGGTAGATGACATTTTGCTGATATAGTACAGAATCAGCATGGGTCTCCTGCTTGGAAGTAGAGAGCCTGACATAGGAAATGCATTGCACAGTTGGAATAAATGGAAATATCAGAAACTTTTAAAGCTTTAAAGTTCTGTATTTTTAAGGAAACTTGTTTTATTTTACAGTGGTTTAACAGTATAACATAGTTTGTTTTGCTGCGGTGAAGACTCTCTTCTCATAGAGAAACCAAACTTTTTCTTCCGATGTAAATTGTACTTTTTACATTGAAGAGGTGATAACATTTGGGCCATGCTTGATATAAATTATTCTTTTACTGTACCCTTTGGGAGTTCAAGCTCTGGAATGAAACCAAAGCTGCAGCTGTGGCAGTAACCATGTGGCTTCTCTAACGAGAAACATCTTGCTGGTTCTCCTCCCGGTCCCCAGGATAAACTTGTACACTACCCAAAAAATAGACTCCAACTCATGGTTAGGCCACAATCTACTGAAATTTTCTTTCATTTGGATAAAAGAATGTATCATTGAATTGGACTTAATTAAAACTTTTTGGGGAAAAAATGTTGGGAAAAATGACGTTTGTGTGTTGAGAAGCCTCTAGAAAAATATCATCTTTCGCCTTTTCTGTCTGTTAATCCCCAAACCTCCAATGCAATAGATATATATTTTTTAAAAGTACATAATCCTTTTATACAAACTGCAGAAATTTTAATGTGGATTTGCTGAAAAAAAATGAATTCTTCAGATTGTGCTTTGTTTCAAAAAAATTAGTTAATTTTTGAGAGTTTGAATGCCACACACTGTTTCATTAATTCTAACACATCACCCACTGATGGGTTAATTTTGTGTATATGGAATTCTATGCTAAACATAATTTTGCTTTAGCAGCTTTATTTACACCAGTAGGCTAATTGCCGGGAATCCCACTTGTTAAAATTAGTTTATGATGTGTTAGCAAAAACCAAACTAATTAAATTAAAGCTGACAACCACACACTTTGTTTTCAGGATGAAATTTATATTTACTTGTTTTTTTCAGTGGTGTTGAACTATTGGAACACAGAAGAATTCACTTAAAAGAACACAGATTGCAAGTACATTCTTAAGTTTTGTTATAAAATACAGCTTTTAAAATTCTTTGTTACAATTTACTTAATATTTCTGTCTACAATGCAGTGAAATGGAGTGAAACTGGTAAACCTAAAATGATGATAGTCTATTTTTGTTAGGTTCTTATATTGTCCCCATCACCATATTATCTGAACTTCCAGTTCAGTATGAAGCAACAAGACACATATCAATAATCATTCTCTTTCTCTCTCTCATTTTCCCTCTTATACTGCAAAGCTAAATTCTGATGTTATGGACTCTTAGGGTATGTCTACACTAGTTCGATAATTCGAGCTAGGTAGGCAAATGAGGCGATTTAAATATCCCGGGCTTTATTTGCAAGTTCCCGTCTGGTTGCCATTTTGAAATTTCACTAGCCGTGCGGCTACACATGGCAGTGAAACATTAATTTGAACTAAGTCCTTAGTTCAAATTAACTGTTACTCCTCATATGCAAATAAAGCCCAGGATATTTAAATCCTGGGCTTCATTTGCAACTCCAGTTGCCTCATTTGCCTACCTAACTCTTTTGGGAGAAGAATGCAAATGCAGGCAAGTGAAATTGCAAATGAACTGTGGATTTGAATTTCCCGTGCTTCATTTGCATAATGGCGCTTTTTTGAAATACCCTATTGTGAAAGAAAAAACGCAGTCTAGACAGGGCTATTTTGAAAAAAAAAAAAAAAAACCCTTATTTCAAAATAACCCTTACATCTCTAAGGAGAAAGGGTTATTTCGAAAGAACGGGATTTTTTTTCCTGAAATAACCCAGTCTAGACTGAGTTTTTTCTTTTGAAATAGGGTATTTCGAATAAGCTCCCGGATGCCATTATGCAAATGAAGCACAGGACATTCAAATCCACACTTCATGTGCAATTTCGCTTACCTGCATCTGCATTCCTCTTTTGAAAGAGGAATGCAATGTAAACATACCCTTAATCTTTCAGGCAAAGGTATAACAATAGCAAGTGGCTTGAAGATGAAGTTAGAAACATTCGCAATGGAAATAAGATGCAACTTTTAAAACTATTAATCTGACATCTTTCTCCAGCTCCACAAACACCAAAAAAGCCAAGGTGTTTAATGCCCATTTTGTTTCAGTTTTCACTAAAAAGGTACATCAGTTGTGACCAGATACTTAACAACAAGGGGGAAGGAAAGCAAGCCAAAAGAGAGAAAGAACAGATTAAAGAATATTTAGATAATCTAAGTAAATGTCATGGCCTGATGAAATGCACGCTATGATACTTAAAGAACTAGCTGAAACAATCTCAGATCCAGAAATGATTGTCTTTCAGAACTCATGGAGGATTGGTGAGGTTCCTGAGGATGGGACAAACACAAAGGACCTGGGGAATTGTAGCTCAGTCAATACCTGGAAAGGTACTAAAACAAATCACTAAATAATCAGTGTGTAAGATCACAGAGGATAATAGGGCTAAGGCATAGCGAACATGAATTTGCCAAGGAAAATCTTGTCAAACCAACCTAATTTCCACTTTAGTAGCCTAACAGGTGGATAAGAGGTGATATCTTATTTTTTATTTAGGCCTTTGATACTAGGGAATCTAGAGTCAATGGTCTAGATGAAATCACTACCATACAATTGATTGCAAAACCATACAAAAAGAGTAGTTGTTAATGGTTTGCTGTCAAATTGGAAAGATATGTCTAGTGCAGAGGTGGACAATAATTTTGATGGGGAGGGAGGGCCACTCCAAGAATTTGGAAAGTAATTGAGGGCCACACTCTTCCATGATATTAATGAAGGAGGTGCAGGGTTTGGGATGGAGGTTAGGCGCAGAAAGGAGCTTGGGTTAAGGGATTGGGCTGCAGGAGGGAGCGTGGGGTTTGGGAAGGAGTTTGGGTGAAGGAGGCGGTTGTGACCTGGGGCGCTGGACTGGGCTCTAGGGGGTTAGAATTGTGTTCTAGGACAGGGAATTGGGATACCGGAGGGGGTGCAGGGGATTGAGGTGCAGGGGTTTGGGTTGTGAGCTAAGGCAGGCAGGGACTATGGTCTGGGGCAGAGGATTGGGGTGCCAGATCTGGAAGGGGATATGGGTGGAGGAGGAGGCAGAGGATTTGGGTATGTGGAGTAGGGAGGCAGGAATGGGGGGCAGAGGGTTTAGGAGGGGAGGATCTGGGGTGCTAGAGGCAGGCTCTGGCCAAGAGACTTATCAGCCAACGGCCCAGAAGTTTCTGAAGCAGCCTCCTTGTGTGCTTGCCTCCACACAGGCGGCAGCCATGTACTTTTTGAATAACTACAATCCCCGGAGGGGAGGAGTTGTGGTGATTCATGGCTGCCTGTTTTTCAGACAGACAGCTCCCATTGGCCAGTTTCTGGCCAGAAACAGGCCAATTGGATTGTGCTGAGGGCGGAAAGTGCCTGAAGCCTTCCCCCCTCCCCTCCGGACTCACAGATTTTAAAGAGAAACTGCCCAGCAGCTGTGTTTCTGAGCGGCCTGTGGGTGGGGCAAGGCAAGTGGGGAACCTGCCTGGAGCTTCCTGCAATGTCCGTGGGCCAGATCTGGTGGCTTGGACCATATTTTGCCCAGGCCTGGTCTAATGGGATCTCACAGAGACTCTGCTACTAGTCAATATTTTTATGACAGTGGAGTTAAGAGTATGCTTAAACAGTTTGTGGATTACCAAGCTGGGCAGTGTTGCAAGCACTTTGGAGGGCAGGATTAAAATTCAAAATAACCCTGACTATTTGGAAAATAGTTCTGACATCAACAGAATGAAAATCAATTAAGACAAATGCAAAGCGCTACACTTGGGAAGGAAAAATTAAATGCACAGCTACAAAATGGGTTGCTAAAAAGGCTGAAAACAATGTGAGGTGTGCTAATGGGCATGTAATAAAACAAGGGAGATAATTGCCCTGATTTTCCCAGCACTAGTGAGGGCTCTACTGTAAGAATGGTCTAGCAACAGTTTAGGAGAACTCTGGAATGATGTGGCTGCTCAGATAACTCCCTCTGCTGCTACAGCTACCTTCCTCCTGGTGCTCAGAGGATCCCACTTCTCCCTCATTCCTGTAACCTCTTCTTTAGCCCTATTCCCTCTTTCCCCCATCTCTTCCCCCTACCTGCCATGGGCACTAACTGTTTTACAGGTAACCAGCGGGCACTAGGACCCAGGAGGCAGCATCCAGCTGCTGAGGTAGCAACTGAGAGCATCCTGCTTGACCTGCTGAGGGCAGGGAAGGAGCAGTGTGGGAAGGAAAGAACCCAACTCCCTGCCCCCAGGCCGAGTAGAGCAAGCCCTGCAGGACAGCTTTGCACTTACAGAAATGGGGAGAAAATGGCAGGTGACTCCCTATGTTCCCCATGCCTGGCCTCTGTTTGGGGATGGCAGTGCCACCACAGCACCCCCAGACTGAACCCAGGATCTTTATCCTTGAAGATGTAACCAAACCTTGCTTTAATCTGTAGGTCAATCATCAGTTTTGGAGCTTGATAGTATTCTCTTACGGAGCAGAAAAGAGAAATTCTCTCCACTGCAGGAATTGCTGGATGAAAGTCTATGGCCAGAGTTACATAGAAGCTAAATTAAATGAACAGTTTTGATCATTATAGCCTTAAAAGTCTTTAAATCTCTATATAAAAAAAGTTCAAACACTATAAATCCAAGCAAAGCGGGCAATCTTTTAAAATGTACTATCCCATTTGGAAGCAGTTTGTTCTACCAGTTTTTATATGGGACCATAAGTCAGAAATTCTAGGTTTTATTACTATTGACATGCAACTGATTGCTTAATTAGCACAGACGATTATAACTTCATTAGCAAATCATGCATGCAAGTTTAAGTTATGGCCTATGTTTAATGCTGAATTATTAATGCATAATCTGTTTCCAGGTACTTATTTGGTCCCCATTATTCAGTCTGTCTTTCTCCTCACAACATGCTTCTGAGATAGGGAAGTACCTGCATCTCATTTTACACAAGTTATTAAGGTTTATAGCATTCCTCCAATGAGCCTGGAGCTGAGGCCAAGAGCTTCAGGGCTACCTTCCCAAAGTTGTTTAGACACCTATGGGACTTTCAAAAGCACTTAAGCAGGTTTAATGCTCACTTCCCATTGAAATCAAGTAAATCAACCTGCTTAGGCACTTGAGAACATTCCAGGAGGCACCTAAACTGCATCTTTAGTTACTAAATACTTTTGAGAACTTGACGCTGAATCTGTGATGGAAGACTGATGTTTGATTCTCTCTTCTAAGATCCAGGCTGAAATGCTAACCACTTGTATCATTCTTCCGCCTTACCGCTCTTTAAAACATTGAATTCCTGCAAGTCGGGCACGGCTGCCATCAGAACGGAGTCCCTGTTCAAGTTGGAGTGTAGGGGTGGTTCTGTGCCCCTGGGAGGGACAGGGACTCTGTTTAAAGGAGTGGGGCTGAGGACTAGCCTCCCCCCCAGTCAGTTCTTCAGCGCAGCTTGGCCTGAGTCAGCCAGAGCTTTGGTGGCGATTTGAAGAGCCCAGGGATCCAAACTTTCACCTGCTTTTGGAACAAGGCTGGACTGGAACCAAGACTGGAGCAAGAGCAAAGCTGGAGATGGCTAAGGCTTGTGAGTCTATCACCACTATCAAGCAAGGGAGCATTCCAGACCAACGAGTGATATTGAGCAGACTGAACTTCTCTTTCTCCCATGAGGCTCATATACCTGCCCTGAGAGTCAGCAGACAAGCTCTTGATTTGTGGGATGGCTAGAGCATAGCCCGGGAATGTGGCTTAATCAGGCTCTACTTGGTGGGTAGCTCATCGCATGAGTAGCAGGTATCGAAGGCATGGGAGGGCTTCACCTTCCCAAACAGCCTGATGTATCCCCGCTCCACCCCCAGGCCTCCTCTTACCTACTGTTCCCTTTGTACCAGAGGTTGGAGCAGGAAGGCTGGGAGGGACAGTGCACCTCCAGGGTCCTTGCACCTGGCCTCCCAGTGTGGTGCTGCCCACCCAGCATTCTAGGCACCACCTGCCTGCCAGCTCGGTAATTAAATAATGGATTTTGTAGATTCCATAGAAATCATAATCTGCAGTGAAGAACACAAAAACAGTCAACACGTGTCCAGCTTGGAAAATCTGGTTCTACTATATGAATCGGATAGCAAATATTCTGATTTTCTAGTAACCAGGTTTGAGAGGAAGCAAATGATTCTTACCTCCTCCACATTCTTGCTTTCTACCCACATTTTGCCTCCCTCTCTGGCTTTGTATTTTATGAGAAAATAAAAACTAAAACTCTCATCTGTTTCTGAATTTATATGAATCAGATTAAATTAAATATAATTCATCTTCTCATATGCGATGAATTGAAAGAGAGCCTGAAATTATCAAGGGGAAAACTGCCTCAGAATAAAAGGGGTGAATACCTCAAGGACCCTCAAATAATTAGAGGAAAACAAAGCTTATTATTGCATCTATCACCTCAACTCATGTCAACATTCTAGTTTAATGACAACTGGCAAGAGATATGTCACACATTAGTGTGAATTACCGTATCAGTGGAAGAAAATTTCGAACCTAAATAATGGCTTCAGTTGCTTCATCCTACCACTTTATCTCTTCCAGAATCTATAGATATAACATTGTATGTATTAAATGAACTCTATCAACATTGTAAAGATGACCTAGAGACAGATGCTTGATTTTATCTGCTGCAGTTGTCAGTGCCACTAGTTTTTATACCATCTCCCATACTTCCTCAGATATATTGGCTAATACTGACACATGGGGAATAATGGTTATATGTTAGTATTTATTCTCCACTCAGACCTCAGCAGAAGAATGTATAGTTGAAGATAACACTGAGTTTACAGCAGTACTCTAATAAACTTTTCATGCACCAGGATATCATGCCAGAATTTTAGACATACAGGATACAAATAGCAGATGCTGAAGTACTTAAATGAAAATCACAGGATAGCTCTTCAGCAGATGAATACAAAGTATCTATTGGGATTTTAGAAGTAAAAAATAATTCCCCCCTGTAGTGATATCACATTTTTCTCGTTTTTTATTTCAAAGCCCTCAGTTATGATCCTAATCACCATTACTAGAAGTTTGCACTATCTTGCTATGTTCCTTCCTTCAAGGATTTTTTTTTAATTGACAGCCTTTTCTACTATTTCCCTTGCTAAATATAAACAATTGACACTATACCAGTATTTTAATATACATTTTTTCAGAGAATAAATATAACAGTGATGACTTATACAAAATAGCATGGTTACATCCTTACATCAACTGCAGAAAATCAATCTGTTTCTAGAGATTTTTTCTAGATGCCAGAATGATTTCTGAGATCAATAGAAGTTTTTTCAATGCCACCTAATCTGAATATAAATTAAAAGAGATAGGATTTTAAAATTATCCAACTCTTCTTCCACCTCTCCCCCCCCCCCCCCCCCACACACTTATTGTTGCAAATTTTCTGAAAGTTACAGATAACCTCACCCAGTCTTTTAGGAGGACAGGAATTAATACACCTTCCAAATGCCTCATTAGTGTAGCCTGGCATGAGATTTACAGGATTCAAAGCTAGTACTCTACATTAAGCCCATCTCATAAAAAATGTATTTAAAGTAAAAAATACATGTTCTTCCTTTATAATTGATAATTAAACTCATATTTTACTTTGTTTAATCTTGTATCATTTCCTAGATATTAGTCAGTTTGACACATCTAATTTTTTCATGTTTTAAAGCAAATCCTTTCATTGCATTTTTGAAGTCTTCCAGCTTTAGAGAATCTATTAATCTTACTGTTATTCTCTTGCAAACTTGGGGCCAGATTGGTCCCATCTACAAAGAGAGAAAAATACCTGAAATCCAGAATTTCTAAAGTTAAGTGTTTAGTGTCACTTTGCTATTTGTAAATAATACGGGTAGCATGACAATCAAACCTTTGTAGCACACATCTTTGAACAGGGACATTTAATTTTCATTTTCAAACATGTAATAATATGACCTATATTAAAGAAATTGTCACTCAATGCCAATATCCTGGCAAACTACCACCCAGTCTCCAATCATCAGAGGAAATTAAATGAGAAGCTAGCTAAAATATCCTTCAATACCACCAACTTCATCCATCTTGGATCTCTCCTTATCAGGTTTCAGAGCAATCAGGACAAGGGCATCAGTGGAAGTGCAGCCTGCTGGAACTCTGTGCCATTCAGCGGAACTGATCACCAAATAGTGTTCTGCCTTTAAAAGGCTACAAGAACAAACAGAAATGTTCTTAAAGGGCTCAGGACCAAATACTTTCTCTCAGACTAAACACTTGGAAGTGTAATGAGTAAATTGTTCCTCTACCCCGCCAACATTCAGAACTAAATTTCAAACTGTTTTTTGAGGTTTTCCTCCAATATTACAGATACCAGTTCACTCACCCCCTTTATATTTTTTTTTCAAAAAAAATGTATCTCGGAAAGAGAGAGAGCGAGAGAGCACCATTATGTCTTTATCATGGCAGGCACTCAGATGGTACAGCTTTGGGTGCTAAGATTTGAAACTAGGCAGATAGTTATTTTATAAAATCCTATGACTACAGGAAGTGTACCAATCTTCAAGAGCTGATGTTAAAATACCCATCCATACTTTTGTATAGTGTTTAACACAGAGCCTAATTATGGTGCTGGGTTCCCTGAACTCAGTTTTCAATTGAGTTTGAGGGTACCTTACACCCCACAATGCCCGACCCTTAAAATATGAACTCTTTAGGACAAAGATCTTGTATTAGTGAAGTGTCTTGTTCATCTAAAGCACTGCAGAAATACAGATAACGAATTCTAATAAATACTTCATAGTGTAACTCAGGGGTTCTAAAACTTTGTGATACCACAACCCCCCTCTAAGATGCTCGAGCCCCCCTTTGGGGGGTTGGGACCCACAGTTTGAGAAACGCATGTGTAACTTATTTGGTCTGGCTTGCTCTGTGCTGGGTTCTGTAACAGGAGACGACAGTTATTACAATAGATAAAGGATCCTGCGCAGACACTTTACTGTGTAAATACTACATGTTTTTCTAACTTGCAATGACATCTGCCAGAGACAGATAGCATACTCTTCTTTTTCCTATAACTTCTGTCTACTTGTTTGTCTTGTTAGCTCATTGAGACAGGGACCTAACTTTTTGCTTGTTTGGAAAGAACCTACTACAGTAGACTTCCGATAATCCGGAACCTTTGGGACCTAGGTGGTGCCAGATTATTGGATATGTCGGACTATCAGGAGGTACTATAAATTGGGGATACTATGTACAGTAGTGTGCAGCACTGGCTAATCACTTAAACTATTAATACAGTAAAGTAAAACACTTAATACAGCACTTTATTCACTTAAACACAAAAATTATACACTTCAACTTTAATACAGACTGTAAATTATTCACTTAAACACTCACTAGTCTCTTTCCATTTTGATGCCGGACTATTGGGAGTGCTGTACAATTGGATGCCGGACTATTGGAGTTTTACTGTACATGGTAGGCAAAATCACTGACAAATAACAAATTGTACCTTTCACTTTATTCATAACATAACTAGTTAGTAGAGGCTCTACATTATAAATCCACACACAGACTTCCAATCACATAATGGGCCAAATTCTCTGCTAACCTGTGCCCCCAGAGAATTCTGCTGAAATCTCAGCAAATTAAATGTATGAGTTACAACAACAACAAGCCAATGTAAACTAAAATTTTCAGGTAATTCAAAACAATCATGATTAGTCTCACTGTTAAAACAATAGTAAAATACCATTTATTTAAATAGTTTGGATGTTTTCTAAATTTTCAAGTATATTGATGTCAATTACAACACAGATTACAAAATGTATAGTGCTCACTTTATATTTATTTTGATTATAAATATTTGCACTGTAAAAACAAAATAAATCATATTTTTCAGTTCACCTACTACAAGTACTGTAGTGCACTCCATCATGAAAGTTGAACTTACAAATATGAAATTATGTACAAAAAATAACTGCATTCAAAAATAAAACAATGTAAAACTTTAGAGCCTGAAATCCATTTAGTTCTACTTCTTGTTCAGACAATCACTACAATAACAAGTTTATTTGCTTTTGCAGAAGATAATGCTGCCCACTACTTGTTTACAATGTCACCAGAAAGTGAGAACAGACATTTGCATGGCGCTATTGTAGCTAGTATCACAAGATATTAGCATATGTCCCTTCATGCTTCAACCGCCACCCTAGAAACCATGTGTCCATGCTGAACATTCTGAGGACAAGTTCTGTTCGATAACAATCCAAAGAAGAATGGACTGATGAGTGTTCATTTTCATCCTCTGAGTCAGATGCCACCAACAGGAGGTTGATTTGATTTTTTTGGAGGTTTGGGCTCTGTAGTTTCCACATTGGAGTGTTGCTCCCTTAAGACTTCTGAAAGCATGCTCCACACCTCATCCCTCTCAGATTTCAGACAGCACTTCAGATTATTAAACCTTAGGTTTAGTGCTGCAGCTGTTTTTAGAAATTGAACATTAATACCTTCTTTGCCATTTCTCAAATCTGCTGTGAAAGTGTTCTGAAAATGAACATGTGCTGGGTCATCATCCAAGACTGCTACAGCATGAAACATATGACATTATGCGGGTAAAACAGAACAGGAGACATACAGTTCTCCCTCAAGGAGTTCAGCCACAAATTTAATTAAAGCATTTTTTTTTAATGAGCATCATCAGCATGGAAGTGTGTCCTTTGGAATGGGGGTTGAAGCATGAAGTGGCATATGGAAGTTTAACATATCTAGCATGTAAATAACATGCAACCTCAGCTACAAAAGGATCGGGTGAATGCCTTGTGTCACTTTCAGGTGTACTATGAACAAGAAGTGAATAGCATTATCTCCTGCAGGTTCTAAAGTTTCACTTTGTTTTATTTTGAATGCAGATATGTAATAAAAAAATTACATTTGTAAGTTACACTTTCATGATAAAAATATCACACAACTGTAGGGTTGTGTCTAGACTGGCAAGTTTTTCCGCAAAAGCAGCTGTCCACACTGGCCGCTTGAATTTCCACAAGAACACTGACGATCTCATGTAAGAAATCAGTGTTTCTTGCGGAAATACTATGCTGCTCCCGTTCAGGCAAAAGTCCTTTTGCACAAAAGCTTTTGCGCAAAAGAGCCAGTGTAGACAGCTCAGATTTGTTTTGCTCAAAAAAGGCCCAATCATGAAAATGGCGATCAGGGCTTTTTTGCGCAAAAGCGCGTCTAGATTGGCACAGACGCTTTTCTGCAAAAAGTGCTTTTGCGGAAAAGCGTCTGTGCCAATCTAGACGCTCTTTTCTGCAAATACTTTTAACGGAAAACTTTTCCATTAAAAGCATTTGCGGAAAATCATGCCAGTCTAGACGTAGCCTAGATGTATGAGGTAAATTGAAATTGCCTTTTCTTTTGCTGTTTTACAGAACAAATATTTGTAATAAAAATAATATAAAGTGAGCGCTGTACATTTTGCATTCTGTTACAATGGAATCAATATATTTAAAGTAATAGAAAAACATCCAAAATATTTAATAAATTTCAATTGCTATTCTATTATTTAACATTATGATTAATCACAATTAATTTTTTAGTTAATCATGTAAGTTAAGTGCGATTAATTGACAGCACTCATATAAACATTGCCCCAATGTCTTTAGGTAGCCACAGATGCAGAGCCTAACAATCTCTTTCCCCTCCAACTTTAAATGGATGACAGACAGCCTGAATGCACAGTCAAAACAAAATGGCTGGAGTTCCAGATTCCCGGCTCCCTTAACCACAATCTTCTGCTCTGCAGAATCATTATATTTGCCAGATCCCATCTATACCTATATGCCATATTGGTACTTCAAATTCTTTGCCAGATGTTTTGGAAACTGGAAAGATGCCTAATACTTTTTTTCTGCTTATCCCAGTTCAAGCTATGTCTCAACGTGTTTGCAGATGATGGGAAACTGCTTGGTACCCACAGAATGGCTGGCAGTGAGTGGTTCATTCAGATTCACCCTGGCAGTCAGACTTCCCAGATTTGATGGTATTGTCAAGGGGCCTGGCAAAGAAAGCAAGTAAATAATTCCAGACTGTGAAGTTACATCTGTGATTTTTGGGCTGAGGTTAGTGATACAACATACCTAGTTTTACCCACAAATTACTTTGCAGAGTTGCAAGTGTATTTAACACACAACTATTTTCACAGACATAAAGAGCTTTGTAATTATCTTTATGGCAGGGGAAATATCATATCAAGCATAGCCATTTCCATGTAAGTAGCACTAAAAGCAGCTTCCTAAGCTTGGTGATCAGGGTTACTTGGCTGTTCAGATAAGGCAATTAGTATTTTTATATGCCTATATTTGTATAGCTATTGGTGCAGAAACATTAATGCTGGCACTGGGAATGCTTTGTGGCTTGAAAAATGAATACATTTTGAAATTATTTTGTTGTTTGTGCCTTGGTATGTTGGAACTTCTCTAGGGGGCTAATAGGCAAAAAAGTCACGGTGCTTCCCTACTTAGTCTAATCCACTGACAGCTGTTTAGCCAAAAGAAATGCCAAACTCAGTTTAAAGACATTGGCTGCTGGATTGGAATAACAGGGAAAGCAAATGCTTGACCCAGTTTTCTGCATAACCAAAGTGAAAAGTAGGCCATGCTGGGAGAAGACTGTGTTCAATCAGTACTGACTAGCAAGGTCTGTTATAAGGAGATTGGATTCTTCAAGAATTCTTGAAAGAAGAGGAAAGGTTTTTCACATCCTGTCATATTGTGCCATAGATACATTGATTTTCCTGCTTATTTTTAAAATATTTTTTCTACAAAATGTGTTAAGAAGAAATTGAAAATTATGTTTGCCATTTAGGTTACTTATTGCTTAAAAAAAAAGGCAAGGGCTTGGCCTTGCAGTCCGTACCTACGTAAACCCAGATTAATTTTAGCTTCTGTTTTGAGTGTTCACTGTCCCTGAAAATTAGGCTGTGTATTTAGATGACTGGTTTTAAGTTTTTTCAGGCACTTGGGCATTTTCATACTGCTATACATTCATCTGAGTGCTAGAGGTGTGCCAGTTACCTGCAAGAGACATTGGTATTTATTATAGTCCAAACAGCTAGCTAAGGCAGGGGTTGAGGAAGAGGGCAGTGTAAATCACCCCTGAAGCCTCTTTATCTAGCTCTTGTTCTATCCAACCTTTGACGTTATTAAATATTAATACCTTATGTTTTCCTCCTCCTTATTCTTTTCATTCAAGGATCTCAAAATGCTTTCCAAATATTTTGAAAGACAAAGTGGGTGAGGAAATGTCTTTTACTGGATCATTGTCTATTTGTGTCACAGCTAAATGAAAGATGGAATGGGTAATTTAATATGAATAATTAGTACGTATTCCCAAAGAACATTCAAGGTAGAGTGACCCATTAACGCCTCTTTAGTCACAGGATGAAAAGGAAGGTTAGTGGGTTACAGACTGTTGTAATAAGCCATAAATCCAGTGTTTGTGTTTAGTACATAATTTTAGACTAACTGAAGTGTAGGAGCATAAGCTTTCGTGGGCAAAGACCCACTTCGTCAGATGCATCTGACGAAGTGGGTCTTTGCCCACGAAAGCTTATGCTCCTACACTTCAGTTAGTCTATAAGGTGCCACAGGACTCCTCGTCGCTTTTGCAGATTCAGACTAACACGGCTACCCCTCTGATACATAATTTTAGCATCTAGCAGAGTGATGTACTAACTACTTATGCTAAACAATCTGTTCCATCTTGCTTTCAACTGTGACACCGAGTACCTTTCCTTCACCTGAAGAAGAGGTCTGTGTGGCTTGAAAGTTTGTCTCTCTCACCAACAGAAGTTGGTCCAATAAAACATATTACTTCACCACCTTGGCCCTCTAACTTCCTGGGACCCAGATGCCTACAATTAGATTCCAAACCTTTGTTAGTTTCATGCATGTTAGGTACATTAATAGTAGGGACTACATTGCCCAAGCATTAAAATTCATCCAACTCTAAAGTAAATTCTACACTAGTTTAACAGCACATCCAGCAACATTACACACCAGGTTTGGTCAGGAAGTAGAAAAGAATATCTTTTTTAATTGAATCAAAAGGAGAAACTCAGAGGTGGAATATTATTATCTAAGTTACAGTTTGGCCAGGACAACAGGGCTATGTCTACACTTGTGGCTTCTTGCACAAGAACATCTTGTGCAAGGGTTCTTGTGCAAGAAGTCTTGTGCAAGAAAAAGTCCACACTGCCATGTGCGAGCTGTGCTTTTGTGCAAGAGCACCCATGGCAGTGTGGATGCTCTCTTGCACAAGAAAGCTCTGGTGGCCATTTTAGCCATAGACTTTCTTGTACAAGAAATCCCTGCCGAGCGTCCACACCGCCCGCTTGAGCAAGAGCTCCTGCACAAGAGGGCTTACACTTGTTAAAAAAGAGCATAGCTCTTGTGCAAGAAGCTCTCTCTTACCATGCCATACTGTAAATTTCCTTGCACAAGAGTATGCAGGCAGTGTGGACGCTCTGCAGATTTTTGCGCAAGAACGGTCATACTTGAGCAAGAAGCCGCAAGTGTAGACATAGCCCAGATGTATAATGTGTCCACTATACAGCAAAGTGATTTGGGATCTTCACTGACAAAAGAAGTCAGACATTAAGGGCACACAAGTGAACTATCCCATTGTGAAGGAAAGATAGGAAGTATGGCAAGAGACGCTACCTGGTTTAACTCTAAAAATCAACAGTCCTACAAAAAGTAAAAGCTAGGTCAAATGACAAAGGATGAATATAAACAAATAGCACAAGTATGCATATTAGAAAGGCCAAAGCACAAAGTGAGATCAAAGTAGCTAGAGACATAAAGGCTAATAAGAAAACATTGTACAAACACATTAGAAGCAAGAGGAATACCAAGGACAGAGTAAGTCCATTACTCAACGAGGGGTTAAAATAAAAGAAAATGTGGAAATGGCAGAGGTGCTTAATGACTTCTTTGTTTTGGTTTTCACCAAGAAGGTTGGTGATGATTAGATATCTAACATAGCGAATGACTGTGAAAATGAAGTAGGATCAAAGGCTAAAATAAGGAATGAACTACTTAAAAATTACTTAGACAAGTTAGAGTACATGTATAAAGTTTGCAGATTTAACCAAGCTAAGAGTCATTACAAGTGTTTTGGAGGCTAGGATTATAATACAAAATGATCTAGACAAACTGGAGAAAGGTCTGAAGTAAATAGGATGAAATTCAATAAAGAAAAATGGAAAGTGCTCCACTTAATACGGAACAATCAGTTGCACACATACAACATGGGTAATAGCTGCCTAGGAAGGAATATTGCGGAAAGTGATCTGGGAATCATCGTGGGCCACAAGCTAAATGTAAGCCAATAGCTTAAAACTGTTGCAAAAAAGCAAACATCCTTCTGGGATGTATTAGCAGGAGTGCCATAAGCAAGACAAAAGAAGTATTTCTTCCACTCTGCATTGATTAGGCCTCAAATGGAATTTTGTGTCCAGTTCGGGGCACCACATTTCAGGAAAGATATAGCCAAATTGGAAAAAGTCGAGAGAAAACCAACAAAAATGATAAAAGTTAACATGACCTGTGAGGGAAGATAGAAAACTCTAGATTTATTTAGTCTGGAAAAGAGAAATCTGAGAAGGGACAGGATAACATTTTACAAGTACATAAAAGGGGAGGGAGAAAAATTGTTCTTCTTAACTTCTGACTATTGGCCAAGAAGCAATGGGTTTAAATTAAAACAAGGCAGTTCAGGCTGGACAGTAGGAAAAACTTTCTGTCAGGGTGGTTAACCACTGGAATAAATTGCTTAGGGAGGTTATGGAATCTGCATCACTGGAGATTTTTAAGAGCTGGTTAGACAAATACCTGTCAGGGATGTTCTAGACAATACTTAGTCTCCCCGTGAGTGCAGACACTAGCCTAGATGACCTCTTGATGTCTCTATGATTATATTACCTCAATTTTAAATGACATATGAAAGACAACAGGCAAGACATGAGAAGCCATTCTTCCACTCTACTCTGCACTGATTAGGCCTCAGCTGGAGTATTCTGTCCAGTTCTGGGCACCACATTTTAAGAAATATGTGGAAAAATTGGAGAAGGTCCAGAGAAGAGCAACAAAAATGATTAAAGGCCTAGAAAACATGAGCTATGAGGGAAGACTGAAAGAACTGGACTTTTTTATTTTAGAAAAGAGAAGATTGAGGGGGGACATGATAGCAGTTTTCAAGTATTTAAGGGGTGTTACAAGGAGGAGGGAGAAAAATTATTCTCTTTGGCATCTGAGGATAGGACAAGAAGCAATGGGCTTAAATTGCATCAAGGCAGGTTTCAGTTGGACATCAGGAAAAACTTCCTAACTGTCAGGGTGGTTAAACACTGGAATAAATTGCCTAGGGAGGTTTTGGAATCTCCATCACTGGAGGTATTTAAGAGCAGTTTGGATAGACATCTATCAGGGATGATCTAGACTGCTTGGTCCTGCAATGAAGGCAGGGGACAGGACTTGATGATCTCCTGAGGTCCCTTCCAGTTCTAGTATTCTATGATTCTATGGTTCTGACCACAGTTACATTGGTGCAATCCTTGGACACCTCTACTGAAGTAACGATATTTATATATATCCATGTAACTGAATATAGAATCTAGTTTGGCACAAGACAGGGACATTGGTTTAGAAATTACTTAGAAGTAAGAATCGGAACTAATTCCTGCAGCAGTTGAAGCTTAATTTAGAATTTAAATTAACATCAGTTTCTGTGAGTTTTATATATATATTGCAAGTAGAGAAAATACAATTAATCATAAGCCACTTTGGTAAATTCCGTTTTTTTATCGTTTTAATAGGCAATGCCATGTTAAAATTAGTCAAAATTGTTAGTATTTCAGACTATTCACATTTAAGAAATCTATGTATTGTAGAGTGTCTGTGCATCTATCTGTGAGCTTGTTCAAGAACTCCTTCTAAATTGTAAGAGCTAAGACCACCAAATTTGGTATATAGCTTTCTCTTATCATAGCATAAAACCAGGTCAAGGTTTTGCTGTGACAGGACAATGGGATGTGTATGGAATTCGATTGTTTCTCATCAGACAGAAAGGGAAAAGTGTGATAATAGGGATAGTTATATTCATGAATGACCGTAGAGAGCCAGCAAGTGACCAAGTCTTGGGGAGCAGCCCAGACCTGGGCTTCCCCCAGGGAGCAGCTGCTGGCTGATGCATGGTCCTCACCAGGATAGGCTGGCTCCAGGGAGCAGCCACCCACCATGCTGTGCGGCCCTCCCTACCTTGCTCTGGAAAGAAGCTGGTGAGCAGCATGAGAATCTCCCTCCCCCTGGGAAGAAGCCGGTGATAGACCTGTGTGTCTCCTCTCCTGTGCCAGGCTGGCCCTGGATAGAAACTGACCAGTGGGCTGCACTGCCCCCGCTGCCTTTGGCTGGCCCTGGACTTGGGAAATGCTTGGTAAGTCTTCTACTATATAATACAATACAATAATGAGAGAAACGAGATAAGCAAGATAATACTTTTTACTGGATTTCTACTTCTCTTGGTGGAAGGTATTAGCTAGTGTAGTAAAAGATATTCTCTTGCCTACTTTGACTCTCTCAGGCTATGTCTACACTACAGCTTTTTTTTCAGAAAAAAGTACGCAAATTGTGCTCCGTAATTTTCATACCTTTTTCTGATTGTTTTTCCGGAAGAGGCTTTTCCAAAATTTGGCCCATCTACACTGAGCCAAATTTTGGAAAAACCTCCTTTTGAAAGAGCCCTTCTTCCTCGTGAAACAAATGTCAGAAGAGCAGACGCATCAGAAGAATGTCAGAAGAGCAGACACGTTCCCTGGATGCAGTGGAGTTTTTCCGGGATACCTCTGGTATCTGGGAAAAACTCTGTAATATAGACATAACCTCATATCCTTGGACCAACCTGATTACAACAACTCTGCAAATACAATATCAACAGCTACAAAGAACTTTGCAGCCCATTGCTTTTTCTTCCATTACAGAATTATACATGTTTTCATTTTGGGGTTGGGGGAATAAATATCTGGCATAAGTCATGACCTAGAAAATATGTCTTCTCCTTTTCATGGTCCCCTGAGTTTTGTTCTGAGCCAAAGAGCAGCTGGATTTTTTTCTACAGTTTGTTTCTCAAAAAGTGCAAGTTGTTTGTTTTTATGCTTAAGATGCTGGACTAAGATTAGACACAGTATTTAGTTTCTGTTACACAATACTGTAGTTGCTCCTATTGTTTACCACTTCTAAGACCGTCTCATGTTTTTTAATATATAATGTAACACAGTTCCTCCACACTCTTATTCAACTGGTCTCTTTGTTCAGAATTAACGAATGCTATAATTTTTCTCAATGTATACTGGATCATTTTTATATCCAAGTAAAGCACTGATGACAACTTTTCTTTCCTTTTCCTTTTCCTTTTCCTTTTCCCTTTTCTTTTCTTTTCTTTTCTTTTCTTTTCTTTTCTTTTCTTTTCTTTTCTTTTCTTTTCTTTTCTTTTCTTTTCTTTTCTTTTCTTTTCTTTTCTTTTCTTTTCTTTTCTTTTCTTTTCTTTTCTTTATATGCTCTTGTACTTTGTTTAGTCCAGTTTTAATGTTTTACATGATGTGCCTTCCATTAGCAGATTATTTCAATCTAAAAAATCCAATTGGCTATTGTTGCCAATACTTTCAATTACTGTATTATGAATATCAATATGAAAGAAGCTGATAAGATGTGTTGATAAGATGGCTTGGTCATCCAGTCCCATAAAAATTCATATTGGAGGATGCTGGTGTGAAGAAAATTCCACACGGGTTTCCATAAACCATTCTGAGGGGATGGAATTTATGTCTCCACTCAATGGACTGTGGTTCTCCTTCCCACACCCATCTACCTTTTCTGGGTCATCTCCATCAAGCTAATGGGGGAAAATATGTAGCCCCCCTGTGATCAGCCTAACCTTTCTCACTCCAGGTTCACTGTCCACTGCATTGCTCTTGATTTTTGGAGGGGAGATAGAAGGGTCAATAGTCAATGGTGAATCAAACCCCTTTTATGCATAGATTATATTTGGATCCAGATCCTGAGCCTATGCACATACCAATTAATTTTTCATAGTGCATTATAATTGAAGGTCTAAAATTGATTTGTTTTTTTTTTAATACTGATCCCTCTCTTCTACAATACTATTAAAGACTGGCTTTAAAAGTGATGGCAACAAACTTAATTATCCTGTAAAGCAGAAGACTTTCAGAAGTGAAATGTAGTGTGATAATGACTGGATTAGAAATATAGATTAGGTTTGAAGTCTTGTGGAGTGGTGCCAAAGAAATAAAGGACTGGAATATTTTACTAAATAGCATATTTAATGTATAAGGGGTATTATCTAATACCTACTTATCCCTGCATAAAGATTCAGTAGTGAAAAAGAGGTACAAAATGTAACACTAGAGGCTTACTCCATTTCAGTGAAGATGTTTTTAGAAGATAAAACAGAAGTTTTCTACAAAAATAACTTAACTTCAGCAACTTTATCTATGAGAATAATCTTACTGTTTCCTGCCCTGTTATCTGTCACCACAAACTCATTTTGAACTGTCTTTTTTCTGCTGATTATTTTGTGAAAAATTATCTCTGGTACACTTCCTGAAATGATTTTCCTGCTTTAGATTCAACTAGTGAATTTACAAACATATGAGGATTAGAAAGAAGGAAATTCTATTAGCAAGATGAGAATGTGAGACGAGAGTGGAGAGAAAAAGCTGAATAAGGAAAACCAAATTTAAAAAAAAGTACAAAACGACGCAAAAAAATTATGCTCTTTAACTGGTTCAGTGAATATTCCTTATACCAAATTGTTTGCCAAGTACAACCCAGAAAGGATGAATATGAAATAATTTATTAATCTTCAGCTCATGTTTACATTATGCGGCTGTATGGAATTTTGAGAGTATTCTGTCCGGTTACTTTAATAAGGTTTCAATGCAAACCACTCTGAAATCTGTCCAAATCTTTCTTTCAATGAAGTGAGTGAAGCACATCTCTTCTACTCTTTCAAACACAGCACATTTTTTTAAAAAAAGTATAGAGATACTGTCACTCAGCTCTGTAAGCTTTAGCCTTCGTCTTTGGAGCCATTGAAACATTCAGTTTATTTCAGAGTTCTGCTAGATCATAGCTGATACAGAATTCCTTGAATCAACATTGTGAAACAGTCACTCCATAGATCAGCAGTAGCACTGAAAAAAGGCCTTGTCTCTGGAGTCTTGATTGGCAGGGCAATGAGCAAACAGGAAAAACTGGCCTCTACATCACCTCTGCCCCTGGCACTGGTGGAGTAGAGAAGTGGAAAGCACCCTCCCTCCCCCTCGACTTCCTTTTGCAGTCTCTCCTGGGAAGAAGGGGTGGTATGGATGGCGGTGATAATGGCTGCTGCTACTGCTATTCTTATGAGGGATGAAGAAGGCTGAAACCTCAAGATTCAGGCTTGAGAATAGGCCCAGAAAGCAGCCTGACTGTGGTCCTGGTGAGCCAGCACTGCACTGCTTAAGGATCAGCCAGAGCACCAAGTTGGTCTCTCATTAGTTACCGAGGGTAAAGTGCTACATTGTCCTGCATTTTACCGAGGAGATGATGCTAGATGGGCACTGGGGCTCTTTGTGGTTGACAAAGGAGACTGTTGGTGGTAAAGCTGAAGGCTTGTTGCTGATAACAGCACTGGCAAGATTTCTGGGTGAATCCTGCCTCCCCAAAGACAGTTGAAAGGTTATCAACCCCGAGGTAAGAATTCAGAATTCACAACTAGGAAGGGAACCGGTGCTTCCTAGAAAACTCTAGTACTAAACCTCTATTTATCATACAAAAATATTCTGCTGCTCACTTCACAATGGTTAAGGTTTTACTTTTTACCCAGGGCTTGGATAGAACGTAAACCTTTTGGTATTGTTGATTATCCATAATAGTATGTGTATCCATGGTAACTACAAGAGAAGGTATGGGTGTATAAGTGCTCTTAAGTAATACAGATTTGTGTTTCTGTTGGAAGACAAAAGAAATGCTAGATATTTATAGGCTTATTACAACAACATGTGCATTTTCAAGGATGCATGTATATTCTTCAGCAACAAAATTGATGTTGTTCCTGTAAATCTTTAATACGTGACAATAATTCAAGAATAGGGATAAAAATCACAAATGGATTTCTCATTCGATTGCTTTGGATATTAGCAAGCAAACAAAACTAAGAAATTGCAAATCTAATTTATTTCCTGTTTCTTTATTTTTGTCATATAATAAAGGTCATAATCACTACTTTTGGCAGTCCTCCTGTTGCTTATTATATAAGGAGTACAACTATACTTCCCATTACATAGGCTCAGCTTTGATCAAAGTAAAACGTTCACTCTTTTAATGTAATCTGCAGCCAGCTAACTGGTGGCAGAATTGGCCTGAATGTGTTCAGACGTTTTTTCATATTTGTATAAATTGATTGCTGAAACATTGACTTGATATTGATGATTCTTACAAACCTATCCTGGATATTTTAAACCCCTGTCACTATTTTCTTGTTTTATTGCCATTGTAGATTTGTTTTTTAAAAATACTTAATTGCTTAGAATTAAAATTATGACTAGTTTTTTATTGTGGCACCAAAGTCAGAAATTATCTCCATAACATTTAATCATATATTTTCCAACACTGATCTTGAAAATCCTTATGTAGACAGCAGGAACTGAAACATTTCTGCTCTCCTCCTCCAGAATGAGCAGAAGCTGTGCATGGTCACATGTAAGTTAAAACAGTAGGCATTGTCTTGCATTGAAATAAATCTTAAACTCCTTGTATGCCAACACTCTTGCTCTTAATAACTCAGGATAAAAAGAAGGCTAAGATAGGCATGCTGGGGAGTGTGGGACATCAGTTTAAGAAACAAAATCTTTTGATGCAAAAAAGGGAAGAAAAAATAAGAAAATACTCTGTACAGAGAAAATGGTTTCTAAATGGAAGATTATTTTCAAATATTCCCATGAGGCTTCCGATGCTCTTTAATTGGATGTAAAAATTGAAAAAGGAATGCAAGCATAGGTTCTTATCCCACAGTAATTTTCTTCCCTAGCTGCTGACCTACAGAAATTCAGCACATGTGGCTTTCCAGCCGCACAGAGTAAACCCTATTCTTGAGTTGAAATCTACAATTTTCTGCAGCTATGGAATGCTGAACTAGGCATTGTTAGATACTTCTTCACAAAGCTGGAAAGTCTGATTATTCCTGGCCCAATTATTATTTAAGGAAATAAGACAGAGAAACTGTAGTCAGCAGAGTCTCCTGACAACCTAATACTGAATGAATTTTCCTCTGATTGACCAAATGTCAGTCCCCGATTTGATTCTGTGTATTAGAAAGATGACCATGTGAATCATGGCTGCTACCACTGTTATACAATTGCAACAAATTATATACCAAATATGTCATATAAGGTGTCAAAGGAAAAGTTATGATTATGATTAAACTGTTCATTTGCTTGTATCACCTTTATATCTGAAGTTATTAATATTGCCTATATACTTTATTGCTCAGATATTTTCTATTCCTCAGTGTTACTCCCAAGTAGATTTACATCAAGGCTAGACAGCTATGTTTTGATGTCCCATTAAGAATACTTCACTCTAATAATGGATTATTGGAGGTGATATTGTCAGGATGCTGATGACTGGTATACTGCCTTTGAGAGGAGAATCAAACTAGAGGACCTTCCACAATGAAAGCCTTAACTTCTTCCCTGAAGAACTTCAGCAACCTATATGTAAATTTGGAAACAGCATCCCAGTTTACGAAGTCATATGTTGACAATTCATATCACTATTAATTAGCCTGTTGATTAGTAATGCACATCTATAGTGAGTAGATAGAACAAATCTTTCTTCCCGTCGAATCTAACCTCTTAGGGTATGTCTACACTACAAAGTTAATTCGAACTAACGGACGTGAGTTCGAATTAACATTAATAGGTGCTACACTAGCGCTCCGCTAGTTCGAATTTAAATTGAACTAGTGGAGCACTTAGTTCGAACTAGGAAAACTTCATTTTACGAGGATTAAGCCTAGTTCGAACTAGCTAGTTCGAATTAAGGGGTGTGTAGCCCCTTAATTCGAACTAGTGGGAGGCTAGCCCTCCCCAGGTTTCTCTGGTGGCCACTCTGGCCAACACTAGGGAAACTTGTCTGCCCCCCTCCCGGCCACGGACCCCTTAAAGGAGCACGGGCGGGCTATGGTGCCCGTGCCAGGTGCAAGCCTGCCAGCACCCAGCCAGCAGACCCTGCACCTGGCACGGATCGAGCCACCCACCCGATGCCCCCCAGCCCTCCCTCTCTTCCTGGGGGCGGCTCCCGGGAGCTTGCCCGGGACCGCAAGAGGCGGGCACCTGCCTGGGCTAGTGCAGACATCGTGGACCTCGTCCACGATCTCCGCACTAGGCACAGAAAAGTGGCCGTCTAGGGCAGGATAGCTGCCAGCCTGGCCACCCAGGAGCAGGTGTGCGAGAGAATCAAGGGGGTCCACTGAGACCCCCGACCCTGAGCCCTGAGCTTACAATGGCCATACTGGGTCAGACCAAAGGTCCATCTAGCCCAGTAGCCTGTCTGCCGACAGTGGCCAACCCTAGGGACCCTGGAGGGGATGGACCGAAGACAGTGACCAAGCCATTTGTCTCGTGCCATCCCTCTCCAGCCTTCCACAAACCTTGGGCAGGGACACCACTCCTACCCCCTGGCTAATACCACTCCATGGACCCAGCCTCCATGACTTGATCTCACTTCCCTTTAAACTCTGTTCTAGTTGTAGCCTTCACAGCCTCCTGCAGCAAGGAGTTCCACAGGTTGACTCTTTGCTTTGGGAAGAAGAACTTTCTGTTACTAGTTTGAAGCCTGCTACCCATTCCTTTCCTTGGTGTCCTCTAGTCCTTCTTTATGGGAACTAATGAAGAACTTTTCTGTATGCACCCTCTCCTCCCAATTCCTGCTTTTAGAGACCTCTATCCTGTCCCCCCTCCGTCTCCTCTTTTCTAAGCTGAAAAGTCCCAGTCTCTTTAGCCTCTCTTCATATGGGACCTGTTCCCAACCCCTGATCATTTTAGTTGCCCTCCCCTCTCCCAGCCTCTCTCTTCCCCTCTCCCATCCCCTTTTCCCCGTCTCCCCCAGTTTTGTTCAATAAAGACAGATTCCATTTTGGAAGACACGTTATCTTTATTTTGTACATCAAGAAGAGGGGCTAGGGAAGGATAAGTGGAAGGAGGTGAAGGAGGAATGGGGCACGAGCCCCCGATGGGGAGGACTGGGCTGGCTCTGCGGGCTTCTGGGGGTGGAAGCTCTCCTGCAGCCCCCCAATTGCCCCCTCTCCCCAGATGGCAGCCTGCGGCAAGTGCAGCCGGGCTGATGGCTGAGTGGTGTGATGTGCCCAGTGTGGGTAGTCCGGGCAATCCAAGCCAGGACTGCTTTGCAAGCGGGGCACCCCTGAGAACTGTCTGTCCGGGGTGGGGATCGGGACCCTTTAAGCACAGTCCTCAGCTAGCCTGAGACAGCATCTCCACGCCCTAAGTCCTCCTCTGATGCCCTGCAGGCACTGCTTCCGGCCATCCTTAAGCCCGGTTCAGGGTCCACTTAATGTGGACATGCTAGTTCGAATTAGCAAAATGCTAATTCAAACTAGTTTTTTAGTCTGGATCCGTTAGTTCAAATTAGCTTAGTTTGAATTAACTAATTCAAACTAAGTTAGTTCGAATTAACGTTGTAGTGTAGACATACCCTTAGACACCTTATTTTTAGATGTCAACTTTTGTACATCCCTTTTCACAATCTCTGATTTGCCATTGTTACAACAAGAGAGTTAGGAGTCAGATGGGACTAAACACACTCATACCCCTGCATGAGGACATAGAACCACTCATCTGTATAGTTTGCTATAGGAAATAAGGAACCTAAAATACACCAAAAGGCATTTGTGGGTTCCAAAATAGGTTTATTCAGAGGAAGAGCTACCCTTCAAGTTGCTGACAGTTGAATGATGTCCACTAGTTTGTGGCTATTCTACTGAACAAATTCATCCTGAATGCCCAAAGCTGAAGCCGTTTGCCTCAGGAGAGCATGACCACACCTAAAATCCTCGTAGAGGAGGAGGAATCTCTCTGAGCTGTGAAGTGGCTCTGATCAGTTTTGTTTCCTTTTCCTTGGTAGGCCCAGTGAAGGAAAATAAGCTCTTTTCTCCCTGGCAAGGATCAGTCTGGCTATGTGTGACAGGGTATACCAATCCCACTGGGGAAGCAAGGGTTAACCCTGTCCATCTGGCTGAGGAGGCCCCACCCCCACAGCCCTGCTGGGCATGCACTAGCTGGAAGCAAGGTATAAAGGCCTATGGAACAGCTCAGTGTGGGCGGACTGACAATGAGGAAGGGGGTGCCACTGGAACTCCTGAGCGGGGACCACATGCAGACCAAGATGCAGAGGCAAGTCAGCAGCAAACCACAAAAGAAGCCCCCAGTCCAGAGGGAAGACCCAGGGAAGACTGCACTGGAGAGACTGATAGTAAGTAGCTCAGGGGAGTTGTACCCTGGGAGCTTGACGTGTTTTGGTGAGAGATTCCCTGTCAAGCTAGTGGAGAGGGTGGGTCCAGTTCCATTGTTCCCTATAATATTCTCTATCCTTGGGCAAGTTGTTTTTTCTTTTTGGGTGGGTTGAAATTTCTTATGTGCAACACCAATATTGAGGTAGTGTGCTTTTTCTGGTGGTGGTCACGTCGGGAAAAAGGTTGTGTACCACTGTGGTAGAGTTCTGGCTCTGATGAGTCAAAAGTAGCAAGTACTAGATTTGTTGCTAGTTGTTTTCTAGGATGAAACCTTATTTACAAGTTCTTTGAAACATGCATCTGTCTATTAAACTCTGAAGCTATATATTAATTTGTTCTGGGGCTTCTACTCTTTGAGTTGGTGATGCAAGAAAATGAAAGATTCAAACCAGGAGAAATTGTATCTGTTTTACAGGTTTCTGTTTCACCCTCACCCTAAGAATTCCCCAGAGACACTGTATAATCCCTAGTGAATGCCTTTTACTCTTCTTTCCAGTGTCAGTAAGTTAAAATGGTGTGTGTTCTGGCACTGCAACCCCCCTGGAAGACAGATGCAACCCCCTTGGAGGGTCAAGACCCACGGGTTGAGCACCACTGCTCTACCACATGGCAAAGATCTGGCCTTAATGTAACACAATTTACCATGTATTGATTAGTAACATAGGATTTAAAACTAACATTAAGATCAGAGTTTTAGATATCTGCAACACTCCAAAAAAACCTGTTTAAAGAATCTTTTTATTTCTTACCTTAAGCCATTAATACCTATATAAACTTTGTTTGAAATGTAATCATGCAAATGTCCTGGCACGCCCCACCCCCATAGAGCCAGCTTGCCCCTTCACGTCTCCCTCCAACCAAGCTACACAGAGAGAACTGAAGTATGTGAGTCAGGCACCCCAGACAAATGGCCCCTGCCTTCATGTCACTGCACAGATGCTAGTCCTGTCTCCCCCCACTTTCCCTTACCTACTTCTGTGAAATTTGCTCCCCCCAGCCCAGCTGGGATCTGGGATAAAGTCCTGCTTCTCAAACTTGCGGGAGTTAAGACACATAGCACAAACAAATTATCTACCCCACCATCACCTCATCACAGTACACAGAACAAACAAACTCCCCCCTGCCTCCATCTAACCCTAATACCAGCACCCAACCTTCCTTTCTATCCCACACCTAATCAGTGCAGACAGCCCGTTACTTCCCCCTACCCAGCCCAAGAGGCTTGAGGAGACTGCTGAGTTTCTGCCTCTCTCTCTCTCCTCGCACAGATGAGACTCTCCATTCTCCCCTCCCCCAGCCAATTACCCACTCACTCACTCCCATGGGTGGTCAGTGAAGGTAGGGCTGGTAGAGGCAAGCCGCACCCTCAGTCCCACCCCTTCCGCTGAGGCACCACTCCCCCCTGCGGCAGCCAAGCCGCCTCCTTGCTTCCCCACCATGGAGAGGTGGGGCAGTGCACTGTGTGTACCCCCCACCACCAGAAGGAGGGGAATGTGAGTGGGAGTGTGTGTGCATCCCAGCATTCCAGGCCCTAGAGCACAGGGAGGGAGGAGGGCACGTGTCCCTAGCCTCCGGCCCCAGAGCATGGGATGGAGGGGAAAGGAAGACATGTGTCCCCAGCCTTCTTGGCCTCGGAGCATGGAGAGGGCAGCTGGGGGCAGCAATGCTCTATCCCCAGAATGCCTACAGTAGGCAGGTCCAGGCTGGTCGTTTGGGAAGGCAATGCCTTCCCCTGCCTATGACATTGGACACCCATGCGCCTTCTGTCCCTCTTTCTCCTCCCCTCCCCCTAACCACTTATTCCATCCTTATCTCCCTTCTTTAACTGCTCTGGAAGCTCCTCCATTTCAAGCTCCGTTTAACTGATGCTTAGAGAGACACCCCTTCTTCCACCAGTCATCTGAGCTTCCTGTCTGCGTGGGAGCTCTGAACCTCATGGCGGGGCTCAGAAAACAGCTGCCCAGCCACACAGCTCATAGGGAACTTTGCCCAGGTCCCCCCACTCCATCCTCACCAACTCCATGGCTGTGTCTACATTGGCATCCCTTTCCGGAAAAGGGATGCTAATGAGACACTTCGGAATTGCAAATCCGCGGGGGATTTAAATATCCCCCGCAGCATTTGCACTTACATGGCTGCCGCTTTTTTCCGGCTTGGGGATAAGCCGGAGAAAAGCACCAGTCTAGACGCGATTCACCAGAAAATAAGCCCTTTTGAAAGTAGGAATAAGAAATCCTCCGGAAAAGGGCTTATTTTCCAGAGAATCGCGTCTAGACTGGCGCTTTTCTCTGGCTTATCCCCAAGCCGGAAAAAAGCGGCAGCCATGTAAGTGCAAATGCTGCGGGGGATATTTAAATCCCCCGCGGATTTGCAATTCCGAAATGTCTCGTTAGCATCCCTTTTCCAGAAAGGGATGCCAATGTAGACGTTGACCATATGGAAAGCTATACCCATTACTATTGACTTTGGCCACTAGACCTTACTGCCACGCAGGAGAAGGCCATTGTTAATGACTCTGGATGCTAGGCCATGCTGCCTTATGGGAAGGGGACATTGCTAATGACTCCAGCCATTGGGCCACACTGCCCTGCAGAAAGAGGGGGTGGTTATTGACTCTGGGCAGGAGGTCACACTGCCCAAAGGGAAGAGGGAGTTGATATTGACTCTGGCTGCTGGGCCATGCTTCCCTGTGGGAAAAGGGCATTGCCATTGACTCTAGCTTCTAGGACATACTGCTCTGTGGGAAGGGGGCATTACTATTGACTCTGGCGACTAGGCCTGACCACACTGTAGAGAAAGGGCATTGTTATTTACTGAGGGTATGTCTACATTGCATTCCTCTTCTCAGAGAGGAATGCAGATGCAGACACCCAAAATTGCAAATGAAGCGCGGATTTGAATTTCCTGTGCTTCATTTGCATAATTGCAGACTGCCACTTTTCCGGAATAGTGTCTTTCGAGACAACAAACGTGGTCCACATGGGGTTATTTTGAAATAAAACCCTTCCTTTGAAATAATCCTTACTCCTCTGGGGGTATGTCTACACTGCATTCCTCTTTCTAGAGAGGCATGCAAATGCAGCTGAGTGAAATTGCAAATGAAGCACGGATTTGAATTTCCTGCACTTCATTTGCATAATTGCATCCCAGAGCTATTTCAAAATTCCCTATTTTGAAAAAAGAAATGCTGTCTAGACGTGGTTATTTCGAAAGAAAACCCTTCTTTCGAAATTACCCTTAATCCTGAGTAATTTAGGAAATTCAAATCCGCGCTTCATTTGCAGTCTTCTCTCAAAAGAGGAATGCAGTGTAGACATACCCTGAGTTTAAGGATTATTCTGAAGGAAGGATTTTCTCTCAAAATAACCCCACGGGGACCGCGTTTGTTGTCTCGAAAGATGCTATTCCGGAAAAGCAGCAGTCTGCGATTATGCAAATGAAGCACGGGAAATTCAAATCTGCGCTTCATTTGCAATTTCGGATGTCTGCATTTGCATTCCTCTCTTGGAAGACGAATGCAATGTAGACATACCCTCAGGCTGCTGGGCCTGACTGCCCTATAGGAAGTGGGAGGTACTATGGACTTTGGACAGCAGGCCTGACTGCACTGTGGAGAAAGGGTGTTGCTATTTGTTCGGGCTGTGGGGTCTGACTGCTCTACAGGAAGTCGGCCTTACTCTTGACTCTAGCCACTTCACTGCACTACCCCTCAAGAAGAGGGTGTTGCTATTGACTCTGGCAGCTATGCCTCATTGCATTGTTATTGACTCTGGCCTCCGGGACATTCTGTCTGGTGGGAAAGGGGTATTTTTAGAGACTTGGGCCACCACACCACATTATGTGGTTTGATCCTGGACTGAGATGTCCTGGACAAGTTAAAGGTATGGATGGGAAGCATAGCACCCTCTCCCCAAACTGTATGGATGCAGGATTGAGCACCATTTTAGGGGCCTCAGAAGACCAATACCCACCCCCTAAGGTATGTTGTTACCCCACAACACTATTGAACAAGACCCAATTCCAATTTCCATTCCAGTTCTGAAGTTCTCTGAGGGGCCAGAGAATCTGTGGAAGTTCCTAATACCAAAGTGGTCTTCATGGCCTGCTCCATAAGGTTTTGCTTCAAACACAGGTCTCTAGACACTTGTATTCTCTTTCTGAATGGCATGCAAATGACGCACTTTTCTTTAATAAGTACAGAGTGTTTAGGGATAACTACCCTACACAATAAGCAGTGTTTAAAACCTGGTGAGAGGATTGCACCAAGCTGAATTCTACTTAATTTATTTATTACTAACTAAATACGAAAGGTACTACATAACTTATTATAACTATGCACATGCATTCACAGTAAAAGTACTGTAATAATAAAAACATGAGCTAAACCCTGGAATAAATTGCCCAGGGAGTTTGTGGAATCTCCATCACTGAAGATTTTTAAGCGTAGCTCAGATAAACACTTGTCTGGGAAGGTCTAGAGATAACATTTAGTCCTCCATGAGTGCAGGGAACTTGACTAAATGACCTCCAGAGTTTCCTTCCATTTCTATGATTGAATACCATACTGAATGCTTTGACTCAAGCCACAAATGGAGAGAAAGAATTGAAAGGGTTGGAGAGGTGTGTCTCTTAAATAGTCATGGAAGAGGTTATGAGGTGTGTGTTTCCCCAAATGATACTGTTCAGCAAAGTTTTCTGGCTTTTGGTGCACTAGGCATGTGCCTACCTGTGTGGAATACGAATTTGCAATCACTCAAAGAAAAACTTTGGTGAACTAGAATTTAAATACCAGATCCCAGGAGATCCCTGTAATTCTTGTATACCGCTGTGCCCTCTGCCAATTAACATCAAGAGGTGTTTGGATCACACCATGCACAGATGGCCCTAGACTCCAGTTAATTTCTTTAAATCCATCTACATATTAAGGAATTGTATGTACTGGTGGCTGATACCTCCACTGATAAGCTGTGTTCTTACAAACACCACTCCTTAGGCAGAATAATCTTGGTAAACTTAATGATATAATAAATCTCAGTTTTCCTCAAGTCCCATGGATTTTCCCTGGAAGGGACAAACTGTCCCTAGTTTTAGTAATGCCATTTAGTTAAAACTGGCTATCTGCTAGCCTCCTATAAATCCATAATAACTTGGGGTTTTGCTACATAAGAAATTGATTAACTTGGTACCTTGCTATAATGCTTGTGATCACAGGAAATGCTCAAGCTAGGTATCCCACAATTTCAATGAGAACATCTCCTGGAAAGGCATTTTTCATTATCTGTACTTGACTCTTGAACTTACTTCTCTTGTTGATCAGCCACAGTAGGATTTGTTATGCTTCCAGGCATTCTACCAAGTCCTTTTCCCTAAGGACATTTGGAAAAGCAGTGGGGAAAGAATTAAAATTTAGTATTAATTTAACTGTACATGGTGTTTATAGCTTTTTGCATAGAAAAAAAATTCATTTAGTGATGTGAGTATGTGTACTTCACTACAGAATGTGCATCGTTTAACTACTACTAAAATTGTTCTCTAGGATTTTTACTTTGAAGAGTAGACACTCAGCTAAAAAAAATCTTGATGCTTCAAAAACCACTCCTTCCAAATAAACTACAATATTACAGAGCCATTTCATCACACAGTGTACACTATTATTGACCACAATGATATATACTGTGCTATTTTAAATTAACTTGTGTTTGCAGTGTGGATATGTGTGACTATATAAAATTATTTAAATCTCTTTCCCTGGGTTTGTTTAGCTGTTTTCACCTTCTTATTTGAACATGTACATATGGTATGTGAGAGTGAGAGCGCTCTCAGTAAATGTTTTGAAGGAGCATCTGTCAAGCAATAAAACTTACATGAAAATATGCTTCTCGTTTAAAACATTTCCACCAGAAGAATTTTAGTTTTGGAATCCATTCATTTTTATAGCTTAGAAGCTTTAATAAGATGTAGAGATGTACAGTCACTGAAAAACCTAAGGTTTTGGTAATAATCTAAGTTTAAATAAAAAATCTGTCTGTAGTCAGTATCAGTTTTCCAATAGAAATAACAAGCATATAGAAGATTCTCTGGTAATCCATAAAAAAAAAATCAGGCATGAGCATGGAATTAATTTTGTTGAACTGGAATGTCTAAAGGTTACAATAACTCTTGGACCAAAGGGACTCTCTTCAGGCATAAATAGCAAGACTCCTACTGTCCTCTCTTGCAGAACAGCTCAGCTGCCAGCAAAAGCAGGTGCTCTCACCGTATCTGGGCTCCAGAGGAAATATTTAGTGAGTACTCAAAACTGTTTGAATACATTAATGTATTATACAACTAAAAGTGCTTCAATTGTGTTTGTGCAGTTTTTTTTAAAGACAAAAAGCATTTAAAAAGCAGGATTTTAAACAACTGAATTTCCGTCTGACGCAAAAATGTTTGCCATTATGTTTTAATTTTTAAATATTTTTTTCATAGAAAATATGATAGCAAAGTAATATATTACATTTGTAATGTATTTGACTTTAAATCTGTGTTCTAAAAATTCTGCTTCAACTTTTAAATTAAATAAAGCATGGCAAAATAACATATAATTTTATCTCTAAAACAATAAATATACCATTAATGTTTTACAGAAACATTTACTGGCCTAATTAATTCAAGATGTGCTTCAAATAAGATTTAAAAGAAAATCAAAAACATATTTCCTCTAACTCATTACCATGAATAAATTTAAGATTTTCTTCTTATTATTATTTTCCATTTTAAACAGTTGTCCTAGATAGATTTACAGCTTTGTAACATACTGCATGGAAACTTTAACTCTGAAAGTCCTATATTTTCTTGGATTCATTTAGTTTTTAAATGCTTTGGATGTGTATTTTCTTTTAGTTCAAAACTTATGCTAGATTAAATTTCACTGGATTACAGTTACTCAGTTTTGATTCTACCGTGACTAATAAGGCTAACATGAACACTTTTTTTCTTTCCATGTGTAAGAAAATGGAAAACCTGATGCCTGGCTACAGTTCCTGTATCTGGACACTGCTTATAACAATTTTAGGCTATACCAGCTGTCTGCCTGTGGGTGATGATTCTGTTTGCACAGCAGAGGAAGTTGCTAAGTACAGCATAGTCTTTGTAGGGAAATGGAGTGAGGCTGCTTTCCCTAAGCAGTATCCCCTTTATAGGCCTCCAGCACAGTGGTCATCCTTGCTAGGTAAGTGAAGTGTGTATAGTGTCAAGACAAAATAAAACTCTCTATAGTTGTGATTTTTTGTGTGTTAATTCCCTTTTGATGATTCCCTTTAGTAAAATGTAAGTCAAAACTAATGTAGCTTGACAGATAAACAGTGACATGCAGAAAACTTGCAGCATCCGAAATACTTACAGAATCTACAACTGTTTTCAATTGGCTGCCGCTGAAGTAAAAAGTGTAAGTTAAAAGTTTTAGAAAATCCTAAATGTTAATGCCCAAATTGTTCTACATCCAGCATAAAGCAGAGAAACTTCTGAAATTAAGATAAACCAAAGCAGACTTTTATGTTGTGCAATGTGTTCCCTTCAATAGGTGTTACCCATAGTTCTGACTATAACATGTGGAAAAAAGATGAATATGCCAGCAATGGTATGCGTGATTTTGCTGAAAAGGGTGAAGCATGGACATTAATGAAGGAAATAGACGCAGCTGGAGAAAAAATGCAAAGTGTGCACGGAATCTTCTCAGCTCCTGCCATTACCAGTGGTACAGGACAGACCTTCACGGAATTAGAAGCACATTCAAGACACTCCTTAGTATGTACATTTACATTTTCATTTTAAGGGTCACTTAATCGCTTTATACCAGCAGATGCAAAAGCAGATAATATTTGAAATGTCACTGATAACTGTCAATATAATGCAAAGTATTGCTAAGATAATCCAGTTTTAAAGAACTTTATTAACATAATATCAAATAAAAAGTGAACTTTAATATTTTCTTTTAAAAACACTAAAATAGAATTGTCATGAATACGACTGATCCATTGCTATACTCACTAGAAATCAGACCCAGAAGTTCCTGCTACCCATACCCGTTGAGGTTACAGTTAATTTTTATTATGTTTTTCTTTTACTTCCTAGGTTTCTTTTGTTGTACGAATTGTGCCTAGCCCTGATTGGTTTGTGGGTGTTGACAGCCTAAATCTATGTGAAGGAGATCATTGGAAAGAACAAGAAACTGTAGAACTTTTTCCCTATGATGCTGGAACAGACAGTGGTTTCACGTTTTCCTCACCAAACTTTGCCACTATTCCACAGGACGCTGTTACAGAGGTAAGTGTATGTATTTTGTATACACATGCATATGTATTATGTCATATCAGTATCTTATGATTATTTTTTAAAATAACTGTTCTGAAATTACAACATGAACAAAACTTATTTTAGTATTTAGTACTGTATCTGGATTTCTGATTTATCAGGTAACTCCAGCGCGAACGCATTTAGCAGTTGTTCGGCTGATGTCATTTTCTGTGCGCATTTGCAAATGCATTTGGCTAGAATTTTTTTTTTATATCTAGGATTTATAATACTTTTATTTTGTATTGTCATCTAAAATTCTGTAAAAACAGGCATACGTTCTTTTTAGGCTTTTTTATTTTAAAAAAGCCAGATATTTCTCTGTGTCAGGGAATCTCTGGGAATTGCTGCTGCCATATGGGCTGGGAGGGGAGGGGAAATTTTTTGAGAGAATTGCCAAAACCTGGGAGCTGTTAGCATGTAAGGGAAATGAGCTAATGGAAAGGAAGAGGAAATTTTGCTCAAACTTTTTTCTGTGGCTACTGCCCTTCTCCTGCTCCAAGTCTTTTCTGTCACTTCCATGCTCAGCCTACCCTGTACTCTCTTTCAGCGAGCTGTTATTTAAATGTGGCTAGAAATGGACTACCTGGACCCTACATTTCTTAATACTGTCAGTCTTCAGCCTGCTCCTTCTTGGGTTTAAGAAGTGTTTTCCCATAGCAGAATGAAGTACTTGCAGGAGGGGGAAAGAACAGAGAAGCTGAAGCACAACCCTCAATGAGTCCTTATACCACCTCTGCTGCAGCACCCATCATGCCTCAGTCAGGAACCTTACCACTGCCAACATTCTTTTCCTAGCAGTTCTTGTGTCCTCTGTCAGCATGCTCCTAGCATTATTGTGCGCTCTGACTACACTCCATCCAGTATCTCCATCCAAAACCAGCCACAATTTCTTGTGTGATCTCAGTCCCAGAATCCTTTCCACAAAAGTTAATGGGATTATCTTTATGAGAAGAAAACACAGCTTTTTGTGGGGCTTTGGTACATAAAGACTGTGCACCCCCACTTCACACGCATTTTTCTCATCCAGAAGCATAATTAAGATATGGCAATACTATTACATTAAACTTCCTTTTGTTTTTAATTCCTAGATCACTTGTTCCTCTCCAAGTCACCCAGCAAACTCGTTTTATTATCCGAAGCTGAAAAGTTTGCCACCTATTTCTCGAGTAACTTTTGTAAAACTTAAAAGAAACCAACTGGGTCTTTCTGATCCTCAGCAAAACCTGACTGCAATAGGCAATGAAATAGATGACTCTGTCTCAAGTAAGTGGTTGGTACTTTCATCAGCTTGTCCCTTTTGTTCCCATTTACTGAGCAGTAAGAAGGGAAGCAACATTTTAGAAAACTTCAAATCTGGCAGGATATGTGGAAAAAGAAATGTGGTTATGCAAAATATTACCACTGCTATCAGCAGCAACTTTTTCCTTTACAAAAGTGCTGCTCAGGCCTGTCAAATAACAGCTGAACATTATATTCTCTATACCCTTCCTATGTATGAGGGCATTAATTATTCCTCTGTACTGTGGATCTAATTTTAATATCATTTAAACTTCCATAAATTGTGAGTCATTCTACCATAGCTAGTGGAATTATACAAGTGTAAACATAGTAGAAGTGAGATTACAATTGAGCACTCTGTGACAGAGACCAGAACAACAATACAGGCAATAAATCAGTCCAAATGTGATAGGAAGAGGTTACTGAAAGAAACATGTAGAAAAAGCCTTTATGTGTGGCCAGGGAGACACAGGTTTAGCTTAGATCCATAGCATGGTTTGTTCAAGCCATAGAACTTCCACAGAGCCATCATTTTAAGTGAAAGATATTCTTTCACACTCCCTGCTCCCGAATCCTGGGAAACTACTAAAGAAAGTTCTTCCTGTGAGTTTTTAGATAATGGAGCAAAGGGATCATATTGTATTCTCTGAGGGTATGTCTACACTTTCTAATGAAGCGTGGGATTTAAAATTACTGTGCTTAATTACCATAATCTCGTCCGGCCACCACTTTGAAATCGCATTATTGCGAAAAAAAACCACCCTGTGTAGCAACATTATTTCGAGATCTCTTGAAATAACTGTTAAACCTCATTGTATGAGGAGTAACAGTTATTTTGAGAGAGATTTTCTCTCGAAATAATGCTGCTACATAGGGCGTTTTATTTCGCAATAATGTGATTTCAAAATGGCTGCTGGACGCAATTATGCTAATTAAGCATGGGATATTTAAATCCTGTGCTTCATTAGCAATTTCGATACACTATATTTGCATCCCTATTTTGAGATAGAGAGCAAGTGTAGACATACCCTTGGGTAAAAATTATTTTGATATTTATATAAAATAAGAAAAATGAATTTAGTTCACTGACTTAAATAGAATTATGATAGCAACTGACCTCTACAGAACAAAATACATGAGAAAAGCTTGAAATTTCTATTGAAATGCTGAAGTGAAGCCAAATTGAATTTCAGACAATAATAACATATTTATCCCATCCCAGTATTCATTTTAAAAACGGTCAATGAATGTTATTGCTCAGGTACATGAAGAGTCACTGATTTGACTTAGTTAGGCTATGTCAACACTACAGTTTTTTCAGAAAAACTTCACTTAAGTCCACACTGCAATCGCTTTCTTTCGGAAAAAAATAGAAAAAACAGAGAGGATTTTCTGACATTGGTAAACCTGTTTCTATGAGGAAGAAGCCTGTTTCTGAAAGAGCTCTTTCGGAAAAAAAGTGTGTGTGGACAGGGAAGAGGGAGTTCTTTTGAAAGAAGAGGAAAGAGGAAAAAGTACAGATGTCCTGATGGCCACTCTGTCCATAGTAATCACAGCTTAAATGAGAGATAGCGTCCATCTTTTGAAAAAGCAGATCGCTTTGGCAGTGTGGATGCTCTTTTTTGAAAGAAGTTTTTTGGGAAGATCTCTTCTGAAAGAAGCCTGCAGTCTAGATGTAGCCTTACTGACACTTTGCCAGGAGTTTAGACCTAAGATAGGCTTCTCAAATTTCCTCACTGTGAGGGAGTCAGAGGAGGGCCTGACAGTTCAGGGACTAAACAAAGCTTTTTTGCCCAACCAGTCCCACCCCATTTTACCTGCAGCCAATGCCAGGCCTGGCAACAGTATAAAAGGAAAGAGTTGGTTCTGCTGTCTACAGGACCTGAGCCAGAGCCGTCTACTGGGTCAGCCACAGGAGTACGTAAGTCTCCAACCGCTCCCCGTGGTGGAATGGAGAATAACCTACGAGGAACCCACACTGAAGAGGGGAAAACTTAAGAACTCTGATAAGAGGCTGGGTGTCCTAAGCCGGGGCCCCAATGGCAGGGACTTAAACACCCTTTTGCCACCAGCGAACTCTGAGACCCAACCACTAGGCCACCCTACTGCCCGGAAGACCCAGCCACACTCACCATTGATAAATTTTAAAATACTTAACTTCCCATGGATAGGATGTCTGACTTATACATTTATGAAATTTAATATTTTTAAAATGTTCTCAGTAAACAAGAGCTGACCAACCATCATTCAAATTGGGTGATACAAATTACATATAGAATAATAGCATTTGAGAAGGGATTACTACTTAGTCTGGCTCCTATTTAGGAAAGGAGTTTACATATGTATTTAAGTGCTTCTCTTACTTGGCATGGTTTTGAAACATGTTCAAAAGCTTCCGAGGGGTAGCTGAGTTAGTATGAAACTAGAAAAACTTTAAAAACACTGAATAGTCTAGAAGCACCTTAAAGGCTAACAAAACAGGTAGATTGAGCTTTTGTGAGCACAACCCACTTCTTCAGATGACATGAGTAAGTGTTTCCTGAACTTGGTCTTTAGTGTACTACTTTGAAGATATCATGTAGTCATCTCACTCTTGGCTCCCTAGCCTGAGAACGCTGGGTTTGTCTGGTCCTGGAAGCTTACGATCCAAGAGTCGAAACCCAGCCAATATGGCACTTTTAGAACATTTTTTTATTTGATTTTTTTATTTAATTCCCCTTAAACGTGAGTAACTAGAAGTGCTATCTAGAGCAACATGCTGTTTTAACTTCCCCACAAAATTAATGTGCCTCAGTGTAGGTTAAACCCCCCCCTCCGCATTTTCCCCCAGCTCACCCCAGAAGTGTTCCGAGACTGTACTGGGCATCCCCATAGCTGATACAGCAAATAGTACCAAACTATAACAGGATATGTAGTATATTTGTAATACATTTGATGAGTTAATAGTAATTGTTTAGTCATATTAAAAGTTGTTTTAAGCTTTCTACAGAAGTCCATGTGTCTACACTCCATTAAAAATGTTAGTAAATCAAGGTATATTATAAAATATAATTAGAAGAGTCACACATACTGAATCAGAGAAATTAATTGTAATTGTAGTCAGAAGTCCCCACTCTGTGTATATATCAGAAACATAATCCATATAAAAACTTACTTCACAGACAAAAGGAAAGATTTAATTATCAAAGGTCAAACCCTGTTCCCCATCCACTCAAGGTCCATAGGGATCCATGACTACAGGCGTATTCCCCCCAGCCACATTTCTGTTAGTTATATGCAGTTTACAGAACTTCTAACTTATTTGGTTGTAATAAGTACATTTTAGTATTAAAATACTTCATATATATTACTGGCAAAAGGGAAGACTTTGTGTAAAAAAGGTGTTTTATCTTTTCTTACCAAAAACTAACCACAGTTTAGCCATAAAAGGAACTAGCACTTTCTGAATTTATGAGGAAGAATAGAATAGGAGTTAAATGGAAAATGAAATGAATAGGAAGAATATACACAAAGAAGACCCAGAGTATATAAAGAAATTTTATATAAATCTTAGTCCTGGTCTTATCCAGGAAGCTATGCAAGGACAAATGAGTTATTAGTTATGAGAGTACAGTAAAATACAATTTTATTTTCAGAGCATGCGCATTTTTCATTTTTTCACTAAAGGAATATTTTAAATTTTCAAATAAATATTATTCCATATCCAACCTGTAGTACCTCAGACAACCTGTATATTACAGTAAAAAAAAAGTCTACCTTTTCAGGAACCAAAAACAGATGTCTATTTACTAGACTTTGTATGGCTTTTATTACAGGAATGTAAAATTCAAATCATGTTAATTCTGCATATTTAAGTAGTTCTTTTTAATATCATCAGTAATGAAACTGAAATTCTTCATGTAGCAAACCAAACTTCAGCCTTATATTTGTATGAGGAAGGACAATTTGATTATAGTTTTGTGCATTTTGCCAACTATGTGTTTGCCATAAGGACATATTTCTATCAAATCACCTCTTATTATATATGTTACAGAAACACCACTGGACTGTGAGATATCACTGTGGTCTTCCTGGGGTCTTTGCAGAGGTACTTGTGGGAAGATAGGAACCAAAACCAGAACTCGTTATGTACGCCTTCAACCTGCTAATAATGGAACTCCTTGTCCAAACCTGGATGAAGAAACAGAATGTGAGCCAGACAATTGTGTTGGAAATATCCTTGCCAGTGGAATACAGACTAGACAATAATTTAAATGAAGGTTAGAATTAGTTGAATCTAAACTCCATGTCAGTCACTATTCCTTATATTCCAGGTATGTCATAATGTTTTATTGAAATATTTAATTAGACTGGATGCTGATTCTGCCCTTTGATTTAAGACTTTCTTGTTGTATTAGTTAATTTTAGTCCAACAATTCCACAGAACTTTCCTTCCTACAAACATTGTGTAAGTTCTTACAGTACCATCTAGTGGTAGAAAAAAATTGGTCTTACTGTGCAGTTCATTTATGTCAACAAATCTTTTTAATTCAATCTAGCTTATCACATACAATCTTGAATATTAGAATTTGTAGATGTAATATGGTTTATTTATACCTATAAAGCTAATTATTATGTTGCTGTAAATTATGTTTTATTTTAATTTATTGGCATTTATGTTGACTTCTTTTAATTATGGGTACATTTCTTTAGAAAATACTTATATAAACCACAGTTATCAGATATTGTAACATGGTTAGGATAATAAAATAATTGACTAGGCTTGTCTTGAATCCTATGCATGCAGACCAGGAAGTTCATTTTTCCTCAAACAGGAAAAATGCCAACTACAAAAATACTTACCCCACAAGTTTCATATAAGCAATCTAAAGTTTGTATATTAGCTACTAAACTCACTAGAGCTGAATCACTTTTCAGATTAAAAAAATTTACTGATCTTTGGCATGGATACTTCCACAAGTAAACTGACTGGGAAATAATTAGTGAAAAAATGTAAAATCTGTTCAGCTGAATATAAATTATACCATTTTCTATGTACAGGCAGTCCCCGGGTTACGTACAAGATAGGGACTGTAGGTTTGTTCTTAAGTTGAATCTGTATGTAAGTCGGAACTGGCGTCCAGATTCAGCCGCTGCTGAAACCGATCAGTTTCAACAGTGGCTGAATCTGGACACCAGTTCTGACTTACATACAGATTCAACTTAAGAACCCCAGGCATCCCCAAGTCAGCTGCTGCTGAAACTGATCAGCGGCTGATTCCAGGAAGCCCGGGGCAGGGGCTTCCTGTAGTCAGCCACTGCTCAGTTTCAGCAGCGGCTGACTTGGGGACGCCTGGGACAGAGCAGCTGGGGTGCTGCTGGGTTGGTCCAGTAGCGCTGCCGCTGGACCAACCCAGCAGCACCCAAGCTGCTCTGCCCCAGGCGTCCTGATTCAGCTGCTGCTGAAACTGACCAGCAGTGGCTGAATCAGGACGCCTGGGGCAGAGCAGCTGGGGTGCTGCCGGGTTGGTCCAGTAGCGCCCAGAGCGGCGCTACGGGACCAACCAGCAGAGCCCCAGCTGCTGTACCACAGGCATCCGGAGCAAAGCCGCGGAGCACAGGGGCAGCGGGACAGCCGCGGAGCACGGGGGCAGCGGGACAGCGCGCTGTGGCTGTCCTGCTGCCCTCGGGCTCCGCGGCTTTGCTCTGCTTTGTTCCCCGTCCCCCTCGTCTGCAGACCAGGGGGACGGGGAGCAAAGCGGCGGAACATGCGGGCAGCGGGCAGCCCAGACGCATCTGGGCTGTCCGCTGCCCGCGTGTTGCGCCGCTTTGCTTCCTCTCCCTGGTCTGCTGGAGACCAGGGAGAGGACCCCGTTCGTAACTGTGGATCCGACATAAGTCGGATCCGCGTAACTCGGGGACTGCCTGTATATGAAATAAATGTGCCTGTGTTTCTTTAAACACATAGGTGGATATGAATTATTTGTTTATGTACAAATCACACATTCTAGAAGCATAAATGAAGACTTATGGATTTGTTTTAAATGACACAAAACAGATTTATGAATAGATTTCACAAAGCATAACATACTGAAAACTGTTCTAGGCTACTAATTTGTTGGAGGGGAAGAGAGATAATACATGGGTTATGCAGCATTTTCAGTTAGAACATAGGAAAGGATTTAACAGAAAACTTTTTAGCTAGTTCTGTATCTGTAGGAAAACCATTATTGTGCATTCAGAGGGACATGGTACATTGTATATTCTTTAGATACAGAAAAACTTAAAGGTTCTGACACTTTTTTTAATAGGACTCAGTTGCAGAGCCTGATATATCCTTAATAAAATTGAACTTTTATCAACTTAGTGCAAACTAGTCCTCCAAATGTTGAATAAACAATTAAACACTTCGCTTTGCTTCAATACAACTAAATATTTAAAAAACAGAACTTTTGTTGTTTCTGGATGCTTTGCATTTCTCAAATTATCACTCTCCTGTCCCTCCTGCTCCTTGTGTCACTTATTTATAACATGTACTTTTCTACAAGTGCCTCCTGTTTCCACATGCTTTTATTTCCCTTACCTCTCAAATATCCTTATTTTGGGGGAGGAAAGTAACTTTACTCAGCTCTCTCCACATTTTTCCTTTTTCTATACAGAAGCTTTCCTTATTTTTTGTTTGTGCGAAGAGAGTATTTGACTGTATAAATATCTAGATCAGTGGTCCCCAACACGGTGCCCGCGGGCGCCATGGCGCCCGCAGGGGCATTCGTGTGCGCCCACCAAGTGCTCGGGGCTGGCCTGGCCCTGGGCACGTGGCGCACGCATGGTGCTGGAGCTGGCCCCGGGCGCATGGCGCAAGGTGAGCACCGGCCCCAGGAGCATCGCGAATTGGCCGCCCACACTGTGGGCGCGTGGCGCTTGGAGAAGGCGCCGGCCCCGGGTGTGCAGCACTTGGGGGGGAGCTCCGGCCCCGGGCGCGTGGCACTTGGGGGGGAGCTCCGGCCCCGGGCGTGCGGCGCTTGGAGGGGGGGACGCCAGCCCCGGGCGCGCGGCACCTGGGGGGGAGGCCAGCTCCGGGCACATGGCACTTGGGGGGAGCTCTGGCCCCGGGCGTGCGGCGCTTGGAGGGAGGGGCGCCGGCCCCGGGCGCGCGGCTCTTGGAGGTGGCCCCACCCCCGGGGTGCGCTGATATTGGGGGACCCCGCCCCCTGGAGCCCAGCGGGCGAACGGCCACGCCCCCTGGCGCCCGGCAACCTCCAAAGGTTGGGGACCACTGATCTAGATAAGCTGTTACCATGGCTTCAGAACAACTTAAAAATGTATTAAAATATACATGTGAAATATGCTTGCTGGTTTTATATGTCCAGTTTCCCACACTCACATGCCCATCCATTTTCATTGCTCTTTGCCTCATTTCAGTGGACCATCCTGCTATAAGACACCCATGTCACTGCAAGGGATGAAATTAGCCTCTAGTATCATGACTATTAGAGGCCAAGACAGAATTTGCACTATTGACTGTGTGACAAAGTCCCTTAATAGCTCACTGGGGGTTCTGCACTTCTTGGCGGTTACTTGAGCGCCTCAAAGACTCACGGAGCCCCCTTTGTTGCCCTGGGATTTCCCTAGAGGCAAGGTGAGTCATTCTCATCACAGGCCAGTGCTTGGGGTTCAGCATTTCCTTTCTCTGCTCTGTGTGCCTTCCAAAAATTCTGCTGCCTCCTGGGAGGAATCCTTCTATAGGAACCCAGGAGGCCTTATCTGGCAGCAGGTGCTTAATTAACCCCAGCTGCAAGCTGCCTCCTAATTAGGCCTCTATTTTCTACCCTGGCTGCTGGGCTGTGTTCAGGTGAGGCTAATTTGAAAACAAGACAGAATTAACCCATGTCCCAATATGGCAGCCTTCTATAAGAGGTTTGCAGTTTGCAGGCTGTGGGTGTCACAACTGATAAATGGTTAAAAGTTCCAAATCCTGTGATTAATCCATGTGCCTGGAGTGATGATAGAATCCTAGGTTAGGACACAAAAATGATCATTACAAACATTAGGAATGAGAGTATAGGAAGAAACTTGTAATATTTTCCAAAAGATCTCATGGTAACAGCTGTAACTTATAACAGCATGAAATCTACCATATCTGAGAGAGGCATTTTTCACCTGGCCCCCAGTTGCTGTGGTGATAGATGGCTGGAATAGTCCTCTCTCCCCAGTGCAGCTTGCATACCTCCCACCTTCCGGACGCACTTTAGGGAGGGCAGGAGAGTATGTGTCTGTTACAGCAAGCAGGCCCTCACATAGTGAAGCAGCCAAGCCCAAGATCAATGCCTTGGTGGGACACAGCAACAAACCAGGGATGCCCCACAACAGGAGCCTAGAGGAATTACTCAAGAAGGACAAGCCAGAGTTGAACCCAATATCACTGTTTTTCGGGGCCATTAGTACTGGGTCATGTGATCTTGCATAAGGAGGGTGGCTTCAGCTAGCTAAGAGGGGAGGCTACTATTCTGTGTGCATTTGCAGATAGTGGCAGAAGGGGGCTAGAGGTGTTGTTGAAAGGTTACTGGGGATGCAGACAACTAAGTGCACCCAAGATGCACTTCCATACTGGAACATTTATATTTCCATTGACTATGAATTTGTATTTCCATTGATTTTGAATATTTCCATTGACTTCAGTCGGTTTTGAATTAAGCCCTAAGATAGCTTTCCTCAGTCTATGACCATGACAGCCAGCTCACTGCCTACTCATCCTGGGGAAGCAAGTTAATCCCTGAGGTGGCTAAGATCTCAGATGAGCACAGAGACTGGGAAAGAGGACTGCCAGAAGTGTTTGCCTTGTCCTGGGCTGAGAGAGGCCTCAGAGAAAGGTAAAGCTACATTACATTACAAAATGCATCCTTTCCAATGAAATACTATTTTTTTAATGCTCCTGTGCCGTAGAAAGAGATCTTTCCTTGAAAAAAGCATTTTTGGTCACTATGCACTAGCACATACATATACAACAGAGATCTCTATTGACAAATGAGCAGAAATAAGAACACAACAAAATTTTGAGATGGTACCACGCCGTTCAATAGATAGAAACTATCCCAGACAGTGTAGTGATTCTAGAATTGGAAGCAGAAAATAATTTATTTTAGTCATTTTTCCTCTTGTTTGTTGAATGTAGGAGCAAGAGAGAAATTTAGTTTATCTATACCCCACCTCTAATAATTTTGATTTCTCATAATGACAACTTCCATTGAAATGGACGTTCCACTTCTTAGCAATCTTATCCATCTTATTGACAGAACCCTACCAAATTCAGTTCATTTTGGCCAATTACACAACCATGGGATTGTTAAAGTAGTACATTTCAGCTATTTAAATTTGAAATTTTATGATAGTGTAATGGTAGAGTCCTGACCCAAAAAGGAGTTGTATGTGGGAGGATCAAAAGGTTATTGTAGGGGGGTTGCAGTACTGCTACCCTTACTTTTGTGCTGCTTCTGGTGGTGGTTCTGCTTTCAGAGCTGGGCAGCTAAAGATTGATGCTGCTGGCTAGGATCCCAGCTGTAAAGGCAAAGGCACTGCCAGCAGCAATGCAGCAGTAAAGATGTCATGGATTGCACCCTTACTTCTGAGCTGCCTGAAGAGCTGGGCCCTAGTCTGTAGCTGCTGCTCTACAGCCACCTAGCTCTAAAGGCAATACAGAAGTAAGGGTGCCAACACTGTGATCCGCCCCTAAAATAACCTTAGAACACTCCCTGGTCATGACCTCCAGTTTGATAAACACTGATCTCCCCCATTCAATCTGTACAGTATAGGGTAAAAACACACAAATGACCAGATTTCACATAGCAGACCAGATTTCACAGTCTGAGACATTTTTCATGGCTGTGAATTTGGTAGGTCACACAAATTGACTATGAAAGGAGCTGTGCTGTATTTTATTTTTAAATACACACATAGGGTATGTCTACACTACAGAGTTAGTTCGAACTAACTTAGTTCGAATTAGTTAATTCGAACTAAGCTAATTCGAACTAACGCGTCTAGAACTAAAAACTAGTTCAAATTAGCATTTTGCTAATTCGAACTAGCATATCCACATTGAGTGGACTCTGAACAGGGCTTAAGGATGGCCGGAAGCAGTGCCGGCAGGGCATCAGAGGAGGACTTAGAGCGTGGAGATGCTCTCTCAGGCTAGCCGAGGGCTGCGCTTAAAGGGACCTGACCCCCACCCCGGACAGACAGTTCTCAGGGGTGCCCCGCTTGAAAACCAGTCCTGGCTTGGAGTGCCCGGAATGCCCACACTGGGCACATCACAGCACTCAGCCATCAGACCGGCTGCACTTGCCGCAGGCTGCCATCTGGGGAGAGGAGGCAATTGGGGGGCTGCAGGAGAGCTTCCACCCCCAGAAGCCCACAGAGCCAGCCCAGTCCTCCCCATCGGGGGCTCGTGCCCCATTCCTCCCTCACCTCCTTCCACTTACCCTTCCCTAGCCCCCCTTCCTGATGTACAAAATAAAGATAACGTGTCTTCCAACATTGACTCTGTCTTTATTGAACAAAACTGGGGGAGACTGGGAAAAGGAGGTGGGAGAGGGGAAGAGAAAGGCTGGGAGAGGGGAAGGCAACTACAATGATCAGGGGTTGGGAACAGGTCCCAGATGAAGAGAGGCTACAGAGACTGGGACTGTTCAGCTTAGAAAAGAGGAGATGGAGCAGGGACAGGATAGAGGTCTCTAAAAGCAGGGGTTGGGTGGAGAGGGTGCATTCAGAAAAGTTCTTCATGAGTTCCCATAAAGAAGGACTAAAGGACACCAAAGGAAAGGAATGGGTAGCAGGCTTCAAACTAGTAAGAGAAAGTTGTTCTTCATAAAGCAAATAGTTAACCTGCAGAACTCCTTGATGCAGGAGGCTGTGAAGGCTACAACTAGAACAGAGTTTAAAGGGAAGTGAGATCAAGTCATGGAGGTTGGGTCCATGGAGCAGTCTTAGCCAGGGGGTAGGAGTGGTGTCCCTGCCCAAAGTTTGTGGAAGGCTGGAGAGGGATGGCACGAGACAAATGGCTTGGTCACTGTCTTTGGTCCATCCCCTCCAGGGTCCCTAGTGTTGGCCGCTGTCGGCAGGCAGGCTACTGGGCTAGATGGACCTTTGGTCTGACCCAGTACGGCCATTGTAAGCTCAGAGTTCAGGGTCGGGGGTCTCAGTGGACCCCCTTGATTTTCATGTACACCTGCTCCTGGGTGGCCAGGCTGGCAGCTCTCCTGCCCTAGCCGGCCACTTTCCTGTGCCTAGTGCGGAGATCGTGGACGAGGTCCACGATGTCTTCACTAGCCCAAGAAGGTGCCCGCCTCTTGCGGTCCCGGGCAAGCTCCCGGGAGCCGCCAGCCTGGTCCTGGGAAGAGGGGGTGGGCTGGGGGACATCGGGTGGGTGGCTCTGTGCCGTGTCAGGTGCAGGGTCTGCTGGCTGGGTGCTGGCAGGCTTGCACCTTGCACGGGCACCGTAGCCAGCCCGTGCCCCTTTAAGGGGTCCGGGGCCGGGAGGGGGGCAATAGAGTTTCCCTGGTGTTGGCCAGAGTGGCCACCAGGGAAACCTGGGGAGGGCTAGCCTCCCACTAGTTCGAATTAAGGGGCTACACACCCCTTAATTCGAACTAGTAAGTTCAAACTATGCTTAATCCTTGTAAAATGAGGTTTTCCTAGTTCAAACTAAGCGCTCCGCTAGTTCGATTTAAATTTGAACTAACATTGTAGTGTAGACATACCCATAGAGAATATTCAGCTGACCAGTTGGACTGAAAACCCAGCAGAAGCTGTCAAATCTGACACAGTAAAAACACACAGCTGAGAAAAACATGAAATATTGCATTTTCCCTGAGTGGCACTTTCAGTCATAATGTAGGTCATATATTTTTGTAAAAGTAATATAAATTAGCCTTATAAAACTTCATATTTCTAAATTACACAATATAATTTTGCTCCTTTCATGTTCAGAAAGATTTCACAAATTATCTTTTTTCTTATCTCCTTTTGGGGAATGTACATATATAAAAATAACTACCAGATGTCTTTTCTCACATTATTTTTCAAAAAACACCCCCATGCAGATAAACAGCAAACGAGTGAGCCAAGAGCTGTTCTCATTTCTAACTAACCATTTCCAAAAGTAATACAATAAGGATACATCAAAATCATGAAGAACTGTATGATAGGAATTCTTTTGAGCTTCTGGGTTGCTGTCTCGCCTGCTTTTTATTTTCATTCAGGAGAAAGAGAGGAGAAATGCATAATAGAAGATATTCCTGGTGATACCTTGATTACTGGTAGGTAGATATTACTATATGATGGTCAGTGTGTTCAATATTTAAAATGTTAACCTATGATGTTATAATATTGGCAACCTGATATATAATGCCAGAGCCCTTTGGCTGGTCCTGCTTAGGTGAAGGAGTGGTGGTGTTGGTGAGGAGAGGACAAAAAGCTTTTCCTTCTTTATTCCTGAAGCAAGGGCCAGTCACAATATGGCAATGCACTTTTACCACTGCTCAGTGCTAGCCATGCAAGTGCTAAAGCTGTTTCGTGTGCTGCATGATGCGTACTAATATAAGAGGATTGAATGTTTCTGAATCTAAACTGGCTCTTTATTAAGAGGATTAATTTCAGAATTGCTGTGACAGCAGCCAGCATTCAAGCCACGTACACACAAAATGGCTTCCTGATGCCTCTTCCAAACTCTTTAGCTCTCTCTCCTGTGCTTGTCCCTCCAAGTTCCATGCAGGTTGCTACAAGAGTCCTCTGTATTGACCAGAAGTGCTGGCTGAGTTATGGCCAAGTCTACACTAAAGAGAATGTCAAATCAAGATACACAACTCCAGCTACGTTAATGACATAGCTGGACTCAACAATGTACTTTGTTTCTAGTTTCCCCGCCATCCCCACATAAGGAGGCTTATGGGAGCTGAGGCTGATTAGAGCCAAGGTTCCCATCGGCTTTCCTTACTCTTCACAGAAGCAAGAGTACCAGATGTTGATGAGGGCACCCTCTGAGTTTGATTTAACGAGTCTTAACTGGAGTAAATCAAACTCCAGAAGATTGATCATGGCAGCGTTGTTCTTCCATTTAGTGAAGACATTGCCTTAGATGGAAAGCACACAAGGCACCTGGCAGGGTTGGACATGCCACTGTAGTAAGTGTTTCCTAAGAGGAATTCTGGTTAAGCCTACCATTACTTCCAGGTATCCCATTACAGCTGTGGTTCTCAACTGGTGGTCCATGGTGACTTTTTCCGTGGTCCACAGGAACATTGTCCAAAGTCACAAAGAATGAGCAGGCGCTACTTTTAGGCTGTTTTACACTGTGTTCACAAGCACGCGGCGTGTCATCCATAGAGTCACCTGCAGGAGGAATTTTTAGATCTGAAAAATGATTTTGCGGCTCAAGACGTGTACCAGCAGTCTACCATAGAGAAATTTTGGGCCAGCGTGACCGGGAGTTACCCAAATCTGTCAGCACACACAGTCAGATTTCTTTTGCCATTTGCATCAACTTATATGTATGAGACTGGATTTTTGTGTTTGTTGCACGTTATGTCCAAACAGAGGAATCGGCTTGCAGTGGAAAGAGATATTCGTTGTGCATTATCAAGTATCACTCCAAACATTGAAAAGCTTGTCAGTGAGAAGAGAATCCAAAAATCTGTTAGTAAGAAATAAATTTCAAACCAAAATGTTCATTGTCTGCTCGGGTATGTCTACACTACAAAGTTAATTCGAACTAACAGCCGTTAGTTCGAATTAACTTTCATAGCGTCTATACATGCAAACTGCTAGTTCGAACTTAATTCGAACTAGCGGAGTACTTAATTCGAACTAGGCAAATCTCATTCTACGAGGACTAACGACTAACTAAGTAGTTCGAATTAAGGGCTGTGTAGCCACTTAATTCGAACTATTTGGAGGCTAGCCCTTCTCAGCTTGACCTGGTGGCCACTCTGGGCACAACCAGGGAAACTCTTCTGCCCCCCTCCTGGCCCTGGAGCCCTTAAAGGGGAACGGTCTGGCTACGGTGCTTGTGCCAGTTGCAAGCCTGCCAGCACCCAGCCAGCAGACCCTGCACCTGGCACGGCATGAGCCAGCCACCTGCTGCCACCCAGCCCTTTGCCTCTTCCCAGGAACAGGCTGGCGGCTCACAGGAGCCTACCTGGAGCTGCAAAAGGCGGGCACCTGCGTGGTCTAGTATGGAGATCGTGGACCTCATCGAGGTTTGTGGGGAATCCTCCAACATCCACGATCTCCACACTAGCCACAGGAACGTGGCCGTCTACAGCCGCATGGCTGACAGCCTGGCCACCAGAGGCCACATGCGGACCCGGGAGCAGGTCCGCTGCAAGATCAAGGACCTGCGGCAGGCCTACTCCAGGGCCTCCCAGCCAGGGGCCAACCCAGAGGCATGCCCTCACTTCAAGGCCCTGGACCACATCCTAGGGGCTCACGCAGTGCATTCCCCCCGGGTGGTGATCGACCCCAGGGCAGAGGGACGCGTCCTGGACATGGAGGAGGAGGACGCCAAGAGCCAGGAGCCTGCAGGGAGCCTGCCCAGGACCCAGTACCCCCGAGACACCCCACAGAGCACATCGGCTGTGTCGTCTGAGGCTGGGGAGGGCTCCACATGTGAGTGCCATTATGCTCTCCTTACGTGTATGGGAGCCGTGGGGAGAGAGGGAGCCCAGGGACCATGCACCTGGGCCTTGCCCACCATGGAGCAGCAGCTGGGTGTCATGCAGGGGCCCTGGACCATTCCTCACATGCCGACCTCACCTTGCAGAGGGGGGCTGGGTTTTACCCACCATGTCCCCAGGGAGAACTGACCACTGCTCTTGTTTCACCACAGCCACAGCACCCAGGCCAGCAGGTGCACCAGGAACCTGGAGGACTACCAGCGGCAGCACCTGCGGCTACTGGAGCACCAGATCCACATCCAGGAGCACTGGGTCCAGGAGGACCTGCTGCTGTGGCAGCAGAGCTTGGAGGTGCTGGAGGAGCAGAGCCGTGCCCTCAGAGGTCACCTCCAGACCCTGGTGGACAGGTTCCTGTCTCCTCCTGCTCCTTCCCCCTGCGGCCTCCCCAGCTCTCGCTCCTCTTCCCATCCCTGCTCCTCCTCCCACTTCCTCCGCACCCCCCATCTCTCCTGTCCCCCCCTCCACACCCACTCCCACCCCGGCGCCCCAGTACCCACAATGCTGCGAGATGGGAGAGCCAGCAGGACCCCCAACCCTGATCTTTCCCTTCCCTTCTTTCCCCTCTTCCCCTTCTACCCCCTTCAGCGCCCTCCTCCCAGGTTTCCCCCTACCCTCTCCCACCCTCACTCCTGCTGCCCCCTACCCCAGTTATGTAAAATAAAAAGAGATTTTTGTTGGAAGAACAGGTGTGTTTATTTGACATTAGGAAGGGGGGTTAGGGAGGAGAAAGGGGAAGGAGGTAAGGGTGGAAGAAGGCCCCAGTGGGGCATGCAGGGAGAGTTCAGTCCTCCTCCTCCACCTGGAAGCTCTCCCGCAGGGCTTCCTGGATCCAGACAGCCCCCCGCTGGTCTTCCCAGATGGGGCAGTGCAGGGCTGCATGTACTGGCCAGCCATGTGGTCAGCCTCAGCCATCCAAGCTGGCAGGAAAGCTTCCACCCTCCGTTCGCATAAATTGTGCAGCACACAACATGCTGCCACCACAGGAGGGATATTGTGCTCGGCGAGGTCGAGGCGGATGAGGAGGCACCTAAATCATGCTTTCAGTCGGCCAAAGGCCCCCTCGACCACGATGTGGGCCTGGGTGAGCCTGGCATTGAAGGCCTGGTGGGAGGGGTTGAGGTGCCCCATGTAGGGCTTCATCAGCCAGGGCTGTAGGGGGCACGGATGGGGATGTGCATCCCGTCGATGGCCCCACTGCAGTTGGGGAAGCCAAAGGCACCGAACCCCCAGATGACCGCATCCAGGTTGGCGAGGTGGACCACCCTGCGGAGCAGCACCCAGTTGATGGTCTTGACCACCTGCAGATGGACACAGCAAAACGTGAATCACTGGGGCACCCGGGTGGCTGGGAGTGTTCATTCCCTGGCACTGCCCCATGCCCCACTTCCAGAAGCAACCCCCGCGGGCGTCATGTAGTACGGCCAGGACAGACTGAACCCTCCCGTGTGGGGCACTTTTGCCTCCTCCACCCCGTTTTCCCTGGGGTGGCCCATCCCCTCCTTGCAGCCCCTCTTCCCCCCCGGCCCAGTGGCCGGTGTGTGTTGTACCTTCATGAGCACGGCGGGTCTCCCCATGCCGAACTGGTTCCCAACGGATTGGTAGCTGTCCGGCGTGGAGACCTTCCAGAGGGCGATGGCCACACGCTTCTGGAAGGGGATAGCAGGCCTCATGCGAGTGTCCCGTCGCCGCAGAGCAGGGGCAAGCCACTCGCAGAGCTCCAGGAAGGTGTCCTCCTTTATCCTGAAGTTCTGGGTCCACTGTTGGTCTCCCCAGCGCTCCAGGACGATGCGGTCCCACCAATCGCTGCTAGTGTCCAGACGCCAGATGCGACGGGGCACACTGGCATCCGGGACCCCCAGGGAGGCCAGGGAGAGAGCCAGGGGGCTGACGTGCACCAGATGGTGCAAGGCAGTCTCCACCCATTGCTGGCAGGCTTGCAGCAGCAAGTCCAAAAACTGGAGCAGCATGCCCAGGGTGAGCTCTGGCTCCATGGTGCCAACTGCGGCGGCGGCCCCAATGGGAAGCACCGACACAGGCAGGCAGAGAGAAAAACGCTTTGCTGTTCCTCAGCGAGTTAGGCAAGCAAGCGGAAAAGCTGAGAACCGGCTGTCCAGAGAGGTCCCTTTAAGCATGAGCCTCAGATAGCCTCAGACAGCAGCCACACAAAGCAATTACTGACCTGAAGCCCTGCTGGAACCGGTTTCAGCTGCCCTTAAATGAGACCCAGCGTGCAATCAGTGTGGACGCGCTAGTTTGAATTAACAAAACGCTAATTCTAATTAGTTTTTAGGTCTAGATGCACTCATTCGAATTACCTTAATTCGAATTAACTAATTCGAAATAAGTTAGCTCGAATTAGTGCTCTAGTGTAGACATACCCCTCTTTTTTATCATGCCTGAAAAAGGAGGTGGTCCGCGAAAATTTTTTGATTGGCCTGGTAGTCTGTGGACTGAAACAAGTTGAGAACCACTTCATTACAGCATAGTTTTGCCACTCTCCCCACCAATGTGAGATTTGCATTTTCTGTTTATTTTCTGTGGTCTGGACCTCATTCACGACCTATTATAAAAAGGACCACTCCCGTAGATGTTTTACTCTAAGTGCATTAAAATGTTCCCTGATAGTGAGGAAGCACTCAGCCCTTCTTTCAGTATGTCTACACAGCAGGGCTAAAACTGAAATAAGCTATGCAACTTGAACTATGTCAATTGTGTAGCTTAAGTCGAAATAGCTTATTTTGGCTTTTTGCACTCTATACACAGCAGGAAGTCCAACAAAGAGCACTTTTCCTCTGACTTCCCTTACTCCTTGTGAAATGAGGGTTACAGAAGTCAGAGTAAGAAGTCCTCCAGCTCAACATTATTTTGACATTATGTCAAAATAACTGCTTATAGTATAGACTCGGACTATGTTATTTTGGAATAACACTGCTGTGTGGATGTACCCTTTGAGAAGGAGAATTATGCAAGACTCTTTTAGTTTAGAAAAGAGAAGATTGAGGGGGGACATGATAACAGTTTTCAGGTATCTAAAAAGGTGTCATAAGGAGGAGGGAGAAAACTTGTTCATCTTGGCCTCTGAGGATAGAACAAGAAGCAATGGGCTTAAACTGCAGCAAGGGAGGTTTAGGTTGGACATTAGGAAAAAGTTCCTAACTGTCAGGGTGGTCAAACACTGGAATAAATTGCCCAGGGAGGTTGTGGAATCCCCATCTCTGGAGATATTTAAGAGTAGGTTAGATAAATGTCTATCAGAGATGGTCTAGACAGTATTTGGTCCTGTCATGAGGCAGGGGACTGGACTCGATGACCTCTCGAGGTCCCTTCCAGTCCTAGTATTCTATGATTCTATGAAGACTGCCAAGGAACCATCAAAGAGCTGGTAACTTGTGTTCACAAGTATTGGCGGCGTCATGAAAGACAATCAAACAAAAGTAATTTGAACAAAGAATACCTGAACTTTATGGACTATCTGCCATGTTTCATGCCTTGATAACTAGGCCAGAGCATGCAAGGCAATGATAATAAATCGTCACTTGGCTGTCACTGGTTTGTAACTTACTGCTCACTCCATTGCATTGCACAGTGCTACAATGTAATTATATGGTGAAATGGAAAAATATCATAATTCTACTAAATGTGTAAGTTATCTTGCAGCTAATTTTGTTTTTATAGTGAATTGATGTGAAATGAAAAAGTAAATATATTTAATATATTAACTTGTAATTAACAAATTTATATGTATCTTCTCAGGGAGTTACAAGGTACAGCCGTGGGACATACATGAACAAGTGTTTCTTGAATCTGCACCTGGTTTGGGAATGTTTGTCACCATTACAGCGCCTACTAAGGAGGTAAAATTTACTATTCTGATTTGGAGGCATTTATACTGACTCTTGGAACTGAAAAGTCATACTATCTAATGGAATGGACAATATTTTAAAAAATATATGCCTAAAATAGGTTCCTAAATCCATATTTAAGCAACCGATTAAGTAGTCTGATTTTCAAAATTGCAGATTACATGTTGGTTGTCATTAAACTCAGTAAAAGAAGAAGGGTACCTTTGTACTCTAGTAAAGACCCACTAAATAAACTGCTGATTGTGCACCCATCAACTTTGTACTCCACTGAGTTGAAAAGAATAAGGGGAGTCGATGGAAGAGTGTCTCCCATCGCTCCCAGTAATGGGGACGATACGGTAATTTGAACTAAGGTACACCGACTCCATCTATGCTATTCACTTAGCTGGGATTGTGTACCTTAGTTCAACATTGCATTCTCAGTGAAGACCTGGCCTAAGGCTACTTATTTATGTGCTGAAGTAAAGATGTAGGAACTCCACTAAACACTAATTTTTTAAAATTTTGACTTTAAAATCTATAGAAAAGTTTTTAATCTTCAGTGTAGACCACATTTTTCTAATGTGTAGTCCCTAAATAAAATGCAAAACTTAGGTTAATTGTATTTATATTCATAATATAACTACAGTATTATTTATATTAAGTTTAATTTGTTAAATACATTTTTATGTTTTGTACATAGCATTTTATTTTTATATTAATAATGATAGCTCATAAATAAAAAATACATTTAATACTTACATTACAGCTTCTGTTGTCAAAATTGTATGGTCCACAAGCAACATTTTCTTTTACATCACATTCACCTGGAGAGTATAATATCTGTTTGCAGTCTAACTCCACAAAGCTTATCTCATTTGGAGGAAGTAGGCTGGTAAGAGTATTTCTTAAATAATCTTTTTAATGATGATATCTGATCTAAATCACAGGCTCTGGAAAACAGTATGTCTATGTACATTATAGAGCTCTAGGAGCATAATTACTGAAAAGAGTGATGGGATTATGAAGGTATCTCAGTAGATCCATGTGTTCAATGCTCGTCTTTGATCTTGCAAAATAATTCCGCATACATGGCTCCTTGGACCTCCTGAATTCAATGTGGCTCCACCTATGTAGGACATCCTATGTTATTTGGCTGTGATCAGTGCTTAAAACTAGAAGATTCTTGCTTTGATGAACTATCTCAGTGTTTGCAGATGACTTGTTAGCTAACATAGCCCAAATAGTGGTGTAAAAGATTACTTATTTGAAAGCTATTACGTTTCTGTCACTCCAGTACCTTTGAGAAATACTTCTATAAACATTACAGAGTTAAAATCTGTTGGAGAGAGACATAAATGAATTATATATTTATCTTTCTTTATATTGTTATAAACTATGCTATACTTTAGAAGTTATTGAGGGAAATTATCTTTAGAAGCATATTTAATAACCTGCTGGAAGTGCTATACTATGCCAGGTGAAAAACTTAGCACTATTTCTTATTTCTGTTTCTGACTTTGCTTCAGCTACAACCTAAGTGGGAAGAGTATTTAAAAATGAACTGCTAATAGTATCAATTCTTGATTAGAGTAGTAGCCCTAAGAATATTAATTTTTTGCCCTTTGTTGGACACAGTATAATAAATATTTCATACTAGCTGAATTAATAGAATAAAACATAACACTAATAACAAAGCATGTTAATTTGTGTAATCAGAGATTAAAAACTTGATAATATTATCTCTTTACTAAGGACATCCATGAAACAGTTAAAATCATTCCTACAAGATGGCTAACAGAAAACTTTTGTTACTGATGCCTAAATTTGTTTCTTAAGCCTTTAAAAAAAGCCCACACCATAAAGCCATGGAAATAATAATTGTTGTTATTGTGTTCACAGCGTATTCACCTGGACATTAGAGTTGGAGAGAATTTTTTTGATGAAGCTATTGCTCAAGCCAAGGACAAAGTTAATGAAGTTAACTTTAGACTTGGACATCTAATTCAGCAAATTGATCACATATCGAAAGAACAAAACTATCACAGAGTATGTTTGTTCCCTAATAGAAATATGAAAGAATAATGAATGAAAGCATCTGGATATGGAAAGTAAAATATTGGGTGGCATATTACTATATTGAGTTGTAGTATTATTCAGTATTATTATAATTAAATGTTATTACATGTACTATTAATATGTAACCAAATTGGCCAACAATGTGTAAGGTATTAATTAAAATTGAATGATGTGTATTAATTAAGGTTTGTAAAATATTTTTAAGCTGTGAAGCAAAATACATTATATAAGCTAAGAATTCATTATTAATTAATCTTTATATTACCAACAGTTTTACACGAAAGTACTTTCCACTGATTAAATCATTGGTTAATTTTAGTTTTGCTGGTCATAACTGCTATAGTTAAAGTTGTAGTTGCATCAAATTTTCATTTAAATTCTAATTTCACATGCTCATAACTTTGTGATAAATTATTTTGGGCTGAGATTCTCAGTACTTAATCTCAACCTAAAGATAAATGTGTTTTACAAGGACTGAGTAAAATCTTTCTATGTGCTACAGCAATTTGTAGGCACTTTTTGTTAACAGAATACAAGAATGGTAATTTGTTTCATCCTCGTCATAGAGGCCTGGGGCCTCTCATCATTTCATAGACTAGAGCCTCTCATAGAGGGCCTCATTATTTCCACAGAAATTGAATAAATAAGGGCTAGCTTATAGCATTTAGCTATGCCCTCTCTATACATTATCTCTGACCAGTTGCTTGCAAGTGAGAAAGTATCAGGAAAGCAGCTGTTCTCCCTTCTCCATGTCTCAGTCACGGTTTCAATAGTCCTAATATGGATGAACAGGATGGAATCAGAGACAAGATTTAGTTGTATATAAATAAATAAATAAAGTAAATGCAAGATGCAATGTTTAAAAAAAAAACCAACGTTTAAGCATCCACAGTAGTAATTTTTGCTTATAATAGGAACTACAATGCTAACTACTGCTTAGCAACATAATCCCCAATTTTATAAACACAGATGTGAGTGATTTTTGCACAAATGGGCTATTAATAGGATCAATATCTATGAAGAATATTTTAAACACAGAAATTTTCTTTGGACAGAGCTTGCAATGCAGCAATGAATGCAATAAGTGCTATTATTGTATATTGCGTATTATTGAATATTTTATTGAAATATGTGTGTCTGTGCTGGCTACAAGCTTATAACACCACTGGAGTTTTGCAGTTTCTTCTAATTTTTTGTATCTAGAACAATTCTCTCTACAACAGATGAAAAAAGTAATTAAAGATACTCTGTGAAACTTTCTGAGCTTGATTCTGAATGGCACATGCACATAGTAGTGCATATGCAAGTACAAGGTAAAAAAAAATCTGTTAAAATAGAAAAGGGAATTCAGTCCTACAGTCATAAGAATGGAGGTTTCTGCAAGTTACTCCAACCTGGTAGTAGCCAATGAAGATTGAGCAAAGAACAACAAAAATGACTAAGTATTTGGAATGGTTCCCATATGAAGAGATATTAAAAAGACGAGGACTTTTCAGCTTAGAAAAGAGGATACTAAGGGAAGATATGATAGAGGTCTTTAAAATCATGGCTAGTGTGGGAAAAGTGAATAAGGAAAGGTTATTTACTTGTTCCCGTAACATAAGAACTAAGGGTCACCAAATGAAATTCATAGGTAGCAGGTTTAAAATAAAAGGAAGTTTTTCTTCATACTGCACATGGTCGGCCTTGTAGAACTCCTTGCCAGAGGAGGTTGTGAAGACCAGGACTTTAACAGGGTTCAAGAAAGAACTAGATAAATTCATGGAGGTTAGGTCCATCAATGGCTATTAGCCAGGATGGGTAGGAATGGTTTCTCTAGTCTGTCAGAGGCTGGGAATGGGTGACGGGAGAGGGATTGCTTGAAGATTCCCTGTTCTGTTCACTTCCTCTGGGGCATCTGGCACTGGCCACTGTCAGAAGACAGGATACAGGGGTAGATGGACCTTTGGTCTGACCCGATATGGCCATTCCTATGTTCTTATGTAGAGCTCCGGATATGATCCAATATCTTTGAAATTAATGGAATTTTATCATTGTCTTGAAGAGGAGTCAGATCAGGCCCCAGAGAAAGAAATTTGGAGTGAAGAATCAGATTGCAGTGTTTAACATTATGAATGTAGTTTTATCCACTGACTTCATTAGTACTTATACATGTGCTTAAAAGACTATACCTAGCACTCAGCCCAATCTGTAACCATATGAAACGTCTGCTTGTATTTTCACTGCAGTACAAAATCCAGCCTTTCATAACCTGTTGTTCAGTGCTCAGATTGTGATTTGCAACCTTGATAGTCACAGGGACGAAAAGTAGAAACTCATTTTCATCAAATGGATAATAGTGAAGAGAACATGGTATAGTGCTTGTTCATTCTCTCCAATATGTGGTCAAAGAACACATGCCTTGATACCAAGTAGCAGCATCAAAGTAATGTACTTAGATTTTTTTAAATAAGATATTTATGCCTTTTCTCTCTTTTCAACAGGAACGTGAAGAGTACTTTCGATTGACAAGTGAAGAAACCAATAGCAATATCCTGTGGTGGGCTCTTGCACAAACATTAATCCTTATCTTAGTTGGAGTCTGGCAAATCAAATCTCTTAGAGATTTCTTTATAGCTAAAAAGCTTGTTTAAGACTTATAGAAATGAATATACTTGTACATTATTCAGCATATAAGGCATAATGTCCAAGTTAATAAAACACAAAATACAAAAACATGCATTCTTTGTCTTATCATTTACATTAAAAGATGAAATTAAACTATTTTTCAAGTAGCTGAATACATAGTAGTAGTATACACTGATAAGTGACAGATGATGTGGGGAAAGCTGAAGTACTCAATGCTTTCTTCGCCTCTGTATTCACGGACAAGGTCGGCTCCTGGACTTCTGCACCAAGTGACGCAAGATGGGATGAAGATGGACAGCCCGTGGTGGGTAAAGAACAGGTTAGGAACTATTTAGAAAAGCTAAACGTACATAAATCCATGGCTGCGGACTTAGTGCATCTGAGGGTAATGAGGGAGTTGGCAAATGTCATTGTGGAACCTTTGGCTACTATCTTTGAAAAGTCGTGGAGATCGGGAGAAATCCCGGATGACTGGAAAAAGGCAAATGTAGTGCCCATCTTCAAAAAAGGGAAGAAGGATGATCCAGGGAACTATAGGCCGATCAGTCTTATCTCGGTTCCTGGAAAAATCATGGAAGGGATCCTTAAGGAATCCATATTGAGGCACTTGGATGAGAGGAAAGTGATTAGGAATAGTCAGCATGGATTCACGAAGGGCAAGTCGTGCCTGAAAAATCTGATTAGCTTCTATGATGAGGTAACTGGCTCAGTGGACATGGGGAAGTCAGTGGATGTTATATACCTTGACTTTAGCAAGGCTTTTGATACGGTCTGCCACAATATTCTTGCCAGCAAGCTAAGGGATTGTGGATTGGATAAATGGACGGTAAGATGGATAGAAAGATGGCTAGAAGGCCGGGCCCAGCGGGTAGTGATCAACGGCTCAATGTCAGGATGGCGGTCGGTTTCTAGAGGAGTGCCCCAAGGTTTGGTTCTAGGACCGGTTTTGTTCAATATCTTTATTAATGACCTGGATGAGGGGATGGATTGCATCCTCAGCAAGTTTGCAGATGACACTAAGCTGGGGGGAGAGGTAGATACGCTTAAGGGCAGAGATAGGGTATAGAATGACTTAGACAAATTGGAGGATTGGGCCACAAGAAATCTGATGAGGTTCAACAAGGACAAGTGTAGAGTCCTGCACTTGGGACGGAAGAATCCCAAGCATAGTTACAAGCTGGGGACCAACCGGTTAAGTAGTAGTTCTGCAGAAAAGGACCTGGGGGTTACAGTGGATGAGAAGCTGGATATGAGTCAACAGTGTGCCCTTGTAGCCAAGAAGGCTAATGGCATATTAGGTTGCATTAAGAGGAGCATTGCCAGCAGATCCAGAGATGTCATCATTCCCCTTTATTCGGCTTTGGTGAGGCCGCATCTGGAGTATTGTGTCTAGTTCTGGGCCCTCCACTACAAAAAGGATGTGGACGCATTGGAGAGGGTCCAGCGGAGGGCAACCAAAATGATTAGGGGGCTAGAACATATGACTTATGAGGAGAGGCTGAGGGACTTGGGTCTGTTTAGTCTGCAGAAGCGAAGAGTGAGGGGGGATTTGATAGCAGCCTTCAACTTCCTGAAGGGAGGTTCCAAAGAGGATGGAGAGACGCTGTTCTCAGTAGTGACAGATGGCAGAACAAGGAGCAATGGTCTCAAGTTGTGGTGGAAGAGGTCCAGGTTGGATATTAGGAAAAACTATTTCACTAGGAGGGTGGTGAAGCACTGGAATGGGTTACCTAGGGAAATAGTGGAGTCTCCATCCCTAGAGGTGTTTAAGTCTCGGCTTGACAAAGCCCTGGCCGGGTTGATTTAGTTGGAATTGGTCCTGCCTAGAGCAGGGGGCTGGACTTGATGACCTTCTGAGGTCTCTTCCAGTTCTATGATTCTATGATTCTATGATAAGAAAAATATTACAAGAAAACATGAAGTACGTGAACTGAGGCTGTGTCTAGACTACAAAGTTCTATCGGAAAAAGGTATGCAAATTGCAAACCACAATTGGCATATCTTTTTCCACTTTTCTTCGAAAGAAGCTTTTCTGACAATTGGCTCGTCTACACTGGGCCAAATGTTGGGGGGAAAAGCCTCTTTTGGAACATCCCTTCTTCCTCGTAGAACGAGGTTTACAGAGATGCCAAAAAAATGCATCTGCGTTTCCAAAATTATTTTCGGAAAAGAAGATGCATTCCTTGGATGCAGAAGAGTTTTTCCGGGATACCGCTGCAGTCCATACATACCCAGAGTGTGGGGAGGAGGAGGAGGAAATTTGGAAAGATTCTCTTCTCAAGAACCATTCTTGATGCTACCTGCTCCTACTTTATCAGGTTCACACTTTTGGGTCTCTCTTCCCATTTCCTTTTGCAGAATCCCAACCATAGTTTCCCCACTTTCCTCTGAAGATTTAGTTTATATCTTAATCTGAACAGAACCATACATATATAAATCTAAATAGCATGCAGTTGGCAGTCCATCCTGCCTTTTGGCAATTTTTCAGACCATCCCCCTCCCAAATGATCTTGAATAGTAAATTATCACACGTGGAAAGTATCATACTCAGTTTGACTGGGTTATAGATTTCTTGGCAATCCTTGGATTTGTGACTGTCAACTTTATATGTAAGATTATTCACACACTTTCAATTCTTCAGTATATTTCTTTGTTAGAAAGATATTTGTATTTTAATTAAAAGTATACAGATGTTACTTTTGAGTATTGAAAATAGTGGATTTATCAGCAGTTTTGCAGTGTATGACTTAATCATGTATTTCCTCTCTAACAGGAATAACAGATGAATTGAGAAAGTTGCTTCTATAATTTGACAAGTTTTATTTATGTATTATAGATTATGGAGAACTTGGTTTAAATGTGGAAGAAAGGTGGGGTGCACTTCCTAATATGCCAATCTGAATCTATTTGCCTAATTGGGTCAAATTCAACTACATGTTGGACAGCTCTTGTCCAGCACCCTTGGGACCTGACCAGTCCTGGATGAGGGATTTTGCCAGAACAAGGATGGTCATTTCTGCACACACACACCCGCCACTGTCCCCCCAGCCTAGCCCTGCCTTCCAGCTGGCTCCCTACCTGCTGCCAGCTGTGCTGCCCTGCCGACCCTGTGGTCACAACTCCTAACCCCATGGACGGCCACGCCCAGGGGTCCTGACCCCACCAGACAGCTGCACACTGCAGCTCCTAACCCCACCCGGCCACTGCCATCACTACTGCAGATCACAGCTCTGCCAGACAGCCATGCACTGGGTCTCAGCTTCTCTGCTGGGCATTGGGTAGCCCCACCAGCAGCTTGTTGTGGGCAGCCTGCTGCCCTGCTGGCTTCACAGGATTCCATGATGCTGACCCCCTACCAGAACTCTGGTCCTGCATGCCAGACCACAGAGTTTGTTGGATCCAAGAGCCCCCATTTAGAAAGTCTCAACCTGTAATGGTTTTGAGGTAATGAGTCAATATTTAATGCTTTAAATTTTCGATTCAAAATGGCATTTTATTTTTAAATTTCACCAATTTTAAAGCAACACACCTATAAAAATGGTAAAAAATATTTGTAAAGCCAAATCAAAATGATAAATGTAAGGAAAATATTTTTTTTTTTTGTAAACTCAAATGTTTCAGTCATTTTGAAACAAATAAAAAAACCCAAAAGATTTTGTGTCAACTCAAAACATTTTGGTTGGTTTCAGGTCAACTCAAGACATTTTGGTTGATTCTAAATTAATTTCTTTTTGTGTGTTTCAATTCAATAAAAAAGTACAAATGTTTGTTGTTGTTTTTGTTGTTGTTTCTTTTTTTTTCTCCCCAGACTTTTGGTTCAGTCTCCAAACCAAAAAATAAAAAATGCACCATTTGTTGAGTTCTCAGTGCATGTGTGCATGTGGGTGGGTGGGGAGGAGAGGATTCATAAAGCCTACATATAGAAGGTTCCAGAAAGAAACATTCTCAGGGTTAAAGAGTCCTAAAGACTGTTTTATAAAGACATTCATTGTAATTTGATGGAGTTGGAATTAGGAAGGCACTCGGGGGAAGAGGCAGAGTGTCTGTGGAGACCCCCATCTGAGCTATTTGCAGCACTCCAGAAGCTCTTGGAGAGCGGTGGAGGATCCCAAGGTTTCCAGCTATTTTACAGTGAGTGTTCCATCCCTGGAGCATGCAGGGATGCCAGACCACAGATGTTGGCAGATGAGGGAAGTCCAGATTATAGAAGTTCAACCTGTACCAGTATTCAAGTATTTAGATTGCCTACTAAGCTGAATAATCCAATATTATTCCTTTTAAAAGAGCTGCCAGATGCAACTGATTTTTGTGTTGTTACAGACTGTTGTATTTCTGAAATGCAGTTACTGAAAGAAGTAAATCCGAAGGTGTTTAATTAAATAAAGAGATGCAATGAATGCTATCTTTTTCACATTGCAAAATATTCCTAGGAAAAAAAACTTGTGGAATTGTGACACAAACTGCAGAATTTTAACATTAATACAAATGAAAAAGAAATACATATAACTGTTTAGAATATACTTTATTCTGAAAGTTAAGAAAGATATTCTAAAAACAATTTTTGGCTCAAACCTTCTAGGAACTGAGTTCTGGGATCTGTGTTTTCCAGGCATATGCTGATAACAACGTATGCAGCTGAGCGAGTAGTGAAGTGCATTTCTTAGCATCTGTTATTAGCTGCAGCAGGAACCCAAGCTCAGATTCTAGCAGGTAAAATAAAATGATTATTGGATTATTTATGCTTGATTTGTCATAGAAAGAATACATTTGTGCCAGCATGTGGTTATAAGTTAATCTGACCTTATATGAAAAAAATGACGGTTTGTATGCTCATCTCTGTTAAGAGTGTCACACAGACACAATTTATGGTACCTTTTAAGTAGGGTTAGTATAAAAAAAATCAGAATTTCCAGTCTATGAGGAAACTAAGATTTGGAAATTTGGATTTATCCCAAATTGGGATGAAAAGTTGAAGTATCAGAATTATTCACAAAGTGATAGTAGATTCCAAAATATTTTGTTTTGACTTTATCAAAGCATTTTATTATAACAGGTCAAAATTTTTCATTTCAGCTATATTATACTATATAGAAAAAATAAAGTAAAATGAGCTAAGTCAAAATGAAATGTTTCAAGTTTAGATGAATAAAATGTTTTGCCATTATAGAAGCAAATAATACCCACAACATTTAGCTGCAATTGATACAATCCACCAAAATATTTTGATTTCACTGAAAACTGTGCCATTAGAAAGTGTTTAGCCAACTCTAATCTTAACAATGGTGATAGAAATGTAGCCGTGTTAGTCTGGTGTAGCTGAAAAAAAATACAGTACTATGTAGCACTTTAAAGACTAACAAGATGGTTTATTAGATGATGAGCTTTTGTGGGCCAGACCCACTTCCTCAGATCAAATAGTGGAAGAAAATAGTCTCAATTAAATTTTTTTTAATTGTATCCTTTGGTATATATGGTTGTGACTATTTTCTTCCACTATTTGATCTGAGGAAGTTGGTCTGGCCCACGAAAGCTCATCATCTAGTAAACCATCTTGTTAGTCTTTAAAGTGCTACATAGTCCTGTATTTTGTTTAATCTTAATAATGTTATTGAAGCCCCAAATATGAATGGCATGAAGGATGCTATTGTTCTGATGTACCACCAGATGGCAATGTTTCTATATAAACCACCTTGATATAGGGGGGCAGAGATGAGTAAATCCATTCCCTCCCTTTCCCCCCCCCCCCCCCCCCAGCTCACCACCTCATTGGGAGTGAGGGAAAAATTCCCTCTCATGGTCACTGCTTTCCTGGGGTGGAGGAGTGGGTGAATGCCCCACACACCTACTGAGGGACTTTCCCCCTCACATGTTCATTGACTTGTTGGTGTTGAGGGGAGAGTGGATCTCCACCCCCATGTTCACTGCCCTCTGGAGGGGAGAGTCAGGTGAATCCCTGCCTCCCCTCCTCTCTCTCTCTCTCTCTCTCACACACACACACACACACACACACACACACACACACACACACACAGCACTCAGTGAATCCCCCTGCCCCCACATACACTTAAAGGCCTCATGGCGAATTGCTCCCCTCCCCCCAAACAAGCACACATGCTCACAGTCCTCTGGTAGGGGGAGGAGTGTCCTCTTGGGGGGAGGGGCAGGTGAATCCCCCTCACACACTCCCTGCCCTGTTTGGGGGAGGGGCAGGTGAACCCCCTCACACACTCCCTGCCCTGTTCGGGGGAGGGGCAGGTGAACCCACCTCACACACTCCCTGCCCTGTTCGGGGGAGGGGGAAGTGAACCCCCCTCACACACTCCCTGCCCTGTTCGGGGGAGGGGCAGGTGAACCCCCCCCCCACGCACTCCCTGCCCTGTTCGGGGGAGGGGGAAGTGAACCCCCCTCACACACTGCCTGTCCTGTTCAGGGGAGGGGCAGGTGAACCCACCTCACACACTCCCTGCCCTGTTCGGGGGAGGGGGAAGTGAACCCCCCTCACACACTCCCTGCCCTGTTCGGGGGAGGGGGAAGTGAACCCCCCCCCACGCACTCCCTGCCCTGTTCGGGGGAGGGGGAAGTGAACCCCCCCCCCACGCACTCCCTGCCCTGTTGGGGAACGGGAGGGGGGGTGACTGGCAGCTGGAGTTCCCTCCCCTCCTAACTGCCACTCCCAGCCAACCCCAAACTGCCACTGCTTGGGGGAGGCGGCACAGGAGTGTGGGGCTCAGGGGGCAGCTGCCACAGGAGGCAAGGAGAGGAGGCAGCCTCCATCGCGGCTGGGCTCTCTGGGTGCCTTAGCTCCCCTGATCCCCCATCAAGATGGCTGCCCTGGTGTTCTGCAACGTGTGTTTCCGCCAGCCCCGAACGGCCACGCCCAGGTTCAGCCTCACCAATTGCGGCCATGTGATCTGTGAGCCGTGTCTTCAGAAAGGTAACGTCCTGCCACGAGAGGGGTCGTGCCCTGCTCTGCCCTGTCCCAGGCCATGCAGCTCTCTGGCCTATGGACCCAGGCAGGAAGAGAGGCTGGCCAAGGCGGTCAAGCCTGCTGGGGCTTCAACCCATCTGGGTCACATCGAAAACTGAGCGATATTTTCCACAGGCTGGAACAATTTGTGCAGTAAGGGTGTTGAGCAGTGTTCCCTGCAAGTTGTGCCCTTGTGCAGCTGCTCAGGAGACATTCAAATGCTGCCCAGCTGATTAGCAGAGTGCCCATAGCTAGGTTCTGTTTCTACTGGTGGTGCACATGCCTCAGTGCACATAAAAACAGTATTCTGCACACGGATGGAAAAAATATGCCCATGGACGGGAAAGATTAGAAGGAACATTAGTGCGAAGAGCCACTGAATCAAACTGTAAACTCTTTACATAATAGAAACCACTCCAAGCGAGGGGGTGTGGTAGCATACCCATTACCCCAAGTTCTAGCACCTATGCTGGCTGCATTAAGAAATTATCTTAATCAGTGTGAAACAGAGTAGGTTTTTTTTATGAGGAGAATGTGGCATACCATTCCAGTTTCCCTAATCTCCATCTCAATATAATCCAAAGGGCTGCATGATATTTGTCCACTGAAAGTCTGAAATTTTCCTTTTTTTGAAAAAAATCATCAAACATAGCTTTCCTACCCTAGGTATTGTTAAAGTAAGTATTACCAAATGTTCTACATTTTTAAAACATTGAATTAACGAACACCTTATCCTGGTTTGATACTTTGGAAGTGTACCTTAGGTCCTCCAGCACACATGGCTTTAGTTAATGTCTGAGGCAAGAGATAGATGGTCTCTGCATGCACAGCTCAATTCAGATCAAGGTGGCAGACATGTACTGTCTCCTTCCCTCTGAAACACTATTTCATTTTGCTTTAATTTTAGAAAAGTTTTCAAAAACGGAATTTACATTATAGGATGGATTTTGCTAGTTGCTTCAGACATTTTAAAGTCTATTATTATTGTTATGAAATTTTCTTTATTTACATCATAACTGAGAGCTTCAGGACCTTTAAGAAAAGGAAAGTTTCTGCAACATTTCCAGACCCCCAGATTATACATCTGAGCTTGCAGCTACATTTTGAGAGGTCTACGGAGGCTTCTAAGGGGGAATCCAAAAAAGGGATTTGGGCTTTGTGCTTGAGAGAGAGTGTGTGCGCGTGCACGCACCCCCTCCTCTCAGTGTGTCTTAGTAGGTTTTATGCCCCAAATTTGGGGGTCTTTTTATTTTTTTTATAGTGTTTTAAAATTTTGTAAGCTGCCACGAATATTTTAAAAATATTTTAAATAAATAAATAAGTAAATAAAGTATGACTGAATGAATGAATGAATTTGTCATAGCAGCCAATATTTAGGTATCTAGAAAATCATAGGAGCAATTCCGCAAACTACAGAGCCTAGTTAGCAGCCTCTTCTACAGTAAATGGGCAGTAGAGATATGAAAGGTTAACTGTTTAATCAGTAAGCATCACCTTCATGGTTACCACCCCTACTAAGGACTAGACACAAAATATGGCCTTTCTACTCTTTCCTTGTCATACTTTGATGTCATTCCAGCAGTTTTGGTTTTCCTGAGAGTGTATGAAAAAACAATAATATATATATATATATATATATATTTAAATCTTCAAAAATTAGCTAATGTAATCAGTTTTGTTTAAGAGGAAAGTGCCTAAAATGCAGAGCTAGGATCTGAATATAACTTGCAGAATGCTCAAATGTAGCCCGCATCCATGCTTTCTTAATAAAATCTGAGTGAGACAAAAATTGATGAGTGTAACTTTTACCTGGTGTGTATTCAAATAACATTTCTACCAGTTATAATACAAATGTACTGTGTTCTTCCTCTTCAAATATCATGACAAACATTGATATTCAGCATGCTAGACAGTAAGCAAATAATTATCTAGCTATCAGAGGTAGGAACTTCAGTTCATGTCGGGCAGCTTAGGCACATAAACCTCTTTGAGGGAATAAAAAACCACCTTTTAGGAAATGGGTTTTGCCCACGAAAGCTCATGAAACTATATATTTTTGTTAGAGTCTAATGGCCTGTCTTCAGTAGGAAATTATTTCAAAATAACTTATTTCAAAATAATAACTCCGGAAATAATAATTTCAAACTAGAGTGTCCAGACTCCAGGGAAGCCTTGAAATTAGTCCGAGACAAGCTCCGTTAATTAGGCATGCTACCTCAACATGGAGCCCCAGGAATCACTGGGGAATAATTTGTTTGAAGTAGTTTGGGGAGTAGTTATTTTGAAATAGCGGCACCGGAACATCCACACTACCGTTATTTCTAAATACCTACTTCATAATTAGCATTATTCCTTGTGGAAATCAGGAGTTATTAGTTTGAAATAACCAGCACGTCATTTCAAAATAATGATCTTGATAGTGTGTATGCTTTGCCTGTTATTTAGAGATAAGGAGAGTTATTTTGAAATAACTCCCTAGTGCAAGCCAGGACTAAGGTGCTACAGAGTTATTCATTCTTTTTTTAAAGTTACAGACGAACACAGCTACCCCTTTAAGCGAATAAGTTTTCTAGATATATCTAGTCAGCTATCTACACATATCTAGCCAACTATCAAGGAAGATAAAAAGTATATTTAAGTATCATGATTATGTGCATTTATTGAAAATAATTGTTAATGGGTTTTTAAATAATAAAGACATAGCTTAGAAAATGGTTACTTTTATGCTCAGGAATACTCTCTGATCCTGTTCCTACTCAAGTCACTGACAAAAACCACAAAGATAAAATTATGGCTCTATTAAAGCCAAGACCACAAATTTCAGCCACTGATATCAGTGGGAGCGGGATTGGGCCCAAAATATCTTTCAGGCATACCTCTGGTTAGCTGTGGTCCATCAAATCATTTATGCCAAAAATTAAATTTAAGTATGTGAGTAGTCCTATTAAAATCAACAGAAGTTTTCCAACAACTGAGTTCAGTCAGACTGTGCATAAAGTTATTTGCACATGAGTCTTGGATTCAGGCCTGGGAGCCATTGCCTATTATCACCTGAGCAACCGTGTGCTCACATTTAAAAAAAATCAAGCCCTTTATATGATTTTATTTTCAATTATGTATAGAACCTTTGATTCTTGATACACAAAAGGACTAATCATCAAATCAAGTTCTATAATTTGTACACGCTATGGCATTCATTCACATGGCATTCATTTTTATTTTACAGGCAAAAAAGATGAATGTTTGATTTGTAGAGCTCCTTGCCGTACAATATTTCTTTCTAAAACGGTAAATGAAGGCTTTCATAGTATTTCTATTATACTAATTTGTAGTTTGCTTAGCAGTGGAGTTATTTTCATTACAATATATTTTCCTTTTATTGTCAGTTGCACTATGGATATTTACTAATATTCTGAGAGTAATCATAGAGACTCTGTTACTATATGGGTTATACATTTATGGATTTCTTCAGACACAACTATATCTAGCCTGTACATCCCAGAAATCAGCAGCAAATCAGTCCAGCTTCTTAAAGAAGCATGTTTGTGACTAATGTAAAAGGTTAGAGGTGAATGTTAAAAAGTAGAAAATTCCATGGTGGTATTAGACTTCAGGTAAATGAACTCTGTCCTCCACATTACTTTTCATCAGTGTTTCTTAAACTGCATTCTGCAGCACACCAGTGTGCCGCGAGGCAGTCGGAAGTGTACCGCAAAGAACAATAGAGTTAAAAATGGCTGCCCTTAAAGGGACAGGCGACCTTTTTTTTATTTTTGGTTTTTTGCTCAATAACTTTCCCCCTGAGTCTTTTTTTTTCCTGTTCAAAAAATCTTTGGTGTTCCTCATAAAAATTTATTGTTTGGTGTTCCTTGGTCTTAAAAAGTTTAAGAAAATCTGCTTTTCATTATACTCATCATGGCCCTTTTGCCCTCCCTAAAAAGTGTGCATCCTGCACTAGTTACTCTGGCTCTTGTATTGGAGGAATAACTAATGTACAGTTCTAGCAATAGCGGTGAGGAGTCCTGTGGCACCTTATAGACTAACTGAAGTGTTGGAGCATAAGCTTTTGTGGGCAAAGACCCACTTCGTCAGATGCATGTCTAGCAGTGTTTAGACATATGGGCCAGGTGTACACTAAAGGGAAAGGTTCACTTAAAATACGCAACTCCAGCCCTGTTAGTTACATAGCTGGAGTCGACATATCTTAAATCACATTTTGGCGCTGTCCATACAATGTGAGGTCGACGGAAGCAAATACTCCTAACTGCTTCCCTTACTCCTCATCAGGAGCAGGATTACTGGCACTGATGGGGAAGCCCTCTCAGTTCTAACTAGTGGGTCTTCACTAGATGCTAAGTCAAACCCCAGAAGATTGACTGCGGAAGTGTTGATCTTCTGCATAGTGTAGACATAGCCATGGATACCAGGTCTGTCTGTTTATTCCTTTAATTTACCAGCTCTCCCCTTGTATTATATTCTATTGTGAGTGTAGAGTTGAATAGAAGTATTCATGAGGTTCTTGCTCTAACTCACCAGACAATTGTGCAGCCCCCTCTTTTTATTTTTTTAAAATGGGGTTGAAGAATTAATCCTCCCTCCTTCTGCTTATAAACTTTCTCATTAGCTATAGTCATATTTGGGTTGTGGAGACACATTATATTTCCTCCTTAACTACCAGCCAGTAAAATACACCTTTCTTATGTGGAGGAGGGGATATTGCGAACATGCTTAGTGTAAACATCATTCCTACAAGCGCATATGACTATCTTGCCCCTGAAACAGGAGCAGAGTTGGTCAGTAATGAGTGTTACATTCCTTGGCCTTGTAGCATGGTGTAATATTCCTAGAGATATTTAAGATCAGGTTAATACATATCTATTAATTATGTCAATAATACATTGCTTATTTGGGATAGTTGAAGGATTACATTTTTCAATTAGTGCATAATTTACATTTTTACTGTTTTTGTACTTCAGGTTATTATTTCAGACAGGCTTACATAGTTTACTGAATCAAGACGGAATTAGTTATTATTTTAGAATATTATAAAGATACCCAGTATTGCTTTATACAACAATAATCTAAACATTTAATATAAACCCTTATTTTTGCCAGATAGTAAATCTCTTCCTGCTGGAGTTTTTCATTTGTTTCTATATTTTTATTGGATTTCTAAGATAGATTCAATCCAGGGTCTCTATCTATGCTAGAACCTTAAAGGGATTTTATAGCTTGTACATAAAATATATTTTAAATATGCATACCACACATTCATGAATATGAGTGTTGCTGACTAGATTACATTTTATTTTCTTATATCTATGGATAATGGTTAGATATTCAACACTGAGATTAGCTAACATGGGTTTCATTTTGAATAAAAGATACAGTGGTTTAGTTGATATTTAGATACAAAATGTCCAGTCAGTGAGGTATCTGGGAACTAGATAACTGCTTCCTTACTTTCATGGTGAAACAATTGGAAGTCAATTTTGTCATTATGTTAGGAGGTACTGTGAAGGGGCACTACCACTGTTGAAGCATCATCGCCATGTTTGTTTGGGACATCCCCTTTTCCTCTTCCCTTTGGATTCCATTCTAACGTTTGTCTCATGATACATTCTTCAAGTCCTTACGCAGGATGTGGCCTGCCCATTGCCATTTTCTCTTTTTAATCTGGACCTCCATTGGTTTCTGAGTTCTTTGGGTCCACAAGGTTTCATTTGACATTCTATTTTACCACTTTAGCTGGTGAATGTGTCTAAGGCATTTATTGACAAACATCTGAATTTTCTTAGTGTTGCTCTGGACAACATGCCACGTCTCCGAGCCATATAGCAGCACTGATTTCACATTGGAAATGAAAATACGTAGTTTGGTCCTTGTTGAAATGGTTCTTGTACACCAGACTGGTCGTAGCATGGTGAAGACTTGTTGCACCTTTCACATTCTCTCACTGACATCCTCTTCAGTTCCCCCATTCTTGCTGATAACACTCCTCAAGTATACAAACTGTTCAACGTCTTGCACTGCTTTTCCTTCGATTGTAATTGCACCTTCCTTTCTGTTGTTAATGCACATCAACTTGGTCTTCTCCTGATTAATCTTAAGACCCACTCACTCAGCTGTTTCCTGTACGGCATCCATCTTCTCTTGCATATGCTCTAATTTGTCTGCAAGCAGGGCTAAGTCATCTGCAAACTCTAGGGCTACATCTAGACTGGCCCCTATTCCGAAATAGCCATGCTAATTTCCAACTTTGGAATAGGGAAATCCGCGGGGGATTTAAATATCCCCCGCGGGATTTAAATAAACATGTCCGCCGCTTTTTTTCCGGCTTGGGGAAAAGCCGGAAAAAAGCGTCTAGACTGGCGCGATCCTCCGGAATAAAGCCCTTTTCCGGAGGATCTCTTATTCCTACTTCCTGAAAGTAGGAATAAGAGATCTTCCAGAAAAGGGCTTTATTCCGGAGGATCGCGCCAGTCTAGACGCTTTTTTCCGGCTTTTCCCCAAGCCGGAAAAAAAGCGGCGGACATGTTTATTTAAATCCCGCGGGGGATATTTAAATCCCCCGCGGATTTCCCTATTCCAAAGTTGGAAATTAGCATGGCTATTTCGGAATAGGGGCCAGTCTAGACGTAGCCTAGATCTTCAAGTTTCCTAGTTTGGGTCCATTGCAGTCCCCTTCCTGAGTCGGCATATGCTGTTTTTGTGACCCAGTCTAGGACAATCAGGAACAGTAATGGAGAAAGAAGGCTTTCATAAAGTCTATGAAGTGTTACTATCTGATCTGTGCAAGATTGTCCTTTCCTAAACCTGCCTGTTCTCCTCGTAGTTTGTGGACTATGGTCTTTATTCATTCCAGTATGACTCTGGTTAATACTTTGCTTGGAATGGACAGGAGGGTAAGCCCCCTCCACTTTCACATAGTGACAGATCTCCATATTTAGGGAGTTTCATTAGCGGCACTTTTCTCCAATCCTTTGGAATCTCTTCTGTTGTCCATATCAGATTTAGCAAACTGTGTAGCTGGTCCACTATAGCAGCTCCTCCTTCTTTTAATACTTCAGGTGGAATATTATCAGGTCCTGCTAATTTCAGAAATTCCTACTTCCAAAAAATGAGGAGTAACATTAGTTCGGACTAAGGGCTTTAGTCCGAACTAACGCGTCCCGGCGCGCACTTCCTGGTTCGAATCAGCTGTGATTCGAACTAGCGCGCCGGCGAGATCATGTTAATGGAGCGCGTGATATTTAAATCCCCGCTTCATTAACTACTTCGGTTGTCTCCATTTGCATCCCTAGTTCGAACTAGGGATGCAGTGTAGACGTACCCCCAGTGTTGATATCTAGGGGTTCTCCTGCTTCTAGCTGTGGTGGATTTGTTGGTGGTGGCCTGTTTAACACTTCTTCAAAATACTCCTTCCATCTGGCTACCTGTTCATCAACTGAGTTAAGTAGCTGACCATCTATGTTTTTAACATGTGTGTTTGGGTTTCTCTTCCTTCCGCTCAAGACTCGAGTTATATTTTACAGGGTTTTCAAGTCCATTTATTTAGATGCTGCCTCTGCTTTTTCTGCAATCTTGTTTATGAAATTTCTCTTATCCCTGCATAGACTTTTTTTTACTTCCCCGGCAATTTCATCCTAGCGTCTGTTAAATCTTTCTTGAATAGCACTACTTACCTGCCTCTACAATCTAGTCTGTCTTCCCATTTTATAGCCAAGTGTTATATTATTCCACTGATATTTGCCATTCCACCATGTTTCTCCTAAAAGTTACAACAGCTAATCAATTTGAACCCCCACCTCTTTACACCATTGGTTCATCCATGAATTGAAATCTTGTCTACTTGTCCCTGAACACAGAACCAGAAACATTTCAGAGAAAGTTATAAACATATAGTATTTATTTTTGTATTAATTTTAAAAAGCACCATATTTTCATAATTTTAAAAAGCACCATATTTTCTTAAGAGCAAATAATTTCACTTTTAAAAAAATAAAACTTTGGAGGTTTTCCTAATGGAGTAGGGAACAGCTGGAGATTTTGGCACCAAAGTAACTGAGAGTATGTCTAATCTCCCAAATTTTGTCAACAAAACTTATGTCAACATCCAAAAGTCGACAAAACAAAAATTGCCAGAGAGGGTTCATGCTTAGTCCTTCTTTTGACAGATCATGTCCACAATGAAACCCACAGTATAGTGTTGAGGGAAAGCAGAGCTGATCACATCTTGAGTTCTCCCAAAGCCTCCTTGCCTGCTAGGAACAACATCATCTGTGGGAGAGGTCCAGGTTGGATATTAGGAAAAACTATTTCATTAGGAGGGTAGTGAAGCACTGGAATGGGTTACCTAGGGAAGTAGTGGAGTCTCCATCCCTAGAGGTGTTTAAGTCTCAGCTTGACAAAGCCCTGACCGGGTTGATTTAGTTGGGATTGGTCCTGCCTAGAGCAGGGGGCTGGACTTGATGACCTTCTGAGGTCTCTTCCAGCTCTATAATTCTATGATTCTATGAGCTCTCTGTGTTGAGGAATGTCAAAGCAGCACGACATTTGTCCCTTCCCCCTGTAGCAGCAGTTTGCCTGTCGCTGTGTTCACAGTGTAGGGAAGAAGAGGAGCATTGTAATGATTTGCTCTTTGTTTGTTCCTCAAAGGATGCAGCACGCTCAGCTGTCAGATACTTCCTAGAGCTTTAAAAGGGGAGGGAAACATGTCTGCAGGGCAGCAGAGATTGAAACACTGAACAGAGTGCTCAGTGCAGGCATTGTGGGATAATGGGAGAAGCTAGTTCTGTTAACGAAACAAACAACAGTGTCTACATTGGCTCTTTGACAATAGTAAAAGGAGGGGGAAGAGTGGGAAAGAAAAAAGTCTCTCATGAAGTGGAGGATTTTTGTTGCTGAAACTGGGTGTTTTCCCCCATCAAAATTGTATTTCAGGGTGTATGCTGTCACTGTTTCATTGCCAAAATGCAGTTTTTGGTGACAAAACTTGTTACTATAGACAAAAATGTGCCTTTTTTCTTTCAACATTTAAGAGGAAGCTGAGTCTTTCTTGCTGGGGAATGGATGTCATTCTAAATTTCTTAGTTTTTTGGGCAGACTTAAAATTTGGGGGAGAAGTTACCTCAGTAAATAGCTGTTCCATTACAAAATGTTTAATATATTCTACTGCCTTCCAACACTGGACTACATTAGCTTTCAAGTTCTGTTAAAATACGCAGTTCTGAAAAAGCTCATACGGCTATGTAAACCATTTGTCCTTAGACTTCAGAGTCAGCACCCTTTATAAATGAATGAAAATATCTTAAACGTCTCTCACAATTCTTGCTTCAGGCTCTCCAGGCATCAGTTTTTTTTTCCACTAGAAGGTGATATTTACTTTTTGAATGAGAGCGTAAAATGTTGAACACAATTATGCAGCATATTTAAAGCTTTCAGCACATCACTCTGTTGTATTTAGGGGCCTCACTTATAAACTACTAGGATAAGCACACTGTCACTTCAGATATTACTGTTCCTGAATGTTCACTTTAAAATTTTTGCTTTTTGATATATGAAGCACATTTATTTAATACAATGATGTGCAATCTTGGCTACGGAGTGGGCCACATTAGAGGCTCTACTTCATCTCAGTGGGCTGCAAGATTATCACAACCAATTTGGTCTTGCCGGATAGGATAATTTTACTAATTGCACTTGCATATCTAGAATTTAGGGATGGGTGCAATGCTGGCTGCACTATAACAGTACTTTGATTGAATGCAGAAAGAGCACATGGTTCTCACAGTCAATGGCTGTGCCTATACTGTTTCTTTCTTGCGCAAAAGCCTATCCAAATGAAGCACAGATTAGTACATTGTTGTGCTTCATTTGCATAATTAATTAGGGTCAATGAGGTAGAATGGCTCTTGCGCAAGAGTTTTTTGTGCAAAAATGGCCCCTAATGAATTATGCAAATGAAGCACAGCAATATGCTAATCCGTGCTTCATTTGCATACGCTTTTGCGCAAGAAGAAAGCAGTATAGACGTAGCCAATATTGTGTGCAATCTGCATGCACCTCACTTCATGTGCCCTTTCTTTATGTGCATGTCACTTTAGTAACAATAGTAGGAAAATGACTACACAGACAGAAACCAGTGGAATCTGGCAAACCTGCGTGTGGGTAACAACAAACAAAATGTCTTGCAGGCAATACCAGAATGCCAATGGGTCGTATGCAGCCCAGGGCCACAGGTTGCCCCCCACTGATTTAATAGTGTTTAAATACATTTTTTAAATATTCCAGTTTATTTAAAAGGTTGTAAATTAAACCAGACTTAATCTCAAACCTGATATCGCATTACTGGATACCACCCTACAATGCATTAGTATTTATTATTTAAATGTAAATTATTCAGTGAGTCAGTTTATGGAATATTTAATGAAATGCTATATTTTTAACAGCTTTTGTAAGTACTAAGGGTAAATTTTTTAAAGTCATTGAAATTTAGGCTCCTTAATACATAAATCACTTTTGAAAATGGAACCTAAATTCCTTTAGCATAATGATACTTTGAAAAATTTACCCAAAATATGATGTCCACTACATTCTTTTGAGACAATAATTCTGTGATTATTTTGAAAATTACAATAATAGCATATAGATATTAATTTTGATAACATTTAGTAATTCTTTCTCTGCAGACAAATCCTGAAATTCAGTCACTGTTTATGGGAATAGATATATTATGCAAAAAGTATTCAAAAGAAATTACACTGGTAAGTCCTACGAAACTTGACTTGAAAGATTTGATTGCTATCAGTCAGAATCTAGATTCCTTTACCTTTTTCTTCTTTTTTTAGAAACTGACTTAAGTTCATTGTCAACAGTTTCCCCTCCCCCCTGTGTCAGTATAGCTCAGGTCTAGCAGTTCCAGTTTTCCTCATTTCTTTTCTCTTTGAAAGATTTTTGTTTGTTTAGCTGGTTGTAATTGGTTGATTTGTGTAGTATGATTTTCAAAATACTAAGAGGTTAGCAGCTTCTACTGACTTCAATGTATAAGGCAAAATTGTATGAATAGTTCAACTTTGACTTTTTCTTTCCTCGGTTCACTGTTCCAAGGTGTGTAAGAAAGTATCAGGATTACTGTTTGTGTAATCTCATACTAATTATCACTATTTCTTATTACTTTAATGATTCATAACTGTTTGCAAAGCAAAAAAGTATCAAGTATTAGATGTACCAGAAATTAAACAGGTACATTTAAATAACTGTTGGCAGCATGTTATTGCAAAAAAATGAAAACCACAAAATGTTTCAAGAGCGGGGAGAATATGATGTAGAAACTCTGGTGAGTATTTGGATGTTGTCAAAGGGAATGTCTACACAGCAACATTATTTCAAAATAACTACTGTTATTTCAGAATAACTTAGTCCGTGTCTACACAGCAGGCAGTTATTTCAAAATAATGTCAAAATTCTGTCAAGCTGGAAGACTTCTTACTCTGACTTCTGTAAACCTCATTGTATGAGGAATAAGGGAAGTCAGAGGAAGAGTGCACTTTTTCAAAATAAGTGCTGTGTAGATGCTCCCTATTTCAAAATAAGCTATTTTGAAATAAAATGAGCAATTGACGTAGCTCAATTTGCATAGTTTATATCAAGTTAAGACCTGCAGCATAGACACACCCTAGATAAATAGGCAGTAGAAAATGTTTCAATATGCATAATTCAGAATTCATTTAAGAATTTTCAAGTCTATGGTCAGAATCAAAAATAGTTATTTAGAGGCCTGTAGACTAGTTTCCAATAAAATTTTAGCCTTCTTAATTTCCCAGAAAATTAACAGTTTTATGTGACAAAATCCAAGTTTCATGGTCAAATAAATGCATGCATGGAGAGCCAATACAGTGTAAAGTGTTGAATGATTATTGTTACTTTAATTGGGACATCACACATGACATGGGTACTGAGCCTAGAATCTGGACATATGTGGTGTTCTTTCTCTTCCTCTATTTTATACTCATAGCCTCTTCATCAGTAACATTTGATCAGGCATTCAATCCTTTGTTTTTTCATATGCCTGACACTTTACCCACAAAACAATATTATTTTTTCTTCAAGTTGAATAAATGTTCTATAGCTGAAGTGATCGACTTATCAGTATGATTAATTCAAGGTAGCTACTACTGTTTGTTTTATTTTTAGATTTCAGAATTTCAAGAAAAACACAGAAGACGTTTATTAGCATACTACAGAGGAAAGGTAAGTAAGCTTCACTTTGTGTGGGAACGAGGGTTGTTTTGCATGTCTTATTACTTTGGTTTATATTTAGAAAATAACTTTTGCTTGTACTTTCCGACTTACTAAGGGGCAGCTGTTAGCACCTGTCATGCTGTTCGGAGGGGCTCACAACTGTGAAACCTCAGGGCAGACTGTCAGAAAATAGGGCAGACACTTCAGACTGGTGGTATAGTCTGTAATTAGTTTCACCAGGCCAGTAACAAATATGAACTGGTGTCATAGACAGTTCCCTTACACTTTCCAGTCCATCTTGCCACACAGAGAAACCAGACATTGTGCTGAAATGTTTACTTACTCCAAAATCAAGTCAAAATCAAATCAAGATAAATTCAAATCACTCTGGGTACATCTATACTTGCTCCCTAGTTTGAGCTAGGGATACAAATGTAGCCAACCGAAATTGCTAATGAAGCGGGGATTTAAATATCCCACGCTTCATTAGCATAATCTCGCCCACGTGTTATTTCAATCAACAGCTGATTTGAACCAAGAGGGTCCCCAGTTTAGTTGGTACCCTAGATTTTATACCAAAGACAGTGCTGGTAGCCATAACTAAGAAAAGGAAATTAGAGTTATTGAGAGGTCAAAGCATTTATAATATATGGACAGGTGACTCACAGTCTGTAATTCCAAATGGTAGCAGAGATGTAGTAATCTGCCAGTTAACGATTTCAAAATAATTTCAAAATAACAGATACCTTATTCCGAAATCTGTAAATCTCATTCTATGAGGAATAATGCCTATTCTGAAATAAGACGCCCCACTGTTGCTATTTTAAAATAGCCCCTCACCAAGGCCATTCTAAGTTATTCCTCTCCAGTGCCTCCTGGGGCTCTAAATCGAGATAGCATGTCTACATTAGAGAAGCCTGCCTTGGACTAATTTTGAGGCTTCCCTGCAGTGTAGATGTGCTATTCCAGAATAGCTGATATCAAAATAAGTATTCAGTGTAGACATAGCCAGAGTGACAGAGTTTAGGGCTATTTCCTTTCCTATAACTGCTACTTCCATCCACTTTGGGCCACAGCAGTGTCAGGCACCAGAAGCAGGGATACTGTGCCTATGTGTTCTCAGTGATTCATTTGCTGATACTCAAGGAGGAAGGAAGCTATTTCATTTGAATGTAGAGACAAAAGCTGGAATAGAGGACAGGAAAAGGAGTTGACTGGGACAAGGAGACTGGGACAGAGAAACTGTGCTTGGGAATTGAAGTGGGAAAGACTAGGACTGGCTAGGAAAGGAATCTGGGAGCTTGATATGGGAAGACACTCTTGGACTAGTTGGTCAAAGAGATTGGGACTGGGAGTTGGTGAGAGAAGTGAGGGAAATGTGAGTCAGTTGGCTTAGCGAGAACAGTGCAATTGGATGAAGAGGTTGGGGGAAGACAGACTAGGTGGATAAGAAAATAGTACTAGGAACAAGTAATGGGCAAAGAGAGATGAATCTGAAAAGGAGCTTGAGTGTGGGATAAGAAGTGGAACTGGCTGGGCAAAACAACTGGGACAAGGGGCCATAGAGAGGGTTTAGGGAGACAGCCTAAGGAGGGAGAGGCCAGTTAGCATGAGGGAAGAGGCAGATCAGAATATGAGCAACTGGGGCTAGCTGACTAAGGATACAGGGAGAAAGGAGATAAAGTGGGAGTGAGGAAACTAGTGGGCTGGCAAAGGAGACAGTGACTGAGTATTGAAAGTGGACAAGAATGAGAGACATTGGCAGTCAGACAGCAAGCCTGGGGGGGGGAGGGGAGAGACTAAGACTGGCAGGGCAAGGAGAAAGAAAAGCCTATGAAACCCACAAGCATCATGTATGTCTCGTCTCCCTGTGTGCTGGTCATATGGAATGTGACATTCCCCAGGGTACAGTCTGGACTGCTGAACTTCTGTGTCCTCTAACTCTCTAGCCTGGCGTACCTTTTATACTGCCTTACTATCAGAACAGCAACATGATATGATTGTGATGGAAAGCTTAAACTACATGATAACACTCAGTCAGTAAGTGGTGCTGTTTGAAGAGATCTGTAACACATTTTCACTAAATGCTAGAGTCTGGAGATAGTCTATATTATTATTTTATTTTATTTTACAGTTAAATTATTGTTGCTAGCATCCATTTTGCTCTGTCTCTGTGTGGCTAAGCTGACTTGGTGTCAACAGAACTGCAAAATTTCCTCAACATTCCTTATGCATGGAATTTTTATCTTTGATGGACCATCAGAAGGAATAGTTTGCATGATTTTGCTAAACTCCACAAGGAGAATGGGAAGAGGCAGGTTAGAGTTCTAATCTATGCCCCAAGCAAGGAAACCTAACACACCTTTTAAATAACTTGCCTTTGGAGAGGAGAGCCACAATTATAATTATGCTGTAGTGCTGGCTAAATTAGAGAATAAATGTATACTTTGCTGTTAATGTGGTTTATGAGCAAGTATGTTTCTAGGAGTGTGCCAAAAACAAGTGGTGAATCTAGGGAATCTTCTATAACAGGCTTGTATGACAAGCTGGGCTTTCTGACAGCAGGAAGACAGTTATATCTCCTCCCTTCCCCAGCCCTCCAGGCAGGCAGAATCTGCAAAGACATGAAGACTAAAGTATCTTCATGAAATCATTGTCTTGCATTGGTCTGTTAGGTCTGCAAAGAATCTCTAATAATAACTGTTCTACTAGTCACCCTAGAAGAGGCTCACAGAAGATTATTGGGAAAACAGAGGACATCCATTACCCAAATGTAGTGGATTAGTTTTCTAGATATATTAAAATAATATATATGCAAGATAACGCTATCACATATTGCATGAAGAAATTAAAGAGCATATTCCCCTATTCTGTAATTTCAAAACAACTAATGATGGACAATGGACCACAATCACCACAGCTGAATTTATGCCATTACAAACTAAATGTTATTTTGAACCATCAGTAGCATTCCATATTACCTGCAAGCACTTGGGGTATGTCTATACTGCATGCTTATTTCGGAATAAATTAATCTGGAAGAAATACTCCAAAATAGTTTATGTCAAAATAGCGCATCTACACAGAAAATGCCCATTGAAATAGTGCTGAGGTATTTCAAAATACTGTGTCCACAGTCACTGGACACTGAATCACATTTAAGGCCACCCCGAAGCACTTCAGGCAGGGCATCAGGACAGCAGTTACTTCCTGGGGTTGCTGCCTGAGGCTATTTATCTGAGGCTCAAGCTTAAAAGGAACCCCCTGAATCTAAGGTTCTTTACCTTTGCCTACCTCATGGAGGGACAGTAAAGCCTTTCCTTTGCCTGCTGTAGTTGCCCTTGCGGACACTGCAGATCTCTAGCCATGGAGCCGGAGCTGTCTCCAAGCAGTTGACGGCTCTTACAAATTGTGCTGCACCTCCTGTGGTCTGCCTTTTAGGCCCTGCAGGAACACAATCCCCAGCTGACTGAAGGGAACTTCCTCATCCATCTGCAGACATTGCTCATGCAGTACGATCCCACCCGCCCTCCCCTGCACACCGTTCACCATCACTTCTGGCATCTGGACACCAGTTCCGATTGGTGGGACTGGATCAATCTGTGGGTCAGCGGTGAGAAGACCAGCAGTGGCTCCAGAATTTCTGCATGCGGAAGGACACCTTTCCGGAGCTGTGTGAATGGCTTGTCCCTGCCCTCATGTGACAGGACACCCACATGTGACCATCATCTTCTCCAGAAGCAGGTTGCCATTGCCATCTGGAAGCTCACCATGCCAGACAGCTACCAATCCATTGGGAATCAGTTCAGTGAGGGGAGATCGACTGTTGAGGCCATGTTCATGCAGGTATCGTGCTCTCCAGCTATTGTCCCAGGAGTGAGGAGAACTGCTGGAGTGGGGTTCCCTAGGGAAGGGATGATGGTGGTGGTGGAAGTCCCCTCCCCAAGCGTTTTTCAGTCCCGCCTTCACAAAGCTCTGACAGAGGATGAGGTAAGTAGGAGGTTGCTCCTGGTATGTGGAAGTGGATTCGTCTCAGGGACCTCTCGAGGGCCCTGCACTTCTGTGATTATCTGTTTGTTTATTTGTTTATCTCCTTCTACAGGTGGTGCAGACCATCCACACCATCTTGCTGTGCAGGATCAGCTTGGGCCACGGGGACCCCATCATCACCGGCTTTGCCGCCATGGGCTTCCCCAACTGTGTGGGCTAGTGATGGCACCCACATCCCCATTCAGGCCCTCAACCACCAAGCATCTGAGTACATTAACCAGATGGGGTACTTTTCGATGGCTGTCGTGAACCATCACAGCCAGTTCACGGACAACTACATAGGGTGGTTGGGGAAGGTACATGGCACATGTCTCTTTTGCAATTCCAGCCTCTTCCAGAAGGTATACACCTTTTTTCCCTGACCATCAGGGTTGGGGACATGGACATATAGTGGGTCTATATGGGGGGGGGGGGGTGCAGCATACCCTCTGCTCCTCTGTCTAATGAAGCCCTACACTAGACACCTGGACCAAAGCAAGGGACGCTACCATGCCAGGCTCAGAAGGGCCTGCATTGTGTTGGAAGGTGCCTTTGGGCATCTCAAAGAGAAGTTCCATTGCCTCCTCAACCACCTGGATGTCGGGAAGCAGAATATCCCCCAAGTGGTGGAGGCTTTTTGTGTCCTTCACAATATTTGTGAAAGTAGGGGGCCAGAGGCTGATTGGATTGGCAGGGCCTTAGAGCAGCTGTACATGGCTGCCATCCAGCAGTCCCATCGGGGCTGTGCACATCTGTGAGGCCCCTGAGAGGGAGAGTTTCACACAAGGACCCCAGTGACACTCTCCCCTGGGCCTGCCCACAATCTATCTGTGCATTGCTCCTCTTTGCCTATCCTCCCACATCCCTCTCTTCCTCCCTTCCCTTCCCCTGCAAAGACAATAAATTACACCATTTATTTACAAAAAATAAACTCTTTGTTTTTAATTGGGATAAATGGGACTGGGGAAAGAACTTTGGAGGAGGGAGTTGGAAGGGGGAGGAGGAGGGATGAGAATGTTGGAAGGAGGTGAAGGGGGAATGAGAACATTGGAAGTGGGAGCAGAGCAGGAGGAAAGGCTCAGTGCTGAGGCTGGGAGTGGTGCCTGGCTCTGATGATCCCAGTGCTTCATGTGTGGGGCCCTCGGCTGCCATGGGGTGGGGACTGGAGGGAGAAGCAGGACGAGCAAGAGCTGGGACAGGAGCTAGCATGGGAGCAGGCACCATATTGGTGAGGACTGCTTGGTGAGCTGCACAGATGGTCCAGCTCTGGTCCAGCAGCTCCCACCAGGTCTCTCAGCACAGATGAAGGTCCTCCTCCAATCCTGCTGGTCCATGGAGCACTGCAGAGCTCGCAGGGTGGCAATATTCTCTCTCTGCAGTTTCTCCTGTGGTCTCCGGTGCCAGTGGGTCACATGGTGTCGGGAGGCTGGCACGGAAGGTGTCAACCACTCCCCCTCTCATAGCTGGTCCATCTGTGTAAAACAAAGAGAAGGTCAGTCATCTCTGGAGACACTGTGCCTGAAGTCTAGCCCTCATCTCTGAGCCGACACCAAAAGGTCTCTGGTCAGGTGAAGGCAATGTATTTGAAGCAAGGCCATCTTGGCCTAGACAATGGACCCTTTCCTACAGGGGCACAGATTTCCAGGGGGGAGCCTCACTACCCTTATGTCTCAGGGACTAGCAGGTATGGGAAGACAGGAATCCTGTGGGTGGACTTCTCTCTGTGCTATGCACATGTCATGTCAGGTCTGGCAGTGACAGCATCCCACAGAGAGAGGACTTGTATCCCTGCCCACTGGAGGGGGGGGTGGTCAGAGTGCTGGGGGAAGGTGTGTGTGAGCGGCAGACTCTCAGACTCACCATGCTGTCCCCTGGAGCCGATGCTGCCCTGAGAGCGCAGGCATGCCCATGTGTGGCACTGCTGTGTGTTTTGGTTTCTATGTCCCCAGCCTCCTTCTAGTGGTGGTTTGTGGTGGGAGAGTGTCCCACTTGTCCCACTCTGTCCCACCTTGGTGTTAGGAGTAAGGCAGGTCTCTCTAGACCAGTGGTCACCAACCAGTAGATTGGGAACTACTGGTAGATCTTGGAGCCTCTGACAGGTGATCTTGACTGGTTTGGCCAAAAGGCTACCAAGTGCTGGCACTTCAGCTGGCCCTCCCACCACTGCCTGCACCTAGAACCCCCTCCTACATCCCAACTGTCTGCCCCAAGGTCAGATCAGAGCCCCTCACACTCCAAATCCCTTAATCCAAGACCAGAGTCAGCACCTCAACTCACTGCCCCTGCCTGGTGAAAGGAAGGGAGGATGGGGAGGGAGGGAGAATGGAGTGAGCAAGGGAGGGGTCTCGGAGAAGGGTCATGAAGGGGGCGGGGCAAAGGTATTTGGGTTTGAGGAAGATCTTGGATTGCACTTAAATTAAAGAAGTGATCTCATGCTTAAAAAGGTTGGAGACCACTGCTGTAGACACCCTCTGAGCAAGAGCACAAGGGTCCTCTGTTGCTGCCTCCTGTGAACCCATGTGTACAGCTGCTGTGCAATCCCCAGCCTGAAAAGGCTGAGAGGAGAGCATGCAGCAGCCCCTCACTGCCCACCACCTCCACCCATGTGTGTCTATTGAAACTAACGACACTCACCTGAGGGGCCTTCCCCGGCTTCAGATGATGCCGAGGAGACATCCTGGAAGGGGAGGTTCTGGCTCCAGGGTGAGCATGATGTTCTGGCAGGCAGGAGCTAGTGCTGGCCTCATCTGGCTCCCTGTCCTCCTCCTCTTCATCTCTGCCCCCCGAGAAGGCCAATGGCCAGCCCTGAGTTCACTACCGGGGTGGGGGAGAGGGACTGACCTGTCCCCTAGGATGTGGTGGAGGTCCTTATAAATAAGGGCTGTGCTCCCTGGCCTTTCACATAGGCCTACCTGAGTTCCTTAACCTTTATCCGCATCTGCTCCTGGGTGCAGATATGGTCCTTGGTGCCCAGGCTTTCGGCCATCTGGCCATAGACATTGGCATTCCTGCGTCTGGTGTGGAGATCCTGGAGGTTTGCCTCCTTGCCTCAAATCTCAATGAGGTCCAGGATCTCCATACCAGATCAGGAAATCTCATGTCTCTTCGTGTCCATGGAGCACGGAGGTGACTCATGTCAGCAGGCTCAGCTGTGCAGGCTGCTGTTCATAGAATCATAGAATCATAGAATAATAGGACTGGAAGGGACCTCAAGAGGTCATCGAGTCCAGCCCCCCGCCCTCAAGGCAGGACCAAGCTCCACCTACACCATCCCTGACAGATGTCTATCTAACCTGTTCTTAAATATCTCCAGAGAGGGAGATTCCACCACCTCCCTTGGCAATTTATTCCAATATTTGACCACCCTGACAGTTAGGAATTTTTTCCTAATGTCCAATCTTAACCTTCCCTGCTGCACTTTAAGCCCATTATTCCTTGTCCTGTCCTCAGAAACCAAGAGGAACAAATTTTCTCCTTCCTCCTTGTGACACCCTTTTAGATATTTGAAAACCGCTATCATGTCCCCCCTTAATCTTCTTTTTTCCAAACTAAACAAGCCCAGTTCATGAAGCCTGGCTTCATAGGTCATGTTCTCTAGACCTTTAATCATTCTTGTCGCTCTTCTCTGTACCCTTTCCAATTTCTCCACATCTTTCTTGAAATGTGGCGCCCAGAACTGGACACAGTACTCCAGCTGAGGCCTAACTAGTGCAGAGTAGAGCGG